>NC_069112.1:19429520-20043270 GCF_025612915.1 Magallana angulata
TTGCTGAACCCTCTTCACGTTTTCGACCCGAGCCCAAATATAGCTTATACTTCGAGACATTTATGTTTATTCCACATATAATATCAATTTTACGCATCAAACGAGCTATTTTCAACAAATTTCGCTGAATATCTGCAGTTGAAACTATCACGCCATGGCGTCAACAAAGCAAAAAGATGACGTCACAATACAAATGAAACGCTGCGCGAAATCGTGCGTATTCGTTCTGTACTCGGCCTCGTTAAATTCTATTGAGATTTGCTATTGATTTTTTCTCATTTTATTTTTTGCTCATTAGGAAACATTAGCTGTCTAGAACTATTAATTTTTGCTATGTTCTATATTATCCATTTATGAAAATAAATTTACAAAGACAGTCGTGTTTTTTAAGGTCAAAATTAGGATAAACACACTCTAGAAGACAAGAATTGACAGAGCAATTGTTGACAGTCCTTCGATGAATATATTTAAAAGTCAATATTTAAGGACGGCGGACCCAACTCATTTCTACAATAGATCTTTTATTTAAATCTTTATATAATGTTAACCAGTTAATGGTGAGTGAAAATAATTTTTCCTCTACTAAATATATCTAGCACAAATCATTTTTGTTTAATGATGATCAATTTGGTTTTTGAAGTAAACAAACGAGGTCATAAATTGTATGTATTTTGTCTGTATGCAACTATTTCGTTTCAAGTAAAACGGCAAAATGTCAGGGGCAATGTTAGAATGGTGTATATTACAATAAAGGACACTATAAATGATTAAATAGCCACCCCCCCCCCCACCAATTTAACCAATTCTTATGTAGTATCGTATAAAAATCAAATCTTTATCCAACATTAAACAGAGGTTGTCTAATATATCAGACTCAACATTAGTCACCATTGTCCATGACATGTCCATCTATGACAACACTTAAGTAGATTTTGTTTGCTAATGTAAATGTCGTTATTTTTTCCTTGATATTTTGCCTTTGAAAGTATAGAGCGCAAATATATTATATTATATCATATTATATCATTAAAGGTTGGAAATCCACTAATGCAATTGAAAATGTGTGCAAATGTATATCATTAGTGGTCAAGGTAGTACTTATTTCACAATTTTTGCCATATCATTAGAGGTTACGGTTTTTGACCGCTAATGATATAAATCTGAATTTATATCATTAGCTGAAGGTTAGGTTGTTCGTTAATGATAAAATTATATCATTAGTGGTCAACATCCTGACCACTAATGCAACATTATATCATTAGTGAACGGTGTATCATGAGAGGTTGCTACATTACCATAGTGATCAAACACATTCCTGGAAAACGATTTAAAACATGTCAGTGTTTTACAGTGAGCACATTTGACTACCTGGATAGAACCAACGTGACTGTTTGAAATAATTTATTCCATACGTGGGTTCAAACATGAGTATCGCAGGTAATAGCTGTCACTTGCATCAGGGAAAGCCTTGATATTTTCGTATTTTTCATAGTTTAGGTACCAGTCTAATGTTGTACAACATTAGTTTTCTAATGCGTCTTTTGTCTTTTCCTCACGTTCGTACATGGTTAGGTTGACGGTAAACAATGGCTTTGAATTGAATACCCGTACTCGATTAACTACATAAATTCACGAATGTTGGCTGACCCCTACTATGTTGTGAAGCTTCCAGCTTTTATATACGTACTTTAAATCAGCGCTGAAACTATTCTTCAGGTTCAAATATCAATAGCTGATGAGAGATAAAAAAAATTATGCTTAATTTGAATCTTCATTTTTTCACCTTTTAACGGGACCAGTAGGCGCACTTGTCCTTTTACAACAGCCTGTCGTGTCACATGATACAACATCGTTTCGTTTCATTTGACACTATATATTGCATGTATCATATCAATATCGTATCGTATAATACAAAAATTGTTTCATTCTAATGACTTTATTAAGAATAATGATAATGGGGGTTTCATAAAAGTGATGCTGTAATCTTTGATTATCTTTGTTTTAAACAATGTTCTGTGAAAGGTATCCCGTAGAAGGAATGACGCGTATAGCTTCATGTAATATTGATATGTAGTCCTTTTTAAATTACCACTGAACATATTATACTGCCTTTTTATAAAAGAAAGTTCCTATTTTCCCCTTCTATCTTCCTTGTACTCATGGCCATTGTTAAAAGGCCACACCAATAGAATTTCTTGTTTGTCGGACCCCGTGCGACCTTCAAGTAAGGTGTCAGTCGTGCAGCGGGGCATGATCCATATATGGAAGAATTGGCTGTTCCTTAATTGCAGTATACTGATTGAAAATAACAAGTAACTTATTTATACACACTTCAAATAGATGACAGCTTTGGAATTCTCTCTCTCTCTCTCTCTCTCTCTCTCTCTCTCTCTCTCTCTCTCTTTACAAATAATATTATTATTACTTTCCCGCATCCAGGAAATTCTGCGTTGTTTTCTGTTCTATTACCGCACTAATTTTTGTATTTTAAATAGTTTAAATATATAAATCAGAAACAAAACGAAAAAATATAACCGTCCGCACAAATTTATTTATATAACGCCTAAAATTTTTGACTACAAAAATAATAACTGTATTATTTAATCGCTCGTCCGCTCGTACCTTTTTTCACTGGATGTCCGACGAACTAGAAATTATATTGGTATGGCCTCATTAAAGTACAAATGTGTCTTGTATTTTTAGACAAACTTTTATCAAACAGTAGAATTGCTCGGGTCAATAGATCGTAACACTTACTGTAGAACCGTTGCCATATAAATTTAGAGAGATAAGATATCCTATAACTGCACAGTCAGGGGTCGTGCTGGAATGTTGTTTGCTAACGGGTACGTAATGCATATTATTTTCCGCTTTATTTCCCGTTAATTAACTTTCAAGTAATTTTTTTGCATTAAGGTTTTATTTAGTATTCTTTTGTAAAGAAGTGTGATCATGTAAAAGAGAAAACAAAGGAAAGGTGAAGGAAGGATAGATGAAGAACAAACAATTAGCGATTACCTTGAGTAAGATTTTGATAACTCTAGATGGCATACGTTCCTTTATCTGAGGATTAATTCATTAGCTAGTGCTATCAAAATCATAAAAATAGCAAGCCTATTATAAGCAATTCCATTTTTTCTTTTTTCTTCTTATTTGAAATTCATATTGGATAGGGTTTAAATCTTTCTGCAAAGCAGCGGTATGAATATTGTATGTACTACTGAAACCTGACTATGGGATACAACCGAGATGGATTATTTATTTTATACATGCAATATTGTGAAAGTTTTTGAATATGAAAGAATTAATAAAAAAAAGATAAACTAAAGGTAGGAACATACAGCATCAAACATTTCGTCCAATGATGAAATATGTAGAGTATATCCGTGTCTTTGTGACAAAAATGAGGACACATTTACCCACTAAATAGATAACGAATCGCAAATTTTCGTAACAACTAACTTCACATTAAGAAAAAGTTAACTTGTTTCTTTGTTCTTCTAAAACGTTAGCAGTCTTACTAGAAGCAATACAATATGAAAAAAAGATGAAAACTAGATTTATGTACATTGTATTACATGCAATGTTAACACTATGAACGAAAAAAGTAAATACAAAGATGTTGAACTATGTATTTTCATGAATGATGTGCAATGGACAATTTTTACCTTTGACATTTTATATTGTTTAACAAACTGTTGTGCCTCTATTGAAAAAACATGACGTTAGGACACAAATGTTGACCCACTTAAGGCGCTTATCTAACAAGTACTTGCTGAGCAATGTGTTGTCTTGTATTTTGGGACATTACAATGTCAACGATAGGATTGGCAATGTTTATAGATAGTAACATTTGCCTCTAAAGCTGCCAAAGAAAAGATTTTAACTGCACTGAGTGCGGTCAATCTGCTATGATGTTCGTTTGCTGGTCTGTAAATTGTGTAGTATGTATTGTTCGTTTCATTACCTCTACCACAACTCTCGATTTATTTCTTGATTTTTTAAGAAGTGTGATCTGATAAAAGGCAACCAAGGAAAAAGTGAAGAATGGATACATCGACAATTGACGAAGAACAAACATCTAGCGATTATCTTGAGTAAGATTTTATATGTTTAGTTATGAATAGATGTTATAACATAAAAATAAAAAAATATAGATAGCATGATAATATACACTACAAGAAGATAGAAATTGCTCTGTTTTATCAATTTGTTTTTATAATTAATATAACATTCATTATTTTAGGAGGGATGTTTAGTTTTTAATTAATGATATATGGTAGATTCCTCTTTCAAGAATATATCACATTTTGTTATACTTTGCAGTGATACACAGGTTAACACTAAGCCAATGCAATTTTTTACGTCATTCCAAGCAAAGGGTCGTAAACAAAGACAATAAGTGCAAAGTATATTTTTCTAATAAAGCAACATACACGGTATACTCCAGAGTAATATAATCAGGAAATATGTTTTTGAAAGGTTTTGACATATATATATATAACTATTTTTATTGTAACCAAATAATATGGAATCAAAAGAGAACTACAAAAATACCATTCGTTAACATAAAGAAACAATAATAAATAATTTAATAACACGTCTCATTTGTAGATCACATGAAGAACCCGAGAGAAGACTGTTACATAATTTTGAAAACGTACTTCAGTTGATTCAAGTGGATACATTTTGGAATAATGTTGGTGAAACCCTTGAAAACAAGTACCCAAGGATAATAGAATCTCTGAAAGATAGGATGAAAGATCTTCAAAAGTATGACTGTGGAATTGTAGTGGCGGGTAATGCGTCTGGCTTTTTCAACTCTCAAAGAAGATTAACTTTTTAGAGATTACAAACTGCTTCGAATTATTCAAACTGTAAAAAAAAAATTGCTATACTGGAGAACCAATCATAATCAGAAAATCCAATTGATAAATTAATTAATGAAACTGCAACTCAAAACAGATGTTGCATGGTTGTATCGTTTGAATTCAAAAGTAATTTTTGCATATATTTTAATTTGCAGGAGAGACGAGCGCTGGAAAGAGCGCCCTGATAAATAAACTTATAGGACATGAAACCTTAGCTGAGGGTGTTTTAGAAACCACAGCAAAGATTTACAGGGTGAAACATTCCGCCAAAATTGGTGCAGTTAAATACCGAGTTGGAAATTCAGAACCGACGGAACAATTTTTTAACAGTGTTGAAGAATTGCAACAAATGCTGAAAAATCTTGAAAGTGAAGACACAAGAGACAACAATATTCATCTAGTAGATGTACTGATGCCATTCTCCAAAATACAGGTAAAAGTATATATGGAAGTTTATAAGCATTGTCATCAGAAATATCAGCAAATATGAGTTTGCTATGAGGTGATTGTCTTTTAAATAAATGTTTTTAATTAATCTTAAATTTAATGACTCGTGTTGAGAACAGAATGGGAACGTTACCATTGTGGACACACCAGGGATCGGTGACTCTATAGAGTTGAAAAAAATGCTAGAGGAATACATTCCTAAAGCTGTTGCCTTCATCATTGTCATGGATGTGTCTAGAGCTGGAGGATTACAAAGAGACAGGGTATGAAAATATTTTGGCTAATACGCATATACATATGATGTGAATCGATTCTGTTGGAAACCATCCTTTGCTGCATATTATTTTCTCTTGGTAAAAGTCATGATTGAAACCCAGATCTGAAGTACAGCTTAAAGGATAACTCATGTATCTTTAATTAAAACGCCATAATTAAGCAACACATTAGCTTTTTTAATTGATTTACTCTAGAATAATGTTTGATATTTTATTTGGTATTAAAAGGTGAATAATTCCTTGTTTAAAGTTTCTTCTTAAAATATCTTCCCAATTCAAGATTTATGTCAGCATATACAAACATTTTGCATTATTTTTTTTCCAGGTTTTGTCCGTGTTGTCAACAATAGAGCTTAGTGCGTCAGACATGTTGTGTTTTGACTTGGAAGATACTTTGTTTGTCAGAAACAAATGGGATTGTATAGATGCTGGAAGACAAACGCGAGACAAGTTAAAAATGATAATAACTGATCGCATGAGAACAGAGTTACCATGGGTCAGAGAAAGCCAGATTTTTGATACATGTTTAAGGAAGGTCCGAGTTGATTCTTAAGCGATTGTTTTGTTTTTTATACCCCCGCTCCGAAGGAGAGGGAGTATACTGTTTTACCCTTGTGTGTCTGTCTGTCCGTCTGTCTGTCCGTCCGTAACAAAAATTTCTTTCGCATTTATCTCAGCAACTATTTATCGCAGATGCTTGAAATTTTTACACAGTGTTTGTTAAGGCATGCCATATCGTGGGATATATTTTTGTACCAATCGGACGTCAACTTCCTGTTAAATGACGACTTTGCTTATTTTTTAACCAAAATTTTCAAACAAATTTTCGTCAAAGATTTCTCAGCAACTGTTTATCGCAGATGCTTGAAATTTTTACACAATATTTGTATAGGCATGCCATATCGTGGGATGTATTTTTGTACCAATCGGACGTCAACTTCCTGTTAAATGACGACTTTGTTTATTTTTTAACCAAAATTTTCAAACAAATTTCCGTCAAAGAATTCTCAGCAACTATTTATCGCAGATGCTTGAAATTTTAACACACTATTTGTTTAGGCATGCCATATCGTGGGATATATTTTTGTACCAATCGGACGTCAACTTCCTGTTAAATGACGACTTTGCTTCTTTTTTAACCAGAATTTTCAAACAAATTTTCGTCAAAGATTTCTCAGCAACTATTTATCGCAGATGCTTGAAATTTTTACACAATATTTGTATAGGCATGCCATATCGTGGGATATATTTCTGTACCAATCGGGTGTCAACTTCCTGTTAAATGAAGACTTTGTTTATTTTTAGCCAAAATTTTCAAACAAATTTTCGTCAAAGATTTCTCAGCAGCTATGTATCGCAGATGCTTGAAATTTTAATACACTATTTGTTTTGGCATGCCATATTGTGGGATATATTTTTGTATCAATTGGACGTCAACTTCCTGTTAAATAATGACTTTGTTTATTTTTTGCTAAAATTTTCAAACAAATTTTCGTCAAAGATTTCTCAACAGCTATTTATCGGAGATGCTTGAAATTTTTAAACAGTGTTTGTTAAGGCATGCCATATCGTGGGATTTATTTTTGTACCAATCGGACGTCATCTTCCTGTTAAATGAGTACTTTGTTTATATAGCCAAAATTTTCAAACAAATTTTCTTCAAAGATTTCTCAGCAGCTATTTATCGGAGATGCTTGAAATTTTAACACACTATTTGATTTGGCATGCCATATTGTGGGATATATTTTTGTATCAATCGGACGTCAACTTCCTGTTAAATAATGACTTTGTTTCTTTTTTAACCAGAATTTTCAAACAAATTTTCGTCAAAGATTTCTCAACAGCTATTTATCGGAGATGCTTGAAATTTTTACACAGTGTTTGTTAAGGCATGCCATATCGTGGGATACATTTTTGTACCAATCGGACGTCATCTTCCTGTTAAATGAGTACTTTGTTTACTGTAGCCAAAATTTTCAAACAAATTTTCTTCAAAGATTTCTCAGCAGCTATTTATCGCAGATGCTTGAAATTTTTACACAGTGTTTGTTAAGGCATGCCATATCGTGGGATGTATTTTTGTACCAATCGGACGTCATCTTCCTGTTAAATGAGTACTTTGTTTACTGTAGCCAACATTTTCAAACAAATTTTCTTCAAAGATTTCTCAGCAGCTATTTATCGGAGATGCTTGAAATTTTAACACACTATTTGTTTAGGCATGCCATATTGTAGGATGTATTTCTGTACCAATCGGATGCCAGCTTTCTGTTAAATGTCGACTTTGCTTATTTTGCATATTCACATCAGAGCAGGGGTATCACTAGTGAGCATTGGCTCACAGATATCTTGTTTGCTTTAATTTTCATTGGCAATTAAAGAGTCTTTGATTTTTGTATCTGACTTACTCAGTTGTTTTGGTTTCTTTCCAATATGTCCATCACAACAAAGAACATATTTTGAAAACAACTTTTATTTTGCAGTTTTGGTGCAGCATAAGTTATGTACCACACATATATTTCAGCAATAACTAACTTTTTATCACGTTGTTTTCTAGGCGACTTCTATGTTATCCCCAGCTGATAAATCTGAGTACCATTCTCAATTTATACAATTTGAAGAGGCCATACATATTTTGATCAAAAAGAAGGAGAATATAAGAATTCAAACTCATGGAAGGTATGTAGATTAATTCTACTTTCAAATTATCTGATAAATTATTAATTTACACTTACATTTGGACGTTTTATATGACAATGATTGTTCTTTTCAGATATTTATCATGTGTGGTTTTAGAGGCTAGTAAAGTACTCTCCGAGGCACTGACTGCCAATCAAAAAGAAATAGACGGAAAAGACATTACACTCCAAAACTTCAAAGAAATTATGACCAAAACTATGGAGGCAAAAAAGACAGTGAGTTTTTATGTTGCTCACAAATATCACTTCCTCATTTAAAAAGAAAAATTACGTTCCAAAATTTTTAACACGGAACATATTTATACATGTACATTGATTTCGTAGTTTGAAAATTGTATCGGCATGAACTAGCCTAGCCTAGTCAAAACATATCATGATTTTTTACTTTTAAGTTTAATTGAGAAGGTTTAAATATATATATATATATATATATATATATATATATATATATATATATATATATATATATATATATATATATATATATATATATATATATATATATATATATATATATATAAGGCCTTTCAATGTATTAGAATTCATATTTATTTTTATTTTATATTTAGTTCCATTTAAATGAAGAAAAGATGATGATGGCTATTTATGGAAAAATAATATCCAGTCTATACGATTACATTAATTCTGAGGAATTTTCAACACTAATTTTGCAAGAGGAGCCAAAACTTGAGACGTTTTTAAAAATGAAAATTGATGGAATAGTTCACAAACGAATGGAAAGAGCTACGAAAATGTGGTTAGATGAAAACGTCCCAAAAATCGTTAAAACTGAATTCGACTTACTTATTCAAGATATAACAGATAAATACGAGGAAATGTCGAATGTTTGTAAAAGTGTGGAAGGAATTTCGGAACCCCAATTCCAATATGGTATTAAGGAAGAAGGTTTTTTCTGGACTGTGGCAAGTGGCATTGCATGGGTCGGTCATAATTATTTCTGGAGTTTTTTCTTTGGTCCACAGGCAGTTGCAATTATTTCAACATTTTGGGTTTTTTCTACATTGTCTGTAGGTACCTTGGATATTACTAAACAAATGTATAAAGTCGAGGAAATAATCAAGGAATCATTTACAAAACGCGTTAAATCAATGAATAAAGAAAAACTGCATAACTTGTTGCAAAAGAATCTCGACAAAGGCTTGCGTGAATTTCATCGACAGATTGTTACAATCGTGCTACCAAATGCGATCCAGAACATGTCTTTTTGCGTCGATTTATTGGAGAAAAAGAAAAGGAAAATGGAGAAAAAACAGGATGATTTCAAACATTTGCTAACCAAATTAGATCGTTGTCAGAACGACGTTGACAAAATGATAACATCTGTGCCACAGGTTCGAGTTTAAAGTCTGTTCAACAAAACATTGATATAAGAAACTATATAAGCTACTTACGAGGGAAAACTGGATTTGACAAGACATGTAGTTGTAAATCCCAAAGCTGTAAGCTGTAAAGTGTTCCAACAAAAATTACATGTATAAATTGGGTTGATGGATTGAATTTATTCTTCACAATTCATCGAATTTTCTGCTTTGAATGGAGAAATTATGGCCATATGACATATACAATTATGAAAAAACTGTACAAATCTAAAATATAAAACCGTATCGATCAACTGATACGAGTTTTGTGTTAGTCTTATCATGAGGTGTGCAACATTCTTGATAACGACTTTTTTAGTCAATTAAATAACGCTCTTCAAACAGAATTAGAATATAAGGGCATTATTAAACATCATTCGGAGAGAAACAATTTTGTTATGGCATCGCTTATTTTACATGTTTACTGTGATTCTGAATTTTGAAAGCCTCTATGAAGAAATATTGTATCATAATTCTCAGTGATTCTGACTTGATTCGGACATTTTTGCCTGAATGACTTGTGTTTGACTTTATTTGTTGGTCTACATGTTTGTAGCGAGTTAGCAAGTTAAAGCCGCTTAGATTGTTGTAAAGTTTTTCAATGCTGATTTCAACGTTCGTACTTTACCATTCCAATGAAATTTATATTGATAATTTTATTTGTGAAATAGATAAATAAATAAATCTTATTTATTTCTTTATTTTTATTTTTCCAACGGCACGAGTATTACTCGTGTGATTTAACTTTTAGTTATCAATATTACATTACAGAGACCTTCGTTTTCGAAAACTGAAGATTGTGCAAGAATAAAAGTAATTATCTGAGCCAGTATTAGATTAAACCACGCATCACCACATACATAAAATAAACGAGTACGAAGTCTGATTCCGCAACGTGTCCTCTCTGCATGACAACAAATCTAGGTGACCGAGTGGGCAGGAAAATATGCAACTTAACAATCTCTAAGGAGAACTGTTGACAGCAATCTAAACTACGCCATGGAACTGGCCAAATAGCATTGCTGTGTTCAAATTATTAAAGTTTTATTAAGTACCTTATGCAGATTACTAAGATCAATTGGTAAATATGGGAAGAATTTCTAAATGGAGGAAGTGTTAACAGTGTTGACATCGTTGCTTTTCATCATTCACAGAAATGTTATTATTGAAGCAAGTATGAAGCAAATTTCAAGTTTGCATATAATGTGCACTAAAATTCAGTTAGCTGTTGACTTGCAGCAGACTTGCTGCATATCTGCTGCAAACACAACACTTTGGTAAGGGTATCCACTACCGAATCATTGTATAGTAAAATAATAGTGATCTTACTATGTTTTAAATTTAAATGGCCCCTTTCATCAATATCCATGTAAAACGGCGACTTCTTAGAAATTTTACCATGACCATCATATCATGAGGCATGTTGTATTACATGTGTCCCTGAAAATAATAACAGTAGATCACTAGTAGGCAAGCGACCTTCAGCAATAGCAAATCGGTATACTATAAACATATCTTACATTTACAAGGCAATTAATCCAAATAGTTATGAGTTGTTAAACATTTTATTTTATATCTAAATAAAGAGATATATATCTAAAACAAGACACTGCATTTAAAAAGCCATGCAGTTTCCAAAAATCAAACAAAGCTCGACTTACAATCAACAAAACTAGATGATACCCCGCGCAAGCAAGAATTAGTTCCTTATAGCTTAATATGATACAATGCTTCATGTGTTGAATCATATACATTTTTGGTTGATTTTTTTTATTTAATGTATTAAAATCTCCTCTTTTTTGCTTATTAACATATTCTTTAAAATTGTCCTGAATAAGAACGCAGATGAAAGACCCCCGCCCACCCCGCTATCCTATTCATCTTCCACGTTTTGTGCGTACATCATTTATTCATATAGACGTAAAACACATTCTGTTCATGCTTTACAAATGAATGTTGTATGTTTACTACCAATCTGTTGTGGTATATGAATGTATGAATTTAAAAAGAGCGCTTGGGTATGCAAGTTTATTTGCATATTTTTAAACAAAAGTTGTCAGATCCAAAGTATTTGCCCGATAGTTTACTTGTCCTACACTTACCGCCATGCAGGATATTAATTATAGTCCCAAGTTATTGCTTCCATCACTGTTTGATGATTTTTAATAAAAATACACATGTGAAACAAGTACAGTTGAAACGATGAAAGGAAATATATCCAAGATATCTTCTTTGAACAATTATCATTTTTCACTCATAAAAGTTCAAAGTAATTTCTAACGGTGATTTATAATGGGAAATGTTTGCATCTTTTCTCCATTCGGAAGTACTCGGGATGCCTCGCGCAATTTGTCAACCTTATCATTCAGGCTTATTAATGGTTGATGCAAAGCAAAATCCCCTTAGACTTTTTCTTTTGGAATGTGTATTGAGAGGGACGTTTCAAAACAGATAACCTGGACATTTTTCATATCAGTGGATAAACGAAGTTTGAGCACAAAGGTATTTATGATTATCGAAATATCAAACAAAAAGTGATGGAAGCAAAAACTCGGGACATAGTATAGTTAACACAAGTTACGGGGCACCCCGTTCTGGAAAGCTCTTGTCAAAACAGTTAACAACGCATTAAACTGTTCCATTTTATTTTGATTTTTTTTTTATTATGCAGAGATCCGAATCAAGGTATCTGTCCGCGATGCATGATGAAGTTGTCCTACACTTTTCGCCATGACGTTAAATAGTACACCAACCGCTTTTTTATTTCCTCGTTCTGAAATGTTCTATCCATTTTCCTCACTAGAGGTTGTACTTTGCAAGTGAATGAGTTCTATTTCTTCCATTCAAGAAACACTTAGCCTTATTTTAATTTTTCAACAGTAGTTAAATCTTGACTTCTACGTGTACTCCAAGTAAGTTACTAGTAAATACATTCAATTTTTACGTTATCATTCAGTATTATTTCATTCATCGTAGAACAACTCACTTAGTGTCATACCTTTTCAGATAATTATATCCCCCTTCAGAAGGAAAGAATGTATTAGCTTTGTGTTTATGTTCGTTCGTCCGTCTGTCTGTCTGTCTGTTCGTCCGAATATTGTCGCATTATTTCCAGCAGTTTTAAGTTGCAGGGACATTTTTACACATTCTTTACTCAGGAATGCCTTATGGTTGATTTTTTTTGTAACAATCTGACGGCAACCCCCTACCAAGTAACGACTTTTTGTACCTTTGGCCTAAGTTTTGGAACAAATTTCCAACAATGTTTTCTGGGCAGCTATTCGACGCAGAATAATCTTCATGCAACTAAATCTAACTGGTCGCCTGGAACATGAATTTCAGCCTCAATATATCTAAAAGAAGAAGAACTGGTTAACAAGTTTGCGAAAAATCTCATGTCCAATTTTAAACGATCCGATATGCAATTTAAAATTTGGAAGTATTTTAATAAGGTAAGAATAGATTACCCTTACATCATTAATACAACATGTTGCATCCTAAAGCGTGAGCATATCGAGTTATTTTCAATGGTGAATTATGTAACATTAAAACATTTGTGCTTAAAATATAGGATTTATAAGTTAAAAATAAAATGTTAAAATGAAAACAGGCTCGGACTAGATTAGATATAAACCATGTCAAATAATCAATAAACACATTACATGCGATTGTGTGGACACATTTCTGAACTGCATTGTCTAAGTGGGAATGCTGTATTGCTCCTCAGTTACTTAAGGTAAGTTATAAACTGTCTTAATTGATCAAACTGTATTTTTTCTCAGCGTGCTAGAATAAGTATGCAGTCAAAGAATATCCGTCTTTTAATTGAGTTTTTTTCACATTTTATTAACACATATTTCATTTTTAATTACTGCGTTTTAAGTATCTATTAGTAAGTTGTTTGCAGTTACAATTTCAAACTTAACTTTTATTGTTTGCTTCAACAATAGCTGTCTTATGTTCATTTTGTTTAAAGTTTGGTATGTGTGTCATTCATCTATAAAGGTAACGTTCCTTTTTGATAGTTAAAAAACAGTTACTATTCAATTTTAATTAGATGAGAACGAACTTTATATTTTCACAACTGAATAAAAGCTAAAGTGTAGAGAAAAACATATGTACAGTATGTACAAACTATGATACAATAGATGAAAATGAATGGTACATGAATGATGTAGGGATTTGACCGATACTTGATACAATTTAACAAAGAGAGCTAACTCTATATATCATCAAATGATTCAGAAGATATCGATACGATGACTTTGTTTGCAAATTTAAACAGTGTTTAAAATTGTAAATATTTAGATTTGATGTGAAATATCTTGCATTGTTAATAGATACATGTACCCATTGAATTTAATATACATACACAAGTACGTTTAAGAAGATAATGAAATTACGTTCTGTTTGGGAAGAGTAAACAATCTACCTGTCTCAATAGGCAGTGTAGCATTAATCATACTAAAAATACAATATATCTGTACATGTATTGTTTTGTTGACAAAATTCAGTGTTAATTAATCGTACGGTTATTATTTGCTATTAATCAATGGTAGTGGGTCCCTACTCAAGGTGCGCCATTATTGATAGTTCTATAAAACTATGAAAATATGATTGAGTAAGCACAGAAATTATGACATACACACTAGTTGAAGATTTTGCATTACAATGTTCAAATGCAGACCAATATTTTTTGCATGTGTACATAAGGTTATGATCTTTTTATATGTATGCGTACCATTATATACATGTACTGTTCACACAGTTTGTTTCACAGAAAGATCAATCTTATCACAGACTAATCAAATCAAATTATCTTTCAAAAAAGGGGGAAATATCTACCATTATCTAAACACTTTAACTTATTCCTTAAAGGGACTTGGATACGATTTGAGATCAAAAAATGTATTCCTTTTTTATGTATAAAATGGTTTATTGGTGCATTTTAAATGATTGACCAGCATATTGAATGTTAAAGACAAGTTATAAGCGAGATACAGAGGTAAGAATTGATTGTTGTGTAAACAAAGCTCGAGTCTTATAGTTGTTTACAAAAAATGTAATGTAGAGAATTACCATTTGTTAGACAAAATGACACGTAGAAAACAATTTAAACTAATTCAATATCGTCATAAATACTATTATGAACAAACGAAAGATACATTTTATTGAAACTTACACCAAAACAACACATATGTAATTATAATGACAATATTAGATCTTTGTTTACAAAACAAAGAATTATGAACTCTGTATCTTGCATATAACTTGACTTTCAAATTTTGACATAGCATTATAAACTTCTATATTTATCAGTATAAACATCAAATCGTGTCCAAGTCCCTTTAATGAGAAGTTATAAGAAAAATTCAGAACAAGAAATGACTTTTTTCTAAGGTCAAACTGATTAAACAACATACATCATCATTTAAGAAAAATATGTCTAAAATTGCTATAAAAAAGTAAATTACATTGAAATGTTAAGATTGGTAGAAAAGGTAAGGAATCTAGAACATTATTAGGGGGATTTCTAATTAAATAAGGTGTAAACTAACAATTGTCAAAAGTAAAACCATCCTTTTAACCAAAAACAGTATGCTATTAATAAAAAAGAACTATTATCGCTATAGCAATTTGAAAATGTACGATTATGTATAATAATCTATTCACACTAATCTTGAGTAGCTTTGTTTTCAGTTTTATCTACACTGTTTCCAAGATGGACCGTATCTCGTTCTGCACACTTTGCATAGTCGTCGTTTTGTGTGTTGCTAGCTTACCTAGCAATAGAAAAGGGGTAAACATGTCTTTACTTGTAAAGTACGCTAGTGACACTATTCCACATACAAAATGTTAAGTCAGACAAAGTTTTTTTCTCACTTTTATCTATCAAAATATAATATGCGTATAAAATCAAATGATTTCCATAAAATAACACGCACAGAAATGCATTGTTAATTTGACAGTTAATAAACATTCACAACATTAACAAACTGGCTGGCACATGTATAAAAAACAAATTCCACTGGAAATATCAATCGGCGTTATCATTGTTAATATATACAGTCAAACAAACCCCTCTTCACAAAACAGGAGATAATGAAGATCAGTTATGGATGATAGTACTTTAATACTCTAATTTCTTGTTTTGAATAAATCAATTCGTAAACTTTAAATAAATGCATTGATGACTCTGTGAAACATATAAATATCCATCTCGAATATTAGTCAAATATTTATCAATATTATATTCTACGTTTGCTGTTAACTTTTTAATTTTCTGTTGCATTAGTATACACAAGAAAAGAGTCCAGGTCAAGAACCACAGTCCCAGGTACGGATATTAAAAGGTTTCTGCTTTTTGTATTATTTTAGCTTTTATTCAATGTTATCAAGGGAAAGTGTATAAAACGTTGTTTCGTCCTTACCACCTGCAGATTGGTCACTGGCTACCAGGCTATGTCCTACGTGCTGTTGCCCATGATTGCTGTCCTCCAGACAATAGATGGATACTAGATGATGTCAATAAATACGCCTAATCATTAGTGTTTCCAGGGCAAGGTCAATGAAAAGTACTAAAAAGTAGTAAAGTACACCAGTGGAACTAACAGTTTTTATTTCGTCAATAATAAATACAAAAATAAAGTAGTTTTTTTCTTGAAGAGAACTAAATGTCCATGAAGTGTATGTAAACAATTAACTATTTGGTGCTTAGAAAAGAGATGACTTGTGTCATAAATGATTTTCTTTGTACATGAATAGTACAATCCAGAGTTTAGAAAAGTCATATCCATTTGCGTGGTCAACCGAAAGATGAAATAGAAAAAAACCTTTTTTCTTTCTTTTTGCTATCAAATATCTGAGCGTCTTGTGATATCTCTTTGACTTTTATTTATCTCATCGATTTGTGTAATGAAACATACTAGGCCAATAAAAAACTTAAAGGAAACGAATTTTTATAGTCAAATGACAAAGACACTAATATCTTAACTTCAAAGGATTCTGTGAGAAATATATGGGTTTCCCAAAGATAACGGCCAAAAGACATAACCTTGGTGAAGGATAGATTGGTCTATGCTGTCCATTTGTGATGTTAAATGTTAATTCTCTAAATATACGAAGGTTGAACTATATCTTCCCGATCCTCTATTACACATGTTTTTGTTTTTAATTATTCGTTAAAACGGCGTTAATGCATTCAAATTTGCAATTTGGTCGCTTTTGAATATTTGCAAAAAAATAGATAAGCAGCTACGCTTTATTTTTTGAAGTTTTACATTAACTCAATTTAATTTTGCGTTGGCTTTAGAATAGTACATGGTGAAGAACAAGCTCACAGAAGGTGAATACCTCATTGTGCTTGGTCCCTTCGTTATTGTGCACAGTGACCATGAGAAACAAACAATAGTTAAACGTTACACTGGCTATTGGACTTCGATTGAACAAATCATAATATGCTAACTCATTATATTAACGTGTGTATTTATTCACGTGTCGAGAAATAACCTATATTACGAATGAGCCAACTCATTGTAATAACACGTGTACACTTTTTGAGTCATTACATTCTAATTAAATTTTGACGTAAACTATAGTTTTCAATAAAACGCAGAGTATTTAACTTGTGCCCGATTTTATATCTTGACAAAATCACATTATAATTTATTGCTTCAGGAACTTGATAATCTATTTAATGAACAATGTAGCCTTGACAAAAACGATAAGTGTTTCAATAACATTAAGAAAATGCTTCGAGAGTACAAGGTCACGATCTTTAGTGCTTGTATTGAGATTTTAGTAAAAGAAATGTCGAGTGGAGGAGGTAAATTAATCAAGATTTACGATTTGATACCTTTGCATATTTTCATTTCCTTATCACTCCCATTAAAATGGGACTACCTTCTATTTTTTATTCCAATAGGTTTTAATTTTACATACATTCAGTAAACTGTTGTCAGTTAACTTTATAAAATCATTGGTGCTCGCGATTTCCTGATTTTATATTCTTGCAATTTAAGACAAAACAGAAACAATGCGGAATAAGTGCCCGCGTAAAATATGAAAATATACAATATCAGCAACGTTACATATTGATTTACACATAGAAAGTAAACAAAAATAACTACGTTGAAGAGGTTTAATTATGGCAATAAGCTAGGGATAAAAGATACATACGTTTTGATCCTGGACAATTTGATTGAATTCAAACTAAAATATATCTCATTCATATTTCAACTAAATAATTTTTTTTAACTTCAGCTTTGATTCAAACACATTTACGAATTTAATGAAAGGTACATGTATATCTGTATCGCACATTTTCATGCTTACTTTCAAGCTGAGTTCCCATTAGTTTTGCAGGTGATTGCGCTATTTTTCAGACTCTCGGAGATTGATGTGAAGCTTGCAAAAATGATTACTACTTTATTATATGGATATAATCTATATTAGAACTTGAAAAACTCAGTGTATCTGTTATTGATATACGTAGGAGGGAATTTCTCTTTACGAGCGAGCGCCCCGCAATCTCACTAAGCTTGCTGCGTATTTTCATAAACCGGAACGGGAGAGCAATTGCAGCAAATACACTACCGCTTTGCTTAAAAATGCGACTTTTAATTCAAACGACTTGATTGAATTCACGTTTGTTATCGCGACACTATTAAGTATAATAATGTAGTAAAGAACAAGTGTTAATATAAAAGAAAGTACTTCAAATTATTACGGATAACAAAATGTTAAAGCAACATAGAATTAAGCTCTATAAATACTATAAATACTCCAAAGAATTAAAAACGGAACAAAGTGAAATATGATAACCATTGATATGAAACTCTCAAATGACAATCATGTGTAAATGTACGGAAGAATAAAGAAGTTTAAGCAAAATGAGAAAAAGAAAGATCGACTTTTGGAGAAGTATCTTTTTTCATATAGCATGCACAAGCATACAATGTGCATATATTGGCACCATACATTTTAAAAATGCCATGTTCATTGTACTTAGTTATTAATAATGAATACATAAATTTCAGAAACATTCTTTGAATTGTACATGTAGTTTATAAAACCAGTTCTTTAGTAGAAAAAATTATTCAGAAAAAATGAATGTGCGTTAAAAAGACTTCAAAGTTTTCGTGACAGCAATATTTTTCATGTGCACAGATTATATAAAAAATATTTATTAATGTAAATGCATTATTATTGTTATGAAATGTTATTAAAAAGTTAATAATAGGAATTTAGTAATGATATCTTAAAAAGCAAAGATTATAACAAATCAAACAATGGGGCTATATACCTGGCATACAAATAACGTTGATGAAATCATAACGTTACGTCGTAAGGTTAACAACGTCATAGTAAAAAAGAATCTATAACTTTAAATAGCAAATAAAGATATTCATAGTTATTGGATATTCATGAAACTTAACACCTTTAATCTTCTGACAAATATAAGTATAAATCCATAAAAATCTGGAATTCTGAAGAAAAAAAAAACCGCCATAAGGGCCCTATTCTCATGGGCACAATCATATAGGCTATCAAATCTCAAAACATTCTTGGAGACGAAGGTTTTAATCTTTTAACTTTTTACTCAATGACACATGACCATTTTTTGTACTTGATAATTTCATATACGAGCTATGAAACTCGGCCAGCGCCAAGGCCTTTGGACCTCTTGGATTTGATCCATGGTGCATTCTTATCTTATATTTTATAAGTTTTATTGTACAAAGGTATTAAAAATGATAAAGGCGGTAACCATTATCCCTTGTGGACGACAAACTTGTAATCAAGATAATATAAGCCATTATTATAAGCAAAACACTGTGCCCCACCGTTCTGGAACTTAAAACTCCTCTTATCTATGCATGTCACTGTTGTCGTACACATACTTATAAAGTCTGAAATATGTGCATTATCTCGCAGCTAGAAAGATAGACAGGCGAGAAAAAGTGCGCATGATCTCGCAGCTAAAATGATGGACAGTCAAGAAAAAGTAACACCTTCATCCGCCATATTGGATCAGGTTTGTAATAAATATTGCTAATGTAATGCATACGCAACAATTGGGAGTTTTTTTTAGTTTTTGCAATTTTTCAAATTTCCGTCAATTATTTGTCATTTTTAGGAAAACATTTAAGTCATATGTTTGTTTCAAGCATTTAACTAAAATGCTTTCAACGCTACTTGCTGACGGTTAAAATTAACAGAACGGCTTTTTAGGATTTTTAAGATAGAGTCAAAGGACATAATTATTCCCACTTCAAAATAGCCAACGGATTCCAAATATCGCGCATCTTGATATTTAGGATCTTTCTATTAATTTTTATTAATTTACTGACATTTTAGTTACCCTCTGCATCAGTAAAGGTTCCTATTCCCTTTATAGATATAAATATATACATCCTCAGATCATGATACTCAGATGTCGTAAAGATGGCGGACACACAAGTTGGCAATTCATATGCTTTTGCAATCGTTCACTTTACATAGAGGAACATAAAAATTTTGGTAGTTATTCTACGTTTCAATCTTTCAGAACTTTTGTTCAGGATAAAGATATACGTTTGACAATGGATCCAAGTTACAGTGGCCAGGATGTGTTACGGTGTCATATTTGTGAGACGCCAATGCCTTCTTTGTACTGTGACATTTGTCACATACATATATGTAAAGCATGTGTTGGAGAACATATCTTAGACGAATCCAAAGAACACAAATTGGTGTTATTCAAAAACCGTGGATCTACTTATAAATGTCCAAAACATTGCTCAAAACAATGTCTTCTTTATCAATGCGATATTTCAATTTGTTTACTGTGTATATCCTGTGGTGAACACGAAAATCACAAAAAAGGTGGGTATTTTAGAGAGTTTAAAGAAAAAGAAAACATTCTTACGGGAAGATTTACAAGAGTTAGAGAAAACAATCTATCCTGAGTATCAAGAAATTGCATCTTATATCTTAATTCAAAAATCAGCTGTTGAGGAAAACTCTCAGAAATTAAAAAAAGCTATCGACAAACAGGGAGACGAGAGACACAAGGAAATAGACACTATAATCAAAACATTGAAATCTGATGTTGATATGATGAACTCTGATCATCTAGGTGTCTTAAATGATAAGGAAACGGAAATCACTATCACCATATCTGAAATCACAAAGGGCATAGAGGATTTGAAGTTATTCTTAGAGTCCAATGACCTCAGTCTTGTTTCTGCATACAAATCTATTAATGATGAATTCAGAAGATTGCCCCAAAAGCACCTATTGTCATTGCCAAGTTTTACCCCTAAAACGATTAGTAGCGAACAGATTTATCAACAATTTGGTTCTTTGTCCAAGTTGTCCATCAGTACAAACGAATCCGCCTCAATTTCCGAACCATCTACCCCTGAAAAATTGCTCATTGAAGTACCGCATTTAATATCAAATATAGACTTAAAGTCTGGAGTCGATCAAAAGTTTCTTGTTATGTCCTGTCGAAGTACTGAACAAATCTGGACGCGTGACCAGGAGAACACGATGAGACTCCACGACTTCCAAGGACGACTTGTGAAGTCAATCCAAACTAAATCGGGTAATTCACCACAGGAAATAGCAGTGTCAAGGAGCGGAGACCTGCTTTACACTGATTACAAAGATAAAGCTGTCAACATTTTGAAGGATACATAGATAGAAGAGGTTATTGGATTAGGGCTATGGATACCTCGCAACGTTTGTAGTACTTTCTGTGGTGACATTTTGGTTATTATGGTCAACTTTTATTAAACGCAATCAAAAGTTGTGCGTTATTCTGGAAAAATGGATAAACTAACTATTCAATTTGATGACAAAGGTCAACCTCTTTATTCGTTTTTTCACTCTAAATACATCTGTTAAAACCATAATCTAGATATATGTGTATCTGATAGCGATGCTCATGCAGTAGTGGTTGTTAATGGAATCGAGAAACATCGGTTTACATACAATGGTCATCCTTCTGCTACAGACAAGTCATTCAGTCCACGTGGAATAACTACCGACAGCCAATGCAGAATCTTAACAGCAGAACAGAATAACCATTGCATCCACATTCTTTAAATAGACGGACAGTATCAAATATCAAGCGTAAATAATTGCTTCGGAGGTGATTCGTTTTGTGGTCATGTTATTGATTTTATATTGTAAAAAAAGGTGTCCTGTTGTTAAAACCAGCAGAAATGATCTCATTCATATCAATATTCAGCATTAAATAATCGGCGATTATAAAGCATCTTTTGGTATAAATGACTATTTAAAAACTATTGGTTTGATAACTCTCCCTGCAACTTGTAAATATTTGGAGACATTTCATGCATACTACAGCTTGGCGCAGTTGAAAAATTAATACAATTTTAAAATAGATTACGGAAAATTGGTAGAGAATATAAGAGCCCTTGTGAATCATGCTTGGAAAACCTGCAGATTTACCAAAATTTTATGTAAATCGTTTTTGATTAAAAAATATGCTTTTATTTGATGGTTTGACGAAATGCCGCTACAAAATCTTTAATAAAGAAAATAGCTATTTGAAGCCCAAGCAATACCTTTAAAGGGTATGGCAAGCAAAGGCATTTTCTGAAAAGTAATTATAATTTTAAGTCGTCGATGCAATTTAACTAGAATCATAAAGAACTACTCAACCCGTGGGGACAAAGCAGCGAAAATGCTTAATTATGGGTATGTGTGATTCTGTTTTAATAAAA
This sequence comes from Magallana angulata, assembly GCF_025612915.1. NCBI lineage: Eukaryota > Metazoa > Mollusca > Bivalvia > Ostreida > Ostreidae > Magallana > Magallana angulata. Next base: position 19,451,929 of record NC_069112.1, read on the forward strand.
TGGTTAAAGTTACTTTATGTACTCATGTGCTGAATAATAACCAAATACTGTAGTGCATATTTTGTGGATCTGTTAAGCATTTTAAAGTATGTTAATAATACATGATGCACATGATGTACTTTGAAAAGAATTAACATCCCTAATAATTACCGGTACTAATGACTTTGGAATATGAAATTGAAAATAGTTATTGATAGTCTTCAAAACTATGCATAATTAGGATTGTTTTAAATGGCAGACAAGTGAGCTTATCGCTTATCAGAGTTCAAGAAAGTTGGGTTGGAACAAACACCACACATCCTAATTATGAAGCCAGTTACTGATCTGAGTCCCAAATGCTAGAGATATGTTCATAGCATCAGTAATGCAGGGAACATGTCAGAAGAGGAAAAGAAAACCATACTAGATGAGTAAACGCGTCAGTAGGACAAAGCCAAACAACAGAGATAATACTACAGAGAAAGGTGTCTACTGAACAATGAACTGTACGTTTCAAACACACACGAATTCTATATTATATTATATAGTTTAGAATTCGTCTTTTGAATAGTGGTTTTAAAAAAAAATTATAGTGAAAAAATTGAAAATGAAATAATTAGAAGTAATAAGAAATCATTTTAGAATATAAAAAGGTGATAATTTCGGTCTGAGCTTGGTCGAATCTATCATAAAACTCTATATGTTGTATTGGATTTGACCAAGCCTCGACCAAATTATCACTTCAAAATACTCAAAGCATGATTCCTTATTCCTTAAAAATATACACTACATACACTGTAATAGTGTGATAATGATAATTTTAGTAACAGTAACATAGTGGTAGTACTAGACATATATATACTCTATCGCAAATGAAAATGCACTGTATTAGACTATTCTAAACATTAGGTACTGAAAAACAGTCATACCTTCCTGAGGTGGTGATGACGATAATGACGGCGGTCATACACTTGAACGAGGCCTCCAACGCTGCTATGGCCACAGTGTGGGTGCCGTCTTTAGGGGTGGGTGTCTCCTTTCGGAGTTCCTCAAACAGCTGGTGGTGGAAGACTGCTAACTCTGCCCCTTGCAAATCTATACAACAAAATAATAAAAACGCATTTGGTTTAAAAGCCTCAGTATATTTTTATGAAACACCAGTACATCATCTTTTTACCCTGTGATCTTGGATCAATGAATTCTGGTTGTAAATCCTTATTTGATTGGCTACACATATTTATCTTTTATTGTGAAATATGATATTATTTGAATGTAAAATAATCTAATCTGCTTGCAATTACATTAGAATATCGTACAAATGATGCTTTTATTTTAAATAGTAGGTTACCATAACAAATGAAATTCTTAGCAGTTTTAAAAATCAAAAACTACTTCATATAACATAGGTAGAAACATTAAATTCCTTAAAATGAAGGGACCTATGACTGACTAACATATTATGACTGACCTTCTGCATCATTTTGACTGACTCTAGTGGGTAGATTCCCTTGGCAGTGTCTCATAACAACATGACACAGTCCGTCTAGTAGGCATTGGCCACGTCGCTGTACTCCGCCCTCGTGTGTGTGTGTGTGGGGGGGGGGGGTTCTTGACCATCGACTCCAACATCTGTACAAAGCACAACGCAGGATGTCGTCAATAAAAATGTTGTTGAATATTCTTGCTTTTTGTGTAAATACTCTATACCAAGGAAAACCTTAAAAACCGACTACAACATCTGTAAACAGATCAAACAAAACAGCTAACAAGCTGATCAGAATGTAGTCAAAAAAATAGTGAAAAGCTTTAAATTTCCTCCCTTTGTTATATATCATTCTTTCATCTTATTGTCTCATTTAGCAAGGTTCAAAAATTGAAGAAAATTTTTTGATATTCGACAGTGTTTTTTTAAGAAAACAGTAATAGGTGTAAGATAGTGGAATATATGAAGACTTTTTTTCTTCCAAGGGCATGATTATTCATTGAAGCCAAATCGGGAAAACTCTGGTAATAAATACTGATATTAAGCAATACCTCGTGGGTTCCATATGAGCAAGGTTCATTCCTTCCATCTTCTGCAACGTGTCATGCATGGGGTGGATGGTTAAGGGGGCAGGAGAAGGGGAAGGGGTAGTGTAAAGTATAGGGAGTCAGATGTGGAATGAAGAGTCAGATGTGGTGTAGAGAGACGGAGAGGGGAGAGGGGCAATTTAAAAGAGAGGGAATCAGAGACTGTGTAGATGGTTTAAGGAAATGAGAGCAGGGTTGTGGAGTCAGATTAAGCTGTTGGTTAAAAAGTCAGATGTGGTAAAGAGAGTTGCAAGTGTTGTGGGTAGGATAATGTAAGGAAGAGGGAAGACTAGTAGTGATGATATGGTTCATATTTAAAGGTGGGGGTCCTAGAAAAAGAGGAATATGAGAGACATTTTGAGTAAAGGTTAGATTTTAGAGAGGGGGAGAAAGAGAGAGAGATAGAGAGGGGGGTATGTGTGTTTTCTGTCTGATATAAGTTTTGGTCTGTTGTTAGTATGATTTATTTTAGGAAGAGTGAACAAACTTTCCGTTAACAATTGACTTCAATCTTTTTTTATATAAGTGTAATTAAAACAAGCATGTTTAAAAGTAATTTTTCCTCGATCATAGTGTTATAAGTGTATGCAAACTCTTCACTCAGGACTGTTTTCCGTGTATTCAATTTGCAAGTTTGTGTGCAAAGCACATATTGTACATATGTGTAATTAAATTGTCAGGTGATTTTTAAAACAAAAGTAATAGGATTGTCTTCCTTTTTTTAATTTTAAAGTTTACAAGATTTATAATAAATGAATAGAATATTTTCATCATAGATGTGTTGCATTTACAAATTGAACGTATGGAACGTCATGGCTGCCTTAAGGTCAATTTCATATTATATGAATTGGTATTTCATTTATATACAATAGTAATATCATTATATGCAGTGGTAACATCATTATATGCAGTCTTAGCATCATTATATTCATTGCTAACATCATCATATACTTTGATTACATCATTATATTCAGGGGTAAAATCTTCATATGAAATGGCATTATCATTTCGTTATGTTGTAAGATCATTATGTGCAGTGGTTTATTCATTATATGCTATGAATAAAACTTTATACGATATGATAAACTCATTTCATACAGAGATGAACTCATAATGAACTATTGTTCAATCGTTATGTTATGTGGTACACTCTTCATGTGCAGTTGCAAAATCCTTTTATGCAGTGCAACGTCTTGACATTTGGTGATAAGTTCATTATATGCAGTACTAGCATCATGTAATGGTGTATTGAAACCATTATGTATGGTGGTAAAACCTTAATGTATTGTGGTGAAAGCTTTACATGCAATTGTAAATCCTTTATATGATGTGACAATTTTATTATAGGCCGTTGTTGAGTCATTATATGATGTGGTCAGCTCTTTACATGATGTGATCATTTCATTATATGGAGTGGTAACTTCTTTATATGCAGTCGTAACTCTTTATGATGATGTTGTAAACTGGTTCTCGCTGAAAAGTTTCAATGGGGAAGAGGTCCAGTTTTATTTTGAAAAAGATGCCGCGTTAATATTATGGTGAAACTACAATATATAATGATGTTACCACTGTATATAATGATATTACTATTGCATATAAAAGATATACCAATTCATATAATATGAAATTGACCTTAAGGCAGCTATGGCGTTCCATATGAACGCATTCTACTTTTTTATGTGAGGTCTTCTTTATGGCCATTCTGACATGCATTACCCTTGATCTTGGATAATAAATTATTCAGGGCAGAAGCCAGGATGTAGAATAAAAACAGTTATTTTTTTTTTTATTTTTTTTACAGGTACACTAATTTTGCACACATTTACAGGTGCAAATGACAACGCAAAATATTTGTTGTTTTCTTTTCTTGTTGTGTTTTTATTTTCTTGTTGTTTTCTTTTGTTGTAATTTTGTTTACATATACATATGTACTGACTCTTTGTGACTCTTTATAACTTGTGCATGTAAGAATTTATAAAGCATTTATTCTTCTGGAGATTTGGGAGGGAAGAGAGTAAACCTACATGCAATCTTATTAAATCAGAATATTCTTGATGTCATGTTTCTGAAATTATGTGGGATAAAATAACACAAGTACTTGGGATAAAAATCAGATAACTGCATCAGTCAAAAGGAGAAAGAAACCTATAAAAAACAGCACAAAATTGGCAATTCGGGGAAAAACTGCAATTAATTTAATGGCCATATCGAAACAACTTTGGTCTATTTGTTGCAGTGAAAGAACATTAAGTGAAAGAATGTTTTTTCTCTCTCAAACCAAATCAATGGTACATGAGGTAGAAAAAATATTTTTTCTTAATATTTAAATAGTCAGGTGTGAATAACAAGGATAATTGTGTCATTTGCAAATGTGAATTCATTGGGTTTTTTTTTCAGTTTAAATGTGCCATTATATAAATAGTGCCTGTTTGGGAGGGTAACAGTTGAAATTGACACCCAAAGGAAACCATTGTCAACCGACACGAAGCGGAGGTTGACAATGGTTTTCGAGATAATAGAACGGATTATCAACTGCGTCTTAACCAATCAGATTTCAGTATTAAACATGAAAGTATAATAATAGAATATGTAAATTTAAAGTTGGTTCACTGTTATGAATTGTGCAATTAGTAAAATTTGCGTACATATTGTATATGCATGTCCAGTGTAAATATACCATTGTCTCTCAGTGTTCAGAGATTAATAAGAACATTTTATTTACACAAATCATCAAAAAAAACCCCTATTGTTTGGAGAAAAAAAATTTATCTGACTGTGTTATAATTAGAAATTTTAATATGTTAATGTTGTCGTGAATGTTTGTCTTAATTTGCATGCATTCAAATACTGCCTTCCAGTGTCTCCAATGCATTTCAGCAAAAACAAAAACAAGATTGTGTACGGTAAATGTTGACTGTTACATGACATGAAATCTCTTTGAATTTAAGGAGGCCGACTTTTGTTTAAGTAATACAAAAATGGTGGTTTCATAATCCTGATGCCTCATTACGGTAAACTCTGTTATTTTTTTTACTTATGTTTCAAAAATATTTTGTTAGCGAAACGAAAGAATCTCTGCGTATTTTTATATGTATTCGTTTTAAAATTATCGCTGATAATACATACCTCCTTTTTTAAACAAAATAAAGAAAGAATAAAACTGCATGTATTTTCTCTTTCTATCTTACTTGTACTCGCTGACCATTGTCACGATTCATGTAGGAATTGTCTTGTTTTTTTAGAAAAACTGTAATCATTCAATGAAATTGCAGGGGTCTGTATATCGTATCATTTACTGGAGATCATTACAAACCATTACCTAATAAACTTTAAGAGATAAGATATCCTTTTATTGCACAGTCAGTGGTCGTTTTTCAATGCTGTTTGCTAGCTGGTACGTATTGCGGATAAATATCCACTTTATTTCCCATTAATTAGCTTTCCAATAATTTTTTTCAATTTTTTTTGTCAAAGTTTGATGTTGTAAAAGACAAACATAGGAAAGAGTGAAGGATTAAAAGATGAAAAATAGCAAACAACTAATGGTTACCTTGAGTAAGTTTTGATAAAAAGTTTACACCTAAATGAGTTAAAACTGTAGATGACCTTCTCTCCAACATTAAACAAAAGGTAATATCAAACATTTCGTCCAATGATTTTCCTCAGATATAAGTGTTTGGCGTTATCATTGTGTAAAGCATTTTTTTTTTATGAGAGCAGAGTTTATCTGTGTCTATTTGACAAAGTAACAAGACACACATAACTACTAAATACACAACGAACATAGAAATGTTTTACTTGTATTTTTCAAATCTTCTACAACATGCATGTAAGAAGTCTTGCTAGAAGCAATACAATATTTAAAAAAGATGAAAACTTAATTTATATATTCCATGCAATGTTAACACTATCTATAAAAACAGTATAAACCAACATGTTGAACATCAAAAGTGAACGATATTTCTTTACAAATTGCAACATACAGTGTTAATTGATGAGATGGAATATAATGATATGTCCAAAAACAGAGTGTATATGGAATTTATAATTATAAATAGTTTTATGCAAACGAATGTATTTTTAATCTGTAGATATAAACAACTTTATTTTAACATGCACAGCTTTCCCCACGGGGAGCCCCTCAGTCTTAATGCTGAATTTGAAGCAATCTGATTGGCTGAAAGATAGCGTCCCTTTTTTTTATTCCCCCACCTTCTGCCATCAGTTTGTATTATGAATAATTTTCTTTGTGTTTGAATACATAGTTTACCTTGTATAATATTCTGCTCTACATATTATATATATTGCAGTTGGTTTTAACATATATTTTTTACAGTGAAAGTATTTTGATTTGTTTCTTCTACTTGAATTATTGGTATGTACTAGATATGATGTACATCAATGTTGATATGTTTTGATCAGGATATAATCATATTCTGATCAATAAAATTTTCAACATATTTGAGAGTTTGTTTGATGTGTAGGTAGGAGAATGAGGAGGTATAAATATGATTATGAATAATGTCAATAATGTTCAATGTACATCTAATACTTTTTGCATTTAATATCGTTTTCAGCTGTCTTTGTTTTACGTTGTGCCTCCATTAAAAACATTACGTTAGGACACAATTATTGATCAAATTAAAGCGCTTATCTAACTAGTACTTGCTGATCACTGTGTTGACTTGTATTTTTAGGACATTTTCTGATTGGCAATGATTATAGATAATATCCCGCCTCTAAAAAAATGCCTTAAAAGCTGCCGAAGATAAGATTAAAAAAAATTACAACTGTACTGATCGATCAATCTGCAATGATGTTCGGTAGCTGGTCTGTTAATTGAAAAGTACAGTTCGTTTCATTACCTTTACCAAACTTTCGATTTTTTCTTAATTTTTTTTAAAGAAGTGGGATTTGATAAAAAGCAACCAAGAAAAAAAAAGTGAGAGATGGATACATCGATAGTTGACGAAGACCAAACAACCAGTTCTTATCTTGAGTAAGATTTTGTTTTTTTTATAATGTATTGACATTTAAAAAAACATAGATAACATGATAATATACACTACAAAAAGATAGAAATTGTTCTGTGTTATCAATTTGCTTTGGTTCTTTATAAAAGATTCATTATTTTAGGATGGATTTTCCATTTTCAAGGAACGATATATGATTTTTTAGTGGATTTTTTTTTCAATAATTTATCACATTTGCTTAAACTTGGCAGTAATACATAGTTTAAAACTGAAATATGCGCTTTTTCGGATAAAATGACAAATTTATAAGGCCAATATTAGAATGAACAAATTAAATTTATACCATGTGTATAACATTCTTAAGGTCCATAATACACAGGTAGGTAAATTTTGTTCAATATTAAAAGGCAGAAAACAGTATATTGTTATACGTAAATTGGTTAATATGCTTCTGAAAGATCTATTCACCAACATTAGAATAGGAGATCATGATTTGAATGATACATTTATGATAACTCATACTATGATAAAGATATAAGGATTTCGTCATAGGAATATAGCTTGCAATTAGTGTGATCAATGGGATCACGAAACATGGCATGGTATTACAAAGTCTGCATTACTCAAAAATGTCAAATATGTTTATTATCAGATCACAAGCGGGGTTTGCATGACGAAATGAGTTAAAATAGTCAACAAGTAATAGCTTTCTAAAGAACCTGCTTGACGAAACAAAATAATTTTACTTGAATCATGTTTTAATTACCTTACACGAAATAAGTTTCAATTTTTGCTGCTGTTCACAAATTCATAAATGGAACGGGCATATTCAAGTAATAAGTATTTTTCTTTTGATATTGTGCATTAAAATATTATTTGCAATTGAATTATTCCATACTTTAAAAAATTGAGGAAATGTACAATTGTAGCTCGTAAGCAAAAATTGATTCGGTCAAGTTTTCAAGAACAGGGGCGTACAAGGCGTTGTATATCACCCGCCTGGAGCATCAAAGACGAAACAATTTCAACTTAAGTGAAAATATTTTGTTTGTATGCCTTGTTTTAAGTCTAAAATCTTCAATGAAAGTCAATATTGTGCTTTCATTCTTTAAACACAGCAGATATAGGTTTCCAAATTAAGCTGTACATCGTTTTTTGCCTAACTTTGGACCATTCACTATTCTAAATTGCAAAAGTTAGGTCCTGACTCCATCTTTAATAAACTTTTATCTAAAAAGTAAGTTTTTATTGATTTTTACTATAGACTTATTAAAATGGAGTTCTGACCCATGATGGGTCAAAATTGTGACTTTCACCAAAAACGTTTTACTTATTGAGCATTGTCAAACAGTTAATTTGAAATATATTCACAATTATTTAAATGTGTCAACGTAGCTCACAGTGATAGGCGGAGGCTCGTAGTTGGTACTACTTGATTGATTTTGGGCTCAAATCATAAAGACGGCGTTTTATTTTCAAATCACTTGCGTTTAAGTAAAACTTTTTTTTTTTACTTTTTTTTGGATTATTATGAAAAAAAACATCTTGTACAATTTTTATAATGACAACAATAACATGTACGTAGTGTTCATTTTCTGTAATGTCGGATAAAGATAGCGTTTGCACAGACATGAGATCATGGTGTAATGTTTAGAACGTAAAACAATAAAACAAAGGAGATAAGTACCTATCGCTTGTATCAGTGTATATTATTTATTTATAAGAAAATGCCGTTCTGTATTATACATGTACATGTACTGATGCACACTTTCATATGTAAAGATTTTTTATATATTCATTTGCCATTTTAAAATTCTAGGTACGGGGGATTTGTCAGACTTTGTATGTCCTAGTCCTTTAATATGATATATGGAAATGGCAAAATCAAAGCTTTGTCCAAATTAAAAGCAAAGGGCCATAAACAAATAAGTGCAAAGTATTATTTTTTAATAGAACAGCATACTCGGTATGCACAAGAGAAATATCCTCAAAAGATATGTTTTGGAAAGGTTTTGACATTAAACATTCCATTTTTGACTTATTTACTATATTGGGTCTATGAATGTGTCATTATATCTCGAAGTCCTGCTTATCCTTTCATCTTTTGGATGAGATTTACGAATCATTTTATAAACTCATCCATTGATCCATAGAGGAGGAGGATGTCTAATCGATTTAAACATCAACGTTTCAAATCTTGCACATATATATATATATTTGTTGAAACCAAAAACATACTATTATAATACCATTTGTTAACATAAAAACGATATAAAATAATTAAATAAATCATTTTATTTCTAGGTTAGAACCCGAGAGGAGACTGTTACATAATTTTGAAAAAGTTCTTCAGTTGATTCAGGAGGATATATTTTGGAATGATGTTGGTAAATCCCTTGAAAACAAGCACCCAAATGTCATACAATCTCTGAAAGATAGGATAAAAGATCTTCAGAAACATGACTGTGGAATTGTCGTTGCAGGTAATGCATCTTGTTTTTTGAACTTCCAAAGAAGGATGACTTGAAATTTTATCTAACTGCTCAATTTATATTATTTTCCTTTACAAAAGGGCCCGTTGCGGGACAAATAGTTCCCTGAATATCGTATCTGTTAATTAATTTTAATTGAATTTTCTTTAAGATTGCTGTAGGAAAATGAAATGATACATATAGTTGTCTGTGCTGATTTGATAAATATAACCATTCTTTTTTTTTTTAATTTAATTGATTAAGTGCATATTGAACTTAAAAAAGTGACCAGGATGGTATTTTGAAACAGTCATAACTTTATACCGTTTTGCAAATGCCTGAGTGGCTGATATTCACTCAAAAGAATCTTTCTTAATTGCAAAATATATTGACACTATGAAGATTGTTTTCTTATTTCATTTCACATTTCATAAAAAATGACAATAACAAACAGTCAACCATCTCCAAAATCCATAAGTCGTACTGTTGATGAAAGAGGAAGTACCGAGCCACAAGTACCCTTGGGGACAGACTGTCCACCATATATCTTTATCAAAGTATCTTTCGACCTCAACAGAACATACTAATCAATATTACGAGTTTAAAAACAACTACATGCTTAAAAAAAAGAAAACTGCCAAGGATTAATCTAAAAACAATAAATGTCGTCCACTATTTGGCATTTCATCAAAATAAAAGTGCAAGTATGTCAGAAGCAACCATTTTTTTCTTCAAAAAATGAGAATAAAAGTAAGGAATGTCCTCATTAAAATAACATCACCATAAAAGTATAAGTCGACCTTATTAAGGAATGGTAGAGTTTACATGTTTTTCAGAATGATATCCGATATTATGACATCGTATAATAATATAAATTGTAATATATATTTGGTTGGAATTGGTTTTTTTATTGGGGGGGGTGTTTTTCATAGATCACAAATTGCTTTGAATTAATTAGTTAATTAATTAAATTATTTCAATAGTGGTTAAGGATGCGTTTTCTTACATCCACTATTGAAATATAGTATTTCATTAGTGGTTTTGATGCATTTCAGTTTTATGCCTATTATTTCGTCTGTGTGTAACTCTCTCCTTTTTGGTAGGAGAATTCCTTAAGATAAGAAGTATGTCTTATGAGATGATGAATTCCTTATTTATTATGATGTTCTTTGATTTACATCTATTTGGTCATGTTTCCCATACCACCTGTCATCTGGAACCGAGAGTGTTATACACAGTCGAAATAATAGGCATTAAAATGACATGCATCCCTACCACCATTGAAATATTTTATATCAATAATGGTTGTAATGAACCGCATCCTTAACCACTATTGAAATAAATTATTTTAATAGTGGTTGTAATGAAATGCATACCTAACCACTATTGAAATAATTTATTTCAATAGTGGTTATAATAAAACGCATACCCAACCACTATTGAAATAATTTATTTCATTCAATATTGGTCATTATAAAGTACATCCCCAACCACTATTAAAATTACTCATCTCATATTTATATGCACTATAACATATTATTTATAATAATATATAAGCTTTGAATTATTTTTTAATATGCAGGGGTTTTGATTAAAGTTCTGGCAATTTTCAACGTTGTCTTCTAGTACAAATAATTTACATAAAACATGATATATCTATAGAAAGAGAAAGGTAAAGAAAAAATATGAAAACGAATCTAGTCTTTAGTCTTTAGTACCTTAATTGTGTACTTGAAATTGTTTGTTAAATAAACACAATTGTATATGCATGTTTATTTCCGAGAATTGGTTATTTATTTTTGCACAGCAGTGAAAATTGTAACATAGTTGTGTATTTGAAATTATTTGTTAGATTTCTTGCATTTCAAAATAGTTTGCAAATATGATATACAACTTTGGTCTGTCTTTGAACTTGACGTCACTTAATTCTGATTTTGGCTTTACCTTAGATTCAAAGCTTTTAAAAACAATTTCAACAAACTCCATTTGCCGAGAAATAAACCGATCTGTATTTTATAATATTAACTATGAGGGGATAAGATGCGGACGGCGGATATGGATCAGAAAGAAATTCATTCCAATCTACGATTAAAAAAATAAATTTTATAGAAGTTATACTTAAATGGTGTCTGTAAACTAGTTCTTATAATGAAATACATCCCCAACTTATATTGAAACCATTACTTTAATAGTAGTTGTATTTTCAATTGTGGTTGCAAAGTGATTATGATAATGAAATACGTCCCCTTACACTATTGAAATAATTATTTCTATAGTGGTTTTATTTCAATAGTGGTTGCAAGGTGATTTTTCTTATGAAACACATTCCAAGTAACTAATAAAATAATAAATTTCATTAGTGGTTTTATTTCAATAGTGGTTGCAACAGTCGGTTGTTTTCCGATCGAGGCATTCAGGTTGCACAGACTTCTAAATGCATGAACTACACATTGTAGTAGCATGTTTGTAATAAAGAATAACGTAAACAACAATCGATGAAATACAAAATATAGATTTATTCTTTGAAAAAAATCCCAAGGTATCCGTATTATTTTGCACAGAGAGAGCTGCCTTACTTTGCATGCACATCGAATATGTGTGTTGTTCATACAGAGTGCATAACGTCTGCATCTTTTTGAAAACCCCGGCGGCACTACATCCTACACAGTAGCAAAATTATAATAAATCCAAGAAAGTATCAACGTAACATTGTTTCCATATGTTCCAACAAAAACGCTCCGTTTCTAAAATCCATGCGATCATTGACATTGCTCGATATGTCACAGTGTGTGGTTTGCGCATGTGCGATGTTTAACACAGGAAAACTCTACAATTATCGAAGAATTTTTGAATTATCTGTGCCTGGATTTCAATCTGTATTGTTTCGTCATTTATTGGATATTCCTTGCCAGTACAGTGGGTTTTGTGTTCGGGTGTATGAGATACCTGAATGCAGTGAAGCATGAATAGTGCTATCGGTCTTATATGGGGGAGGGGGTGTAACATTAAACAGAACAATAGAAATCGTCAACTAAAATGTCGGTAGCCGGAGGTAAAAGGGAAATAAAACGTATTTATGAAAACCCTTATTTACGTAACTAATGATTTCTGTACGGTACAGCCCCTTTTTCTTGATATGGAATGAAAGGTCTTGTGTATATAAATAAGTTTTGCTTTACGTGTCTTAGCAAATTAGACAAGTTTCAGAATATTTCTGAAAATGTGCAATATTTTTGTGAAAAAATTACGCCTTGCGCATTATCCATATTTTGAAACATTTCGATACATTTTCATAATTTCATCTACAATCTTTGAAATTTTCAACTTCCTATCGTATTTAGTTTCAGAGGAATTGATTGAAAAAATGACCCTTATAATTTCATTAAAATTTCAATATCTGAAAACGGAAGTGATGTCATCATACAATGTAATTAAAACCGTTTCTCTTCTTTGATGCTCTGTAAGTCCTGAAAATTTGAAGCAAATCGGTGAAATAGTGTTCGAGAAATAAAGCTCTTAAAATGGCAGAAAAAGAATATTGAGAATAACTTAGGTGATCGGAAACGGAAGACCCTAATTAATCGTAACGAGCTCAATAATTACGAGGTCTTCCTTTGAAAACGACATTATTTAAAGCAACCTTTGTAAAGCAACGAGTAGGTCTCCTGTCACCGCTGCTAGTCTAAAACGTATCGACTACTTGGAAGAGGATCCCCCCTTCCAACTGCTAGTACCACATAGGATATAGATCTTTTACTCACACAAACATATTTAAAGACATATACATACAAAATATTTTCCAATCTAAAAAGGGGCGTTCAACATATAACAGATGTCAAGGGTGACAATGCACTATTCAACACTCAAACATAAACATATTCTTGTTGAATTTGACAAACAAATCGACCAGTCTTGACACAACAGACCATACCGGATTTAAATATAAGATAATATAAGATAATACGATATTTGTTTGAAAAAAAAACTCAAAGATGACAGTTTTTAAAAGAAAAATAGAAATTGTCAGTTTAAAAAAGTTCCTGGTTCTTACATTGTTAACATCGGACTGATAAATCTACGAAATCTATTACTTTTGTATAAGTGATCAATTAACATACCATCAACTAACATACCATTTAATGATAAAATGAAAGTGGTATGAAGTATCCGAATCAAACTAATTTATGTAGTATTTAACATCGTATCTAATAAATATCAGTATCAGTATATGTTTTGTAAATTTGTCCATTGTATCTGCTTTCGTTGGAGGGGAAAATTACATAATGACTGCAACACCTCTTTTATTGTATAGTTCCACTTTAATAAAGGGAATCTATTGCTACATCTATGATTTGTTTAACAAATAACATCAATTTATCCTGAATAGTGTATATCTATAACTGTTATTCCTTTAAAAGATACACTAATAAGATTCATTCAAATACTGAGTATATGCTGTACTGTAGCAAAGAATATTGTTTATTTTATTCTAATAGCCGACAGAGGCATTTACAAATACAAACACGTCCTTAAGGATAAATCACAAATCGAATCTTCCTTATTCTTTTGTAATATAGCGGCCTTTTTAATGCCCATGTTATTTTTCGGTGGTAAAGTAAACAAGCTTTTTTCCTCATTGGTACGTGTGAAAAATGTTCCCTATTGTGATTTGGCATTTTTATTTGTAAAGGAAGAATAAGAAAAAAAAAATTCCTTGCTATCCAGCTATTGAGGACATTTTTCTCAATTTTTCCGACTGAGGTGTGCTCGAATTTCTTCATTAATCTTAGGTGGTGACAGATTTAGCACATTCCGTGGTCGATTATACTTCTCGCTCACTTCCTTGATCTTTTCAGCATTGAGCACTGCACTTACACCATCGCTAGTTACTTTGGCCAGTTTTTCATGAACCGGCTCGCCACATTTTTCTTCTGTGCCAAAACATTCGGCAAGTTCATCTAAAATAGTGTCGTTATCGAACTCTTCAACTTCATCTACTTCATCAACTAAATCGCCGAACTCGTCCCTCTGAGTTTTCTCTTCATCTTCTTCATCCGATGACACATCACTCAAATCTTTCGAGGAACACGGTTGATTTTCGGCTTTCCGTTTCTGTCCTCGTCTTTTCAACTCCCCGACAGATGATGCCAAGGAAGCAATATTGTTTTGCATTTCCTTCATCATTATCAGTATTGATGGGTTCACTGGAGCCTCTTTTTCTTCCGAAAGGCCACCAGCCATTTCCGAATGCTCAGAGTTTTCACTCATTGTAAGAATATGCGTTAAATGCGCAAATGTCAATGCGAATAATTCGCAAAATGATGCGTCAATACGCAGTTCAGCGTTAATACGCAGTTTAGCGTTAATTACGCTATATGATTTTTGAGCAAAGTTATATAAATTTCACAAATCACTACAGTCCTATAATAAAACTCACAATGTAAATCCAGATACTTGATAATATTAATACACGTCTGTTCCTGAACCACGCTAACTTATCAATGAACCACGCGATAATCTTATTATTGTGAGTTTTATTACAAGAGCTTTCATTTTGCATTTATGTCATTCTTGTTTCAACTTTTAACACACTAAATGCTTCTTTTTTGCAATTATCACCCTTTAACGATTAATTTGTTTTAAGGCAATTGCATCATACCCAAGAAAAAGTACAACCCATATTCAACACAAGTGACATAATACAGTAAAACTCGTTTAGTACGAACACGGATATAGCGAATTCTCGGATAAATCGAAAAAAATTTGAGTCCCCTGTAAATTTTTTAATAAAAAGTTATAACGAATTCGGATATAACGAATTTACGGATAGAGCGAACTGATTTTGAGTCCCGTAGAGGTGAATAATAACAAAATTTAACACTTTTCTGACGAAGTTCTTTACAGTTTCAAAAATGTTTGCCCTACCATTTAACATAATAGTTTGAATGAATTTATTTTCATGTAAATTTTTCGATTATTAATCCGATTACTTGGATTAAAGGTATCAAAGGAATGTATTTTTATTTTAAGCCCCAATTAGCAAACATTGTAGTCTTGCAAATGAAAAAAAAAATGTATATAAAGAATTCGCTATAGGTATTATTAAGAATTCCTTATACGGATATAACAAATTACGGATATAACGAATTAATCCATTGGTCCTTAGGACATCGCTATAACCGAGTTTTACTGTACTAATGTTTTATATATAAACAGGAACAGAAATTAAAATAAGTATACATCATGAATAATTTCTTTAGTCATTTATTTTAAAAAAAACAACCAGGTGAGGGTTTTAAGTTTTTTGGGGGTTTTTTTAATTATAAAACATGTGTTTAATGAATATAAAATATCCGATAGCAACCGAACTCCGCTCAATACCTAATATACTTGTTTTGCTTTAAAAATGTGTATTAAATAATATATATACAGTTATATGATAATATATATATTTGCAACTTGTAATTGTTGAGTAATTATATTTTTGTCCACAAAATCTGTTTTCAGTGTTATATTTTGTCTTTGGATCCAAGAAATTCATAGTAACTTGCTGAACAATTTGTAAATTATTGACTCCAACTAAAGCCCGTGGTCTTTCATAATTCTGAATAGGATGTAGAATGGAAAACTTATTATCTAAACATTTTTACCATTTATGAGTGTTTTCAGCAAAATGGTGATATTAGCCGATGACATTATTCCTATGTCAATTTCCTTGTAATATATATTAAGCGTAGAAATTGCTCACATTCAAAACATCCGTGACTATAAAAAATGTATAGATGAGTAGGTAAAAAAGGAAACAAAGAAACTCATCTGGCATTTGTTAGTCAAGATGAAATCGATATTAGAGTTAGTACTAACAAGCTACACTAGTGTAAATCATTTTGTGAGAATTCCCAAATATTATTTTTGATAATTGCAGATAGGTCACGAATCTGGCATGTTTCCAACTTTTTGTAAAATTGTAAAAATATACATTTTTTAAATTCTATAAAGTCGGAAAATTTAATTTAAATTCACTTAAATCTGTTTTAGTTATAAAAGGACAATCACTTTACAGTATATCAAAAATCTGTCTTTGGACTCTCAATAATATTGCAAATATATTGTCTTAAAGTTTGACATTTTCTACTTTTAAAACTCTCCAGAATCTGTAGTTTAGCATCACCTTTACATTGCCACATATTTATTTTGGAAAAAAACCCGATATATTCGCGAGCCAAACAATATTTTACTGAACTGAAGGGTTCCTTTAACACATTTCAGGTTTTTTTTAAAAATCAGTGCCATTTAAACACGACAAATCATGGGAATTTGAATATAAGCTGAAGTGGACTAAACTATTTTTCTTAAAATCTTATATATCTCACTATTAATAAAAAAAAAATGTAAGCAAGCTTACCTACAGCACACACCCATTTATTTGCCAATGTTGCACATTAAGGCAGGCAGAGTACCCATTAGATACACGTATGAATAATTACAGGTGCAAAACTACAAAATTCAAAGTACTGAAGTACTTAAAGTACTTAAAGCCGAACTATTTTGATGTGTAAGTATACAAGACATATTGTTGAGTAAATATTGACAATCTTTCTCTCTTTTTTTTTACTTGAGCTAGTGCTCATTTAATTCAGAAAGTATGACCCTTTCATAACCCCCCCCCCCCCCTCCTTCCAAAAACAAACAAAAACAAAAAGTCACCTCTGTAGAAAAAATCAGAGAAGATTTTCGTCCGATTGGGAACATAATCTTTTTTTTTACACACATTTTTAGACATTTTGTATTTAATTACTGAATTTGACAATTGTTCTCTTAACTTTTCTGGATTTTAGAGTCTAATTATCCAGAATGCAATACTGGTCGTTGCTAAATAGAAACAACCAGTGCAAAAACAAACAGTATATATCGGACTCTAGATGGGTATCTTTTAAATCATTTATAAAATTCTGTTCATTTTTTAGATTTGCTACCGGGTTTTTTTTCATATTTGCATGGTTTTTCGTAGACATGCTCTTAACGTTAAACGTGAATTTTGTCAAACCAATATAAAACCGCGTTTCCTTTACACTGATGCTGCTGTTAATGCTAGACGTACAGAATTCATTCATATCAAAAACCAGTATCAAAAAAATCGGCAGTTTTAAAGCTTCGTTTTAAGTAAAAAATTATTCATGAACTAGTGGATTGGAGACTCTCTTTGCTACGTGTAAAAAATTGAATGAAATAATTTTAATGCAAGTAAAAACCAGCTTTGCGCAGGTGAAAGATCAACTTAATTTTAATATATTTTTTAGGTATAATTGGTAGATAATATAAGTACCAATGTGAATCGTGCTTAGGAAACCTACGGATTTACCCCATTTCTAGTAAATAGCTTGAATAATTTGATTAGTAAAAATGTGCATTACTTTGATAATAATGTGAAATGTTTCAATAATATCATTTATAAACGAAATATGTATTTCAAGCCCATGCAAAGCCTTTAAAGTATATAATATAACAAAGGATTTTTCTTTAAAATATTTATGATTTAATTTCCTTCATCACTTGCGCCTATGCGATTTAAATAGATCATTTGCAATATTAGAACTCGCCCGTCATGTGATTAAAAAGTACATATGACGTCACAAAAATGCATCAAATATAATGTTTAATATCGTTGTCAACATATGTAACATAGATTCTAAGAAATAGTCCCGGTCAAAGTATTTTTGCGATGATTCAAATAATAGCGTTTTCCAGCCGTATTTTATCACCGGGACGCCCTACCATTGCTGCGAATGAATCTGACCCCAATGTAGCAGATTAGAGACAGAAAAGGTTGATATCGAATTTCTGCTAGGGAGGGAAATTTGAGCTTAATCGGTGTTGACAGGTAATGTAAACAAACTGCTAACTTTAAAGTGCAATACACCATGATAATTATTTAATGCTATGTACCGGTTTACAAATGCTTTGGATATCAATTAGTCTCTTGAAATGATTTTTAACTTAAATTTCAAATGGGAGATGGGGTGGGATGGCTACTCTTAGTTTTAAAGTTAATCGCTTTGGTATTGGCATAATCTATTCCTTAACAATAGTTAGATAGTGCTATACATACATGTCATAGGTATTTTTCTGTGATTAGCGGGACTTAAATTAATTATCTTGAACAACTGTTCGATTGTCATGTTTTTATTTTCATATGATTATTCTTTAAACATAAAAAAGCATTGAATTTTCAAATTTAAAAAAAATTAATAAAAATTCAATCTTAATGTAAGAATATGAGATTAATGACGATTTTAAAATTTGAGGACAATAATTTTTGAAGAGGCCAAATTAGGGACCAGGCCAAAATTTGAGGCCAGACAATAATTTCGGGCCAAGCTAATTTTAAGGCCAAAAGTGAGGCCAGGCCAACTTTGAGGCCAGGCCAGGCCAATGGGGCCAAGCCAGACCAGCCCAGGTTTTAGAGTATGCCCTTGTATTTGTAGCATTTTGGAAACGTTAGAGGTTTGAGACATGTTTAACAATCATGTACAGTTCATGCATACTCTTTCATGAACAATGCTAGCGCTGTAGACCTGTAGTAACTAAATATACATTTTGAAAGTCGATAACTTTTCAATGCTTTATTTTGCTGTGAAAGAGTGCTATTAGGATATATTAGGATGTAACTAAATACGATTAACATGATTAACATTATTGAAACAAATCGTTATTTATTCTAGGCATAAAACATTCTGCTTAATTTCATTCAAATCAAGTAAGCTACCTAATTGTTGTACAGGATGACAATAACGTAATTGTGCTTCTATAGTCTCTAAATAGATTTGATCTTAAAAACTTAACAGGTGTTTATTAACCATAACTGTTTTCGTCAATGTAATGGAAATTGCCTTTTTGTGAATAAAAAAAAATCGAACATAAAAACGAAAAGGCGGATCATGCGAAGGGGTAGGTGGTGGACCTTCCTATCTCAGATATCTAATAGGTCTATAAACAAATTGTATTTAGGTCCCCTATTGAGAAAAATATTTAACTCAGATGACTGGGCTTCAAATCTACACGTAGTTATTGAACTTAAAAAAAATCAAAATCAGAGATATTTTGAATTTTTTAAAAGAACTATGCATATGCAGAAAGTTAGATGGTGCTTCAAAAAAGTTTGTTTTGCGTCGGACTAGAATGTCTCGACGTCAATGGATGAATCGCGTCACGTGATTGCCTTATAAAACAAACTTAAAAAGTAATTTTATTTGGCTAGTTTACAGTTATGTCGAATAAATTAAATAAAAACAGTTGACGACTTTTAAAAGTAAAACAAAAAATATAACAATTGTTCACTTATTATTTTGTCAGTGAAATATCCTAAAAATTAAGCACAGGCATCTGACATATATTTCTCTTCTAGTACAAAAATACCTAATAATACTTTTACACCGTGTCATTAGGCATAGTGTATATATTTTCTATTACGTAAAAAATATAGGTGCCTGTGGATTGAATTAGGCTATATCGAATGCTTAAAAAGTCATGTTAACGGCCATTATATATAGGACATATTTATCATGAGATTTCAACAATTTTATTTTAATTAAGAGACCAATCATTATATCCCGATAAAAGGGAGGATAAGGGTTGATGTCGGGTTTTTTTTTTAAGAGACATTGTATTCTGTTCTAAGTACACTAAGTCTTGAAAACAAATAACCTATTTTCTTTAAGATACAAAACATTCTGACAGTAAAGACTTATTAATAATATGTCCTTGGTGACCTTTAAATTCTGTCCCACGAGGGAATGAAAATCAGTTCTATGTCCCAAAAATTGCTAGCCCGACTCGTCCGTCACATTCAGAAGCAAAAGGTCATCTTTTTAGCTTTAGTTAAATAGTTTTATGAATGGATACCAAGTTTTCAGTCATAATATTAAACGATTGCTATACCAAATCAAACTTAACAAATCACCAAATAAAGCATATGTATCGGACAGAATGATATAATTAAAATTTAGAAACTAAAACGATATAAGCAACCACGTAGCGCAAATTCCAATTCATTTAAAAACAATTTAAAACTATGAACTTGGAGTCAATTTTCAACAGGGGCAATTCTTAACGTGTCGTGGTATTCAAAGTTTAGAAAAATCGTCAAGCTGTTGAAAAATGACCCCGGGTGTAAATTTCACGACTTTTGGCCTCAGTTTTCAACGTTGAAAAATGACCCTAAGGGCATTATTTAACGTTGAAAAATAACCCCCGGGTCAATTTTAAACCCGGGTCTATATTCTTCATTACACTGGGCGGCTTAACATTACTGCGTTGGTTTTCAAGACTATTGTTGGTATCGCAACAAAAAGGTATTCCGTTCCTCAGGAATTTATCTATGAAAATAATGCATTTCTCTTGTAATAAGAAATGGATATAATATATACTGTGAAGGAATTTTCCAGTTATTAATTATATTCGAAACAAGACAAAAAGTCAATTTTTGAGTACTTTCATTGACGACCGGAAGTTACGTCGGATCAAACAGAACATAGCAAATATATTTTCATACATTTTTCTGTCTTTCTTCAAACCTTTGTTATTAAAGTTTGTTTTATAGTTTTGAGATCTTTTTTTAATCGGGACCGGAAACGGACAAATGGAAGTGATTGAAGAAATTATAATTAAGTATTTTTAGTACATTTACCTACGGTACATAACTGTTCATCAGACTGTATAAAATATTCAAATAAAAAAAAATCTAAAATAATTCAAATCTTCATTTGCTTAAACGCTTCCGGAGAGAACAGGAAGTGACTAAAGACAAAATGAAACACCTTATAAACAGTTTCAATCAAATGTCTATCCTCCATATAAGTTTTGTGTCTTGATCTCCTACCGTTTCTGAGATATTGCGGGTACAAAATTTGTTTAAGAAAAGATAACTGAGATATTATCTGACAATTGTCAGGATTTATGCTATTTTCATTTTATGTAAAACAAATTAAATACATTACAAATATTTTCATTAAAGTAGTTCCGGTGACAACCGGAAGTTACGACGAACAAAACAAAATAGTTTAAACACGTCTTTATGTCTGTCATCCCATAAAGTAGGGATGTTTAAGTCGTTATCGTTTCTGAGATCTCGAGGTGACACGCTTTTAGTTCCGGGACAGAAAACGGACAACGGGAAATGAATTTAGAAAAAAAAAAAACGCTTTGAGATATCGTCATTTTCTATCGTCCCTGAAAATTTAAAGAATATCAATTCAGCCATCTCTTAGGAATCTTGTGGACAAAAAGGGGGAAAAAATGAAAAACATTGCAATCACTATAAGGTCTGAAACGGAAGACTGTAGAAACTAATTGATGAATTACTGAAACTCAATTCAAAAACTTGTTGCATATATGTAACTTATGAATTCATAAGTAATGTTGGGTACACTTTCATTTCCAGGAGAGACGAGCACTGGTAAGAGTGCCCTTATCAATAAACTAATAGGACATGAAACTTTAGCCGAGGGTGCTTTAGAAACCACAGCAAAGATCTACAGGGTGAAACATTCCTCTAAAATTACTGCAGTTACATACAGAATTGAAAATTCAGAACCGACTGAACATTCATATAACAATGTTGAAGAATTGCACGAAATGCTGGAAAATCTTGAAGAGGAAAAAACAAGAGACAAGAACATTCATCTAGTAGATGTTCTGATGCCATTCCCTAAAATACAGGTAAAAACATAAAAGAAATATTAGCAAATATGAGTTTGCTATGAGCTGATTTCTTTTTAAATAAATGTTTTCAATCATTATAAAATTGAATTACATTCTGTTGAGAACAGAATGGGAACGTCACCATTGTGGACACACCTGGGATCAGTGACTCAATAGAGTACAGAACAATGCTGGAGGAATACATTCCTAAAGCTGTTGCCTTCATCATTGTCATAGATGTGTCTAGAGCTGGAGGTTTACAAAGAGACAGGGTATGAAAATGTTGGACTAATACGCATATTCATAGGATAACATTTCTGGAAACTCTATAGAAAGATAAAATAATTAATGCTTTGTTGAAAGTCTCTTCTTAAAATATCTTACTAATTCAAGTTTTATATGCTTAAATGCTGAACTAATTTTTTTCTCAGGTTCTGTCTGTGTTGTCAACAATAAAGGCTAGCGCGTCAGACATGCAGTGCTTTGACCTAGAGGATACTTTGTTTGTCAGAAACAAATGGGATTGTGTAGATGTTGGGAGACAAAAGCGAGACGAGTTAAAAATGAAATTAACTGATCGGATGATAGCAAAATTGCCATGGGTCAGAGAAAGCCAGATTTTTGATACATGTTTAAGGAAGGTAGGAATTAATTCTACAGCGATTGTTTTTGTTTTTACTTTTATCTTCATTGACAGTCATAGATCTGTGATATATGTTTCTGAATTGATTTTTTGTGACCTTTCAATATGTCTTACATAGCAAAGAGATTTAAAACATAACAAAAAGTTGTCGGTTTTTGGCGCATTAATATCAGTTTTGCGTCACTAGAATATTTCAGCAACAAACTAACGTCACATCTTACTAATTAAAATGATGCTTTCCAGACGACTTCTATGTTTTCCACCGCTGAGTTATCTGAGTACAATTCTCAATTTGAACAATTTGAAGATGCCATTCATGTTTTAATAAAAAAGAAGGAAAATATTAGAATTCAAACTCATGGAACGTATGTAGATTAATCCTACTATCAAATTAGTTGATAATATATAAACTAACATTTGGACGTTTTAAATGAGAATGATCGTTCCTTTTAGATATTTATCAGGTGTGGTTTTAGAAGCTAGTAGAGTACTCTCCGAGGAAGTGACTGCCATTCAAAAACAAAATGAGGGAAATGACATTACGTTTCAAACCTTTACAGAAATTATGGCCAAAACTGAGGAGGCAATAAAGACAGTAAGTGTATTTGGATGTTGAAATATGTGCCTAAGAAATATTACTTCACCATTCTTTTAAAAAAACACACCAATTAAAAAAAATTACGTAGAACCTTTTACAAAGAAGATATGCCACGCAAATAAACAACAGCTATTCTTGTTTAACCAACAATTTTCAAAAAGAGATTAAAAATAAAAATTGGCGTGGACTATTTCAAACTCATATTAGGATGTCCTAAAATCATATTGATTTAAAATAAAATATTTTATTTATTAAAAAATAGGTTTATTTGTAAAAACAAAAAAAAAAAAACAAAAAAAAAACCAGCACAATGAAGAACCTATTTTTAACAATGATTAAAGCTTTCAAAGATGGTTAACAAGAGCTTTTCAGAAAACAATGTCAACTTTATTTCTTGAAGGCATTTCTTTTTCTTTGAATTTGTATTTTTTTTCATTTTCAGTTGCAATTAGATGAGGAAAAAATAGTGAACGACATCATTGGAAAAATAATATCAAGTCTATACGATTACATGAATTCTGAAGAGTTTTCAAACATGATTTTGCAAACGGAGCCAAAACTTGAGACGTTTTATAAAATGCAAATTGATGGAAAAATTCGCGATCGAATAGAAAAAGCTACTAAAACGTGGTTGGAAGAAAACGCCCCAAAAATCGTAATAGCAGAGTTCGATATAATTATTCAAGATGTAACAGATAAATACGAGAAAATGTTGAATATTTGTCGAAAGTTTAAAGGAATTGCGGAATTCAATTTTACATTTAAAGAAGAGGGGTTAGTTATGACTCTTGCTAGTGGTATTGCATGGGTCAGCAATAAATTTTTCTGGAGTTTTTTTCTTGGTCCAGTGGCAGGTTCTGTTATCTCAGCAATTTCGGCTGTCTCCCTTTTTTCTGTTGGTTCCTTAACAATTACTGGACAATTCATGGAGGTCGAAGAAATAATCAAAGATTCATTCAAAAACCGCGTTAAATCAATGAATAAAGAAAACCTGCAAACGTTGTTGCATAAGAGATTTGAAAAAGGCTTGCGTGAGTTTCATAGACATATTTTTACAATTCTGCTACCAAGTGAGATCCGGAACATGTCTCATAGCGTCGATTTATTGAAAAAAAATCAAATTAGAATGGAGAAAAAACAGAATCATATCAAACGTTTGCTAACTGAAATGGTTCGTTGTCAGAACGACGTTGACAAAATAATAACATCTGTTCCACGGGTCTGAGTTTAATGTCTGTTCAACAAACCATTGATATAAAAAACTAAATGAATAAAATAGCTACTTACGAGGGAAACCTTGTTTTGGGCAGATTACTAGCTGTAATTTATAAAGTGTTCCAACAAAAATTACATTTATAAATTGTGATGTTGGAATGTATCTATTCTTCACAGTTGATCGCATTTTCTGCTTTGAAGTGGAGAAATTATGGACATATGCAATTAAATTTTAAACTGTATCGATCATTTGATACGATTTTTGTGTTGGTCTTATCATGAGGTCTGCAACATTTTTGATAAGATAACGACTTTATTTTATTTTAGTCAATTAAACGACGTTCTTTAATCAGAATTAGAATATATATGGATAATTATACATAATTCGTGAAGTTACACGTTTGTTACGGCAACGCTTATTCTACATGTTTACTGGGATTCTGAATTTTGAAATCCCCGATGAAGAAATATTGTATCATAATTCTCAGTGAATCTGACTTGATTCGGACTTACTTTTTTGCCTGAGTGTTTGACTTTATTTGTTGGTCTACATGTTTGTAGCAAGTTAGCAAGTTAAAGCCGCTTAAATTGTTGTAAAACTTTTCAATGCTGATTTCAACGTTTTTACTTTACCATTCCAATGAAATTCATATTGATAATTTTATTTGTTAAATAAATAAATACACACATTTAATTTATTCCTTTATTTTTATTTTTCAAATGATGCGAGTAAAGTTGTTTGATTTAACTCTCTGCTACTATAGTACTTTACAGAATTTTGCTTAAGATTGTGCAGTAATATAATAATTATCTGAGTCAGTATTAAATTAAGTTTGGTTTCGCAATGTGTCCTCTCTGTATGATGACAAATCTAAAGCGTGAGCCTATCGAGTTGTTTTCAATGGTGAATTTTATAACATTAAAACATGTGTGCTTAAAATAAAGGATTGTTAAGTTAAAAATAAAATGTTAAAATGAAAACAGGATCGGACAAGATTAAATATTAACCATGAATAATCAATAAACACATTCCATACATAAGTGGGAAGGCTGTATTGCTACTCAGTTACTGAAGGTAAGTTATAAATTTACTGTCTTAATTGATCAAACTGTTTTCTTTCTCAGCGTGCCAGAATCAGTATGCAGTCAAAGAATATCCGTCTTTTAATTGATATTTTTTAACATTTTGTTAAGACATATTTCATTTTTAACCACTGCGTTTTTAAAAGTATCTAAGTTGTTTGCAGTTACAATTTCAAACTTAACTTTTATTGTTGGCTTCAACAATAGCTGTCTAATGTTCTTTTTGTTTAAAGTTTGTTATGTGTGTCATTAATCTATAAAGGTAACGGTCCTTTTTGATAGTTAAAAAACAGTTACTATTCAACAGTGTTTAAAATTGTAAAACATTTAGATTTGATGTGAAATATTATGCA
This sequence comes from Magallana angulata, assembly GCF_025612915.1. NCBI lineage: Eukaryota > Metazoa > Mollusca > Bivalvia > Ostreida > Ostreidae > Magallana > Magallana angulata. Next base: position 19,478,013 of record NC_069112.1, read on the forward strand.
CTGTAAATACATACCCATTGAATTTGATATACATACATCAGTACGTTTAAAAAGATAATGAAATTATGTTCAACAAAACATTGATATAAAATAAAAAGTTACGTCAGCCAAAGGTTTTTTTTCACTTTTATCTATCAAAATATAATATGCGTATAAATCAAATGATTCCCTTACAGTAACACCCACCAAAATGCATTTTTAATTTGACATCAAATATAAACATTCACAACATTAACGAACTGGCTGGCACATTTATATAAAAACAAGTCAACTGGAAATATCAATCGGCGTTATCATTGTAAATATATACAGTCAAATAAACCCCTCTTCACAAAAAAAGAGATAATAAAGATCAGTTATGGATGATGGTACTTTAATACTATAATTTTTTGTTTTGAATAAATCAATTTCTAAACTTTAAATAAATGCATTGATGACTCTGTGAAACATATAAATATCCATCTTGAATATCGGTCAAATATTTATCAAATTCTACGTTTGCTGTTAATTTTTTTAATTGTCTGTTGCATTAGTATACACAAGAAAAGAGTCCGGATCAACAACCACAGTCCCAGGTACGGATATTAAAAGGTTTCTGCAATTTGTATTATTTTAGCTATTATTCAATGTTATCAAGGAAAAGTGTATAAAACGTTGTATCGTCCTTACCACCTGCAGATTGGTCACTGGCTACCAGGCTATGTCCCACGCGCTGTTGCCCATGATTGCTGTCCTCCCGACAATAGATGGATACTAGATGATGTCAATAAATATACTTAATAATTAGCGGGGCAAGGTCAATGAAAAGTACTAAAAAGTAGTAAACTACACCAGTGGAACTAACAGATTTTATTTGGTCAATATTAAATACAAAAATAAAGTAGAATTTTTTCTTGAAGAGAACTAAATGTCCATGAAGTGTATGTAAACAATTAACTATTTGGTGCTTAATAAATTTTGTCATAAATGACTGATAATAAAAGATTTTCTTTGTACACGAATAGTTCAATCCAGAGTTTAGAAAAGTCATTTCCATTTGCGTGGTCAACCGAAAGATTAAATGGAAAAACTTTTTTTCTTTCTTATTGCTATCAAATATCTGAGGGTCTTGTGATAGCTCTTTGACTTTTATTTATCTCATCGATTTGTGTGATGAAACATACTGGGCCAATAAAAAACTCAACGGAAACGAATTTTTATAGTCAAATGACAAAGATACTAGTCTCTGAACTTCAAAGGATTCTGTAAGAAATATATGGGTTTCCAAAAAATAACGGCCAAAGGTCATAACCTTGGATAAGGGTAGATTGGTCTATGCTGTCCATTTGTAATGTTAAATGTTAATTCTCTAAATATGCAACGATTGAACTATATCTTCCCGATCCTCTATTACACATGTGTTTGGTTTTTAATTATTCGTTAAAACGGCGTTAATGTATTCAAATTTGCGCTTTGGTCGCTTTTGAATATTTGAAAAATGGATAAGCAGCAACGCTTTATTTTTTGAAGTTTTACATTAACTCAATTTAATTTTGCGTTGGCTTTAGAATAATACATGGTGAAGAACAAGCTCACAGAAGGTGAATACCTCATTGTGCTTGGTCCCTTCGTTATTGTGCACAGTGACCATGAGAAACAAACAATAGTTAAACGTTACACTGGCTATTGGACTTCGATTGAACAAATCATAATACGCTAACTCATTATATTAACGTGTGTATTTATTCACGTGTCGAGAAATAACCTATATTACAAATGAGCCAACTCATTGTAATAACACGTGTACACTTTTTGAGTCATTACATTCTAATTAAATTTTGACATAAACTATAGTTTTCAATAAAACGAAGAGTATTTAACTTGTGCCCGATTTTATATTTTGACAAAATCACATTATAATTTATTGTTTCAGGAACTTGATAATCTATTTAATGAACAATGTAGCCTTGACAAAAACGATAAGTGCTTCAAAAACATTAAGAAAATGCTACGAGAGAACAAGGTCACGATCTTTAGTGCTTGTATTGAGATTTTAGTAAAAGAAATGTCGAGTGGGGGAGGTAAATTAATCAAGATGTACGATTTGATACCTTTGCATATTTTCATTTCCTTATCACTCCCATTAAAATGAGACTACCTTCTTTTTTTATTCCAATAGGTTTTAATTTTACATACATTAAGTAAACTGTTATCATTTAATATTTATTCGTTTGATGAGATATCGGCGCTTCTGATTGGTCGAAAAATTTCTTTGATACCTGCATCAATAAAATTTTTGCCGGATCTACTTTTCTAAACTGTTCTGATCTAACACTATTTATAGAACGGGAATTTCCAAAATAAACACTGTCAACAAAATGTAAAGTTATGTCTGTTTTATTGCCAGCAGACAAAATACAATTTTATAAACATAAAAACTTGAAAGTTTAATCTTCAAAAATAAACAAAACACATTATTTGATTCACGAAATAGAAAATTAAGCGTCTTCTCACGATTTCGTCTGCTTGAGATCAATCAACATTACTGCGAGGCTGGCTGTTCTTTTTCCAGAATAATTATAACGAACATAAAGGCCTATACACTTTCACGGTAACACTAGCTGCTGTTCAAATTTGGTAACGATAATTTTTAAATTTACACACGTACATGATCGGTCATCAGAATAAGCATCGTAAAGAAAAGCTAAGACTAAGAGTAATGCATCAACTCCTCCGGCGCATTCCAAGCGGCAGGTATACCATTTAAGTACATCACTGGCTAGCTAGTTACCACAACGTTTACAAAAGTCGCTTATACATACTATTCTTTGTCGACATATCAACTATATTCGTCCACGATCGCCTCTCCTTGGATGGTTATCTTCAGTTGCATATTCCAGCCATCACACATGAAAACTAGTTTTATTACGAATTTTTCAGCACAGTGAATAGTATCACAAGCTATCGCATGTATTTTCCTTTTGTTTTCAATTCAGCCGGTTCAGATTTTAACTCACTATTTGTGTTTAATCCATTAATTCAGCTCAGTAGCTCTGCATCAGCTGAACGCGCATCCATGTTAAATATTGTTGCTGTTGTTGTTTTGTATTCATACGCGCCGCTTCATTTACATTATTTTCATTTTTGATCAATGACACTTTTCATTTTTTGATTTGAAAATGTTTTATTAAAGGATAAGAAATGAAGATAATAATTTTTCTATTGATTGACGTATCAAAGAAAAAATTGACCGGAAAACTATGTAGCGCATTGATGAAGTTTTCCGGTCAATTTTTTCTTTGATACGTCGATCAATAGAAAACTTATTATCTTCATTTCTTAAGTCAGTTAACTTTATAAAATCATTGGTGCTCGCGATTTCCTGATTTTATATACTTGCAATTTAAGACAAAACAGAAACAATGCGGAATAAGTGCCCGCGTAAAATTTACAATATCAGCAACGTTACATATTGATTTACACATAGAAAGTAAACAAAATTAACTACGTTGAAGAGGTTTAATTATGGCAATAAGCTAGGGATAAAAGATACATACGTTTTGATCCTGGACAATTTGATTGAATTCAAACTAAAGTATATCTCATTCATATTTCAACTAAATAATATTTTTTTTAACTTCAGCTTTAATTCAAACACATTTACGAATTAACTGAAAGGTACATGTATATCTTTATCGCACATTATCATGCTTACTTTCAAGCTGAGTCCCCATTTAGTTTTGCAGGTGTTTGCGCTATTTTTCAGACTCTCGGAGATTGATGTGAAGCTTGCAAAAATGATTACACGTATTATTTTATGGATATAATCTATATTAGAACTTGAAAAACTCAGTGTATCTGTTATGGATATACGTAGGAGGGAATTTCCCTTAACGAGCGAACGCCCCGCAATCTCACTAAGCTTGCTGCGTATTTTCATAGACCGGAACGGGAGAGCAATTGCAGCAAATACACTACCGCTTTGCTTATTTTCATTCAAACGACTTGATTGAATTCAGGTTTGTTATCGCGACAACATTAGGTATAATAATGTAGTAAAGAACAAGTGTTAATATAAAAGAAAGTACTTCAAATTATTACGGATAACAAAATGTTAAAGCAACATAGAATTAAGCTCTATAAATACTATAAATACTCCAAAGAATTAAAAACGGAACAAAGTGAAATATGATAACCATTGATATGAAACTCTCAAATGACAATCATGTGTAAATGTACGGAAGAATAAAGAAGTTAAAGCAAAATGAGGAAAAGAAAGATCGACTTTTGGAGAAGTATCTTTTTTCATATAGCATGCACAAGCATCCAATGTGCATATATTGGCACCATACATTCTAAAAATGCCATGTTCATTAGGTCTTTCCACCTTTCAGGTGAAAGACCTCTTGTTTTCTTTATGTTTTTAGGTCTTTCCACCTTTCAGGTGAAAGACCTTTTGTTTTTCTTATGTTTTTTATTATTATTATTATTATTAGGTCTTTACACCACAGTGTAAAGGCCTATTGATATTGTTCTGTTTCTTTTTATTTTTATTTTTCTTCCGTAAGCAAAAATGATTTTTTGTTTCGCGACTTATCGAAACGCTTTCATTCACGTCTTACTGCTTTCGGAAAATGATGAGGGCATTTGACCCTGCGTCTTAAAAACACCTCGCGTTTAGATACTATTGACGCGTGCACGTAAAAGTTTGTTATCGCTACTCCTCTGAAGCCGCGACACTTGCAAGTTGCAAACTTTCGCGGATGATGTCGGTCTGAAGTGTAGTTGAATCTCTCTGAAAGACAGAAGGTTTTGCAGTCTCCTCTTAGAACGACTGCCTCTCAAATTTTTTAATTTTCATGAAAAAAAAAAATGTAACGACTAAACGTAGAGCTGCGAAACCACTGGTGATGGCTTCGAGGAACTTTTTGGCTGCACCAAAGGTCAAGGTCAAAGGTCAAGGTCAACTTGGATCGGTAAAGCTGTCTAATGCAAAAGTGTGTGATCTTTCGGCGCATGCGAATCCCCTGAAAGTTGACATTGACCTTTGACCTTGACCTTTGACCTTGACCCCTGGCGATATAGAGCCCTTTGACAAAAATTCCAAGATTCTATCTTGCGCGACTAGTCTGTAAACCCCCTTCTTCACTTTTTGGGGTAACGGATGACCTTGACCTTCGACGTAAAAAAAAAATGGGCCAAAATGTTTGGTTTAGCATGCATACTCTGATTTTGGCTTTGTGGAATGATCTCGCGTCTTCTTTATTAGGTCTTTACACCACAGTGTAAAGGCCTATTGATATTGTTCTGTTTCTTTTTAGGTCTTTCCACCTTTCAGGTGAAAGACCTTTTGTATTTCTTATGTTTTTTATTAGGTCTTTCCACCTTTCAGGTGAAAGACCTTTTGTTTTCTTTATGTTTTTAGGTCTTTACACCACAGTGTAAAGGCCTATTGATATTGTTCTGTTTCTTTTTATTAGGTCTTTCCACCTTTCAGGTGAAAGACCTTTTGTTATCTTTATGTTTTTTATTCTTATTATTTTTCTTTTCTATTTTCCAAGGGACACCTTTTTTATTATAAGACATATTGAAACAATTTTTTCTTCATGTAATTGACCATTTAAAGTTATAATACCAAATGACCCTGTTCCTGATAACCCCCAGAACTTACAAAGTTATTGCCCTTGTTTACGAAAAGCTTGTTATCGCTACTCCTCTGAAACCATAAGAGAAAGAGACCTGAAACTTTTACCAATGTCTTCAGTACACTTAGAGGGTTCTTCAATCTACTAATACCGAAAAGATCCGAGACCCCGTTCTATCAGTTATTGCCCCTGAAAGTATTTACATTTCCATAAAATCACTTTCAACTTTTTTATTATTTATCATAGAGACTTCGGACCACTTGGGATGGAAGCGTCTACCTTGGCCGACCAAAAAAACATAAAAGTCAAAGGTCAAGGTCATTTAGAAATCTCTTAATTAATGAGTTTTTATATCTTTTTTTTAGGGTGGTAGAGAAAAACTTTTTCATGGATGCATTAGGACATCTTAAGACATTTCAAAATATAACCCTTTGACCCTTACCATGTAACAATTATAGAGTTATTGCCCCTATTGTACAAAATGCTTGTTATCGCAACTCCTCATTAACCATTAGAGATAGAGACTTGAAACTTTTACTAATGTATTCAGTATACTTAGACGCTTCTCCAATCTATTCATACCGACAGGGTCCAAAGTCCCTTTCTAGCAGTTATTGCCCCTGAAAGTTTCGAACATTCAATAAAGAAATAAAAATAACTTTTGAATCAATAATCATAGATACATCGGACCATTTGGTATTGAAGCGTCTACCTTGCTAGATGAAAATGACATGAAGGTCAAAGGTCAAGGTCAAGCATTAAAAAATTGCAAACTTAATCGTTTGACACTTTTTTTATGAAGTAACGCAGAAAAAATAATTTGTTCTATTGAAGCAATCTTATTTCAAACATAGAACACAATGAGGTGGAAAGACCTGTAATTGTTCGAGAACAATTAGTCTACTAGTTCTTATTATTTTTCTTCCGTAAGCAAAGTGAAATTTTTGTTTCGCGACTTATCGAAACGCTATCATGCACGTCTTACTGCTTTCGGAACATGATGAGGGCATTTGACCCTGCGTCTTTAAAACTCCACACGTCTCGTAACTATTGACGTGCGCTCGTAAAAGTTTGTTATCGCTACTCCTCTGAAGCCGCGACACTTGCAAGTTGCAAACCTTCGCGGACGATGTCGGTCAGAAGTGTAGTTGCATCTCGCCGAAAGACAGAAGGTTTCGCAGTCTCCTCTTAGAACGACTGCCTCTCAAATTTTTTAATTCTCATGAAAAAAAAAAAAAAAAATGTAACGACTAAAGGTAGAGCCGCGAAACCACTGGCGATGGCTTCCAGGAACTTTTTGGCTGCACCAAAGGTCAAGGTCAAAGGTCAAGGTCATCTGAAAATCTGTGTATTCATGAGTTTTCGTATCTCTTTTGTTTAGGGTGATATAGAGAAATTTGATCAAGGATGTAGTAGGGCGTCTTAAGACATTTCAAAATGTAGCCCTTCAGCTCCCACCTTGTAATAGTTAGCGAGTTATTGCCCCTTTTGTACGAAACGCTTGTTATCGCTACTCCTCTGAAACCATAACAGGTAGAGACTTGTAACTTTTACCAATGTCTTCAGCACACTTAGAAGTTTCTTCAATCTATTGATCCCAAAAGGGTCCAACGTCCCCTTCTGGCAGTAATTCCCCTTTGAATTTCATTGATTTCACTATCAAATACAAAATACCCCCCCCCCCCCCTTTTTATTTTTAGGTTTGACCTTGACCTTTGACCTTGACCTTTGACCTGACCTTTGACCTTTGACCTTGACCTCTTAGAACTAATGAGTAATAGGTGTGTGCAACATATATATCAGATTTAGTTATATGTACAATTTGCCCCCCCCCCCCTTTTCTTTTCTACAAGGATTGAATTCTTATATGAACATGACCCTCGATATTTGAACTTGAAATTCAATATTCCTTTTTAAAATAAAACCTAAAAAAGTGTTACAACCGTTTGTCAGAATTTTTTGAAAAGGTGAAACACTGTCTGCCATTTGACTCCAGACCGCGTTTTAGACAACGCCTCCAAATAAAAATTCCAGCTCCAGTAAAACTCTGTAGAACTCGGCGAAAATTCATGGGACTGTTACTCACACCTGAATCTAATTGCCTGCCAAATTTCAAACGAAATGAACCCTATTGAAGAAAGTTATCCACCTCAGCGGCATCGAACCCTCATCCCGAGAAACGAAATTTCAACGCTTCGATATTTGTATCTAATAAATTCACGCTCAAATTTCACTGAAAATCTGTGTTTACATTTCTATCGGCAACCTGTGACGACTTGTGTTGAAGTGCAACGAAAGATAACTCTTCCTTCCCAGACCCCGATTTTAGATGAATTTAATTTACATTTTCTTTCAGTTTGTTTATTTTCCCGACTTGGCTGAAATACATGACTGGCCTTAATTCAGTTCCGATTTTCCGTACTTGTAATCCACGAATGCATGACAGTTAATCGATTTCTAAGCACGTGCATTTCAAATCACAAGGAAAATTCGCATCAGCTGATTCCCGTCTGTAACTTGCAATTTCACTGTGTATAGTCATAGCCGCAGGTTTCGCATTTTACTTCTGATTCTCATGTACCTAACATAAGGGGCCTACATATTGCATATCAATTTCAACAAGAGACACCCCTCTAACTAATGATAATCATTAAAAATCATTTCATGAATTTTAGCAACACTCATAAGCCTTCAAGTACAGCAACTCTCAATTTTACAAAAATACTGACCGGGGACTTTATTCGAAACTGTCCCTTGCTACCTACACAACTCAACAAATTTTACCTCCGATCAGATAACAAGCGAAATAGCGTAGTGGAAACACTCTCGCCTAGCAATCTAAGGGCACTCGGATCGATACCACTGTGCGGAACCAATTTTTTTTTTTTTTTTTCTTAAAATTTACAGATTTCCCGCAAATGATTTGAACAAAACAAGAGGGCAAATGAATGGTGTAAAGACCTCCTAATTGTTCCATGAACAATTAGTCTACTAGTTAGGTCTTTCCACCTTTCAGGTGAAAGACCTTTTGTTTTTCTTCTGTTTTTTATTTTTTTTCTTCTCTTTTTTTCCAGGGACAGCTTTTTTATTTCTAGAGATATTGAAGCAATGTTTTCTTTATGTGATTGACCATTAAAAGTTATGGTACCAAATGACCCTTTGCTTGATCACTCCCAGAACTTACAAAGTGATTGCCCTTTGTGTACGAAGTGATTGTTATCGCTACTCCTCTGAAACCATAAGAGATAGAGACTTGAAACTTTTACTAACGTCTGTAGTTCACTTAGACGCTCTTTCAATCTATTCATACCGAAAGGTTCCGAGACCCCCTTCTATCAGTTATTACCCCTGAAAGTATTTCAATTTCCATAAAATCACTTCTAACTTTTTTACTATTTGTCATAGAGACTTTGGACCACTTGCGATGGAAGAGTCTTCCTTGGCCGATCAAAATGACGTAAAGGTCAAAGGTCAAGGTCATCTGTAAATATGTGTATTCATGAGTTTTCGCATCTCTTTTGTTTAGGGTGATATAGAGAAATTTTATCAAGGATGTAGTAGGACGTCTTAAGACATTTCAAAATGTAGCCCTTCAGCTCCCATCTTGTAATAGTTAGCGAGTAATTGCCCCTTTTGTACGAAATGCTTGTTATCGCTACTCCTCTGAAACCATAACAGGTAGAGACTTGAAACGTTTACCAATGTCTTCATTACACTTAGAAGTTTCTTCAATCTATTGATCCCAAAAGGGTCCAACATCCCTTTCTGGCAGTAATTCCCCTTTCAATTTCATTGATTTCACAAACACATTAGAAATAAACACCCCCCCCCCCCCTTTTTTTAAAAATTAATGTTTGACCTTGACCTTTGACCTTGACCTTTGACCTTTGACCTCTTAGGACTGGTGTGTTATAAGTATCTGCAACATCTGTAATATCAGATTCATTTATATGTACGAATAGCTCTTTTAAACACAAATTCACCCCCCCCTTTTATTTTTAGGTTTGACCTTGACCTTTGACCTGACCTTGACCTTTGACCTTGACCTTAAAGGACTAATGCGTTACAAGTATATTTAACATATACATTTCAGATTCATTTATATGTGCAATAAGCTCTTTAAAACAACCAACACCCCCCCCCCCCTAATTTTTAGGTTTGACCTTGACCTTTGACCTTGACCTTTGACCTGACCTTGATCTTTGACCTCTTAGAACTAATGAGTAATAAGTGTATGCAACATATATATCAGATTCAGTTATATGAACAATTTGCTTCCCCCCCCCCCCCGGCCTTCTTTTATACAAGGATTGAATTCTTATATGAACATGACCCTCGTTATTTGAACTTGAAATTTGATATTCCTTTTTAAAATAAAACCTAAAAAAGTGTTACAACCGTTTGTCAGAATTTTTTAAAAAGGTGAAACACTGCCTGCCATTTGACTCCAGACCGCGTTTTAGACTACGCCTCCAAATAAAAATTCCAGCTCCAGTAAAACTCTGTAGAACTTGGCGAAAATTCATGGGACTGTTACTCACACCTGAATCTAATTGCCTGCCAAATTTCAAACGAAATGAACCCTATTGAAGAAAGTTATCTACCTCAGCGGCATCGAACCATCGTCCCGAGAAACGAAATTTCAACGCTTCGATATTTGTATCTAATAAATTCACGCTCAAATTTCACTGAAAATCTGTGTTTACATTTCTATCGGCAACCTGTGACGACTTGTGTTGAAGTGCAACGAAAGATAACTCTTCCTTCCCAGACCCCGATTTTAGATGAATTAAATTTACATTTTCTTTCAGTTTGTTTATTTCCCGACTTGGCTGAAATACATGACTGGCCTTAATTCAGTTCCGATTTTCCGTACTTGTAATCCACGAATGCATGACAGTTAGTAGATTTCTAAGCACGTGCATTTCAAATCACAGGGAGAATTCGCATCAGCTGAGCAAAAGTGACGTTCCCACACCTTCAAATACCCGCCGGCGACCAGAGTTTGACCTGACCTGTTGATTTCTTAGTCAACGCTATCCGGCCACATTGTTTACAAGCAGCACTGATTTTTATGAATAAACTGGTGAACAAATACTGCCCTCCCAACCAATCGCTAAGCCCCTATCTATTCTAAAGGTTCCTCAGCGTTGGGTATCAATTTTAGATGGACAGAAGAACGCTTCGTCTCTTCTTTCTATCATCATCCAAATTCACTACACAACTCAACAAGTTTTACCTTCTATCAGATAACAAGCGAAATAGCGTAGTGGCAACACTCTTGCCTACGAATCTAAGGGTACTCGGATCGATACCACTGTGCGGAACCCATTTTTTTTTTTTTTTTACTTTTTTTTTCTTCGTAAATTGATTTTTCTCTAATTACTCAATAATTATCAACATTTTCGGGAATTTTTTTGAATCATTATGGAAGGTGGAAAGGCCTCTAATTGTTCCGTGAACAATTAGTCTACTAGTTAAGGTCTTCCGTTTCCAACGGAAGACCTTGTACTGATTCTGTTGGAAATTCTTCATTATTATTTTTAGGGTCTTCCGTTTTCAACGGAAGACCCTCTTGTTATTCTTCGGTTTCTTTTTATTATTAAGGTCTTCCGTTTCCAACGGAAGACCTTATTGTTTTTCTTCGGTTTTTTTTTCTCATTCTTCTCCTTTTTTTTTCTTACCGATTTTGTGTCAGCGATTACTCGGAAACTCTTTGATCGATTTTAATAAAATTTTCAGATCTTATTGATATTAGTTTAAACTTGATCGGAAATTTTTTTGGTTGATGACGTCATTTCCGTTTTTGAAATATCGACGTTTTCTTGATTTTCAGAGGGACGGCTTGTCCAAGAGAGTTATGAAAAACTATAAAAGATATTTAGTTCAAATTTTCAGGAATGATAGATAAAAGATTGTAGATATGTAATAAGGCATTAATCACTTTCAGGCGCAAAAGGCGCTAAAGCTCGGTAGGGCTCGAAAAATGAGATTAAAAAAGTGTTGTGATTTTGCCTGGTTTTCTTAGATTATCTTTTTTCTCACAAATATTTTGTTAAGACATGTAGAAGAAAAACAATTTATATTTACAAGATCTTTTGTTTGACACCTAGAAAAAGGGGCTGGCCCCTCAAATTAAGGGCCTAGAACCCTTCAAAGTTTTCACTTTATAACTCAAAATTGGTTAAGATTTTAATATGGCTGTCGTTGCAAAAGTTGTTCATTATGGTCTTATTAATGTCGTAACAATAATATTTTGTTCGGGTATTGCGTAATATGAGTGTAAAAAGCCAGACTTGTTACCATGTATTTGTGTTTTATTTGGCAAATAAACGGGGTATTTGTGCGTATAACTGACATAAAGGATACCCGTTTATATACGGAAAGTGTTTAAACATTTTAGTTATTTTCTAGTGAAACACATTACGGATGAAAGAACTGTTTCTATGCAATTCATTTGAGTCGCATTTAAAATCTAGCTGTATTCCGAGCTGTGTATGTGAACAGTTACGTATCCACCCTTGCCCGCAGCCGAGGAAATAGGTCACGACTGGACTAGCGAGCGGGTCTGCCGTTATCAAATACACAAGATTTGCGTCTTGCTGTAATGCACACATGGATTTTTATATGTAGCTGCAAACACAAAACTTCCGATATTAGTGATTTTAATAGTAAATAAAAAAAGATTATACCATTACCTACTACCATAGACAGTGTACTAGCTTGCATTCGGAAAGTGTTGAAACAGTGTAATTCTTTTCTAGGGAAACACATTATGGGTAAAAGAATTACTTCTATGCAATGTATTTGAGTCGCATTTAAAATCTAGCTGTATTCCGAGCTTCATGTATGTAAACAATTATACGTATCCGATCCTTGCCGGCGGCCGAGGAAATGGGTCGCGGCTGGACTAGCGAGCGGTCTACCGTTATCCAATACACAAGATATGCGCCTTGCTGTAATACACACACGGGTTTATTTATTTTGCTGCAAACACAAAGAATTCAGATTTAAACGATATTAAAGAGTAAATGGAAAAAGATTATACCATTACCTACGAAGTATTGCTGTTTTGCTCTTGTAATAATAAAAAAAAAAGATTGTATGACTGTCATTGAAAAAGGGGCGTTCTTTGTGATCTTGTCTATGTCATGAAATAGTTTTATTGTTGGAAAATAAAATTTAGTTATCAAACTGCAAACATTTCAAACCCACCACGTTGAGTGCACATTTTCATAACACGGGCCAAGGAGAAGCCGCGCTAGTGGACAGCCGATTCGCTGTAGGACACATGCTTCTCGTGTTTATACGTTATCCCACATTTTAATGCTCTTTGATTCGTTGTTATTTTCATTTCCAATGATATCGGTTAACGATACATCAAACCATTGATTTAAATCATAGTTCGTAAAATAAAGGAAAAAACTGCCATCGATGAATATAATACGTTTTACAGTCGTACGATGAAATGTAAATAAATTCACCTGTTTCTATTTGTGACATTTTGCTGCTGAGAATTAAATGCATTACACTACCAATTTCAACAAAATATTGGCGATATTCACATAAGTATCTGTAATCTATGATAATGTGATTCTTCATTTGTCTAACAAAGTATTAGAATTTTTTATGAGTTGAGAGAGAGAGAGAGAGAGAGAGAGAGAGAGAGAGAGGGTTAAGCAGGATGTAGTAAGTAAAAGTTGAAAATATTTTTAAAAAGCGTTCGAGATAAGGCAGCTTAAGAAGTACAATTTTACATGCTTGTGGTAGGTGCGGGCATGATAAAACTAACCATTTTTAAAGAAGTTGAAAAATTATTTACATTCAGGCCGTTAAATAATAAGGGTCACAATATTGGTATAATAACCTCTTCTCAATGGTGGTCAGATTCATTAAAAAGCATACTCATTGCTGATTTTATTAATTTATTATTAATCAAAATTTTATTTTTATTTTTGATTCTGAAAGAATATGTGAGTTATAAAAAGTTTATGTACATGTGCATTCATTGTGAATATTTTGATTGTATTCGGACAGTTAAAAATCGAGTAGAGTACACATGGTTAAAAATAATACTTAGTAGATTAATTATCTAATACAAATCGAATTGGCTTTAAATTTTGCATATTCAAGCACACTTAAATAGTTAATACATAAATTATATATATATTAATAAAAACGTCTGTATGCTGTATTATGTATTCACTGTCTGATTAGGACTATTTTTCCCAAAAAAGAAGCGCTCGGCAATCGCGTTATTTTTTAAACGTTCTGTAAAGTACAACACCTGATTGGAGTACATGCTTATATATATAGTTTTTTTTAAAATGTTAACGTTTAACCAAGCGAAATTGTAGATGTCATGGAGTCAATAGGCAAATCAAATTCGCCAATCAGGCAATAGCAGTTATCTAATGACTATGATTGATAATTTTACACGGTACATTAATATATGTCAATATGAATTTTAAAGCACTCCCTGCTCCCCTGTTTAAAGCTCCCGTTACCTGCATTCTTTTATTTACGATTTTTGTGCACACAGTTATTCGGAAATGGCTCAAATTTTGTTACACGGGCCCGATAAAAAGATGAAAGGATGACCCCTAAACTTTCTTTCCCAAATATTTCAAGAACGGTCTTAAATTTCAAACACTGGTTGAATAACATATAACTTATTTTGTACAAATGTTATGTGCATGAATGACAACGTTCCTGTAACTTAACAAAAAATGACACTTTTTGAAATCTATAAGTTTCTGAATTCATCATTAAAATTAATAATGTTAGACGGTCCATGCAGCAAGTTTTTCTAGTCGAGTCTTTCGTTCAACAGCGAATCGATTGTGAACATTTCAGCGGGGTTTAAAACAAGACGGTGAAACGACCACGAATTTTTACAGATTTGGCTAAAAAGAGTTTAAAAGAGATGGATACAAAACACAGGTGCGATTATATCTTGTAGGAGATAAAAAATGATTAATTTATGTTTGCCAAAAATACCAATTTTTATCATAAGAATACTTTAACATTTATATCCGCCGAATATTTCCATTTCCCTTTATTGTTTGGTGTCTGATTTGAAATAACGTTTCGAGGTATAATAAGTTGAGAAATTTCTTTAAGCTGCATGGTCTGATTTGTCGGCCATTACAGTATCAAATAATTTTAATTCCTTGCAAACCAAATGAATGATCTTACAAAGTTATAGATGTATTTACACGGAATTGCTCTCCCTTCAACGTTAGAAATATTCAAAATAAAAAAAAAATTTGGGCATACAAAAAACCCCTCAAAATACATCATTGGAATGTTTAAAAAAGGAAACCGTTGGGTTTCATCCTTCGAATGATTGGGTTTATTCATCCTGCATGTTTTGCAATGATTATAAACAACGGAAACATAAACACTATTAATGAACAAATGTACACTGCTTTATTTTTGTTTAAATAGTCATGCTGTATTTTTCATATGTTATAACAGATTATATAAAAAAAGACAGATGTCAAAGTCGTAATACAATCATACTAGCTTCGACGTAAGGGGCCAGTTTAAACACGAGGCGAAATAACGCAAAACCCTTTTATGTCGATTATTTTGTGGATATACACAAAAATTGTCTAATCCGGCGGAGGGTGGTTCTGAAAAAAAAATGGCCGGATTAGGCAACATCCGGTTTAGAGGACATTGTTGCAAATTAATTTTAGTATTTAATGCAGTAGGTCCTGATCCTGTATTCTTGTAAAATTTTCAATTGTTCTGAAATATATTAGATTTCATCGATCTTATCTATACGGTACCAATTTTCATTTTAAATTATTTTTTTGAAACAATAAATCCATAACGGAATACATACGATGGAAATACTTTTTGAATCAAATCATCGTTATTGATAATTTTTCAAACATCCGATCTACCTGTAAAGTGCATGCTTAACCGTAAATTGTTAAACAAAACATTAACAAGTCAACAGGTGGCTGAAACACCTGATGGCGAGAACTGTTATGATGCAGGGAAACAATGGATGAATATTAATATAATGAGAATTTTATTTTAAAAAAAATTAGCATTTTGACAGATCTAGAATAATATGAAACTCTGTACGTGTAGCCATACGATGTACAACGGGGATAACAAACAATATCGGCAGTCTTACTCTCACAGTATCCTGAATCACGGCCTGAAAAAATGGGGTGAATTATAATCTAATTATCTAATTTTTGCAATTCATAACAAGACTTTACGGTATTAGCTGAAATGAGTTGCTAGTTTGGATCTATATTTACAGTTATTTAAATCAATAGCAACGACAGAAAAATTGGTCGATAATTAAGCATTTAAAATATCTCGCAGAAGGCCGACCGATCGATAAGTAGACGGACTACGGGAGATAACTCTCACTAATTATAAGCAGTATGTTTTTTCATTTCGCCGGTTTACAGAATAGACAGGATCCGGATTGCACAAAAATGATAGGAAAATGTCAAGGGGCTGAATAATGTCGCCGGATTGGGCAGCATGCCGTAATACACAACATCCGGATTCAACGAGTTTCAACATGTACATAATTTTTTTCATTGAAATATGGCTTAATTGACCGGAAAAACTACTGCAACGTATATTATTGCACACATACTTAGCATAACCATCGTTTAAAAGCATACAATCATTTTATTGAAAATTGTACCAAGCAGCTTTTACATTAAGATTTACATGTGTAAGACACTTTATTTGTCATGTACATGATCATGTGCATTAATTATGTTCAATACCCGCTTATTCTCCAAAATGATCTACAATTCCATTCACAACTATGGTCATTCAAAATCACATGAATTAATCAAAATTTTAAATTTTGTGTCGATCTCAACTATTATGTATCCAAGAAATCTATTGATTTTATCATGTGTTACGTAATTAGGTATTAACGTTTTTAGGGGGTCAAACTTCATTCGGAAATTACTATTTTCCTTCGTAAACATTCACAGGATCAAAAACAGATTTCCTACGGAGATTTATAATGGGGAATGTTTACATCTTTTCTCAATTCGGAAGTCTCACGGAATATCTAGCACAATTTTTCAACGTTTTCATCCGGGCTTTATATTGGCTGATGCAATGCAAAATCCCCGTAGACATTCTTTTTTTAGCCGTGTATTGAAACCTGACAAGCTAGAGGGGACGTTACAAAAGGGAAATCTTGGGATTTTTTCATACTATCGAATGAACCTCGTCTGAATCAAGAGATATTTACAAATATCGAATAATTTGAGAAAATGTGTGGCAAAAATATCTTGGGACAGACTTTATGTATAATACGTTTATATATCCCAACAATATAATGATTTTCTCATGCGTTAACTAACTAGGGATATTAGGGGCCAGAGGTAAAATAGTTTAATCTTTTCTATTTCAATTGGAAGAAATGCAGGTATTTAAAAAAGCAACGTAAAAGAACTTATAAAAAGCATTACAGGAAAGCATTCGTTCTTCACCCCTATTTCCATATCATGTTTTGTTGTCAAAAATTAAAGTCGATGACGTCATTTCACCTTCTAAAAATCGGACGGAAGACCTCCTCGTTGCTCGCAACGAGATCGTGTCTAGTTATTATTATTATTCTTTTTCTTTTCTTCTGACTCCTTTTTTGCCTCATAACTCAAAAGGTTTTTGACCGATTTTTATGAAATTTTCAGAGATTTTTGCAAGTTGGCGTCCCTCAAAAATGTTAAAGTTTAAAAGAGAACGTTACCTCCGTTTTGACGTGACGTCATTTTTAAAAATTTCAAAAAGTCATTTTGTCCCGGACTTTTCTCAAAAACGCTTTAAGATAGAGGCTTGAAATTTTCAATGGTTATGATTTGGTCGATTTACCTCTGTAATAAGGCTCGAAATGAAAATCTGTCACTTCCGGTCGAAACCGGAAGTGAAACAAATTTTTCGAAAAAATGAATTTTCTGATCAAATCAAAAACGAATATGTGTTTTATAGAGCTTATCAAGCTGAATCTAACACTGAAAGCCGTTTTAAAATCGGACGATTCATTAAAGAGATATCGGGGTTTAAAAATTGATTTTTCCGGAAATTTTGTTTCCGTGTCCTTGGTTTAAAAAATAGCGTTTTGTTCAAAGTAGAATTAACTCGTACCAAAAATAATTGTTAAGTCGTTCTTGAATTATTCGGATTTTTTTTGTTAAGTTGTTCTTAAAATTGGAAAGGTGTTTGTTAATTCGTACTTAAAATCATTCGGATTTTGTTAAGTCGTACCAGGAATAATTCGATTTTTTGATCTTTTTATTTTAGTTACTATTGTTAATGGTTAAAGAGCTCTGCTTCTTACAGGAACTTCCAGCTTTACTTCCGTCATTAACGGAAGACCCACTCGTTGCTTTGCAACGAGCTTTGCTCTAGTTCTTCTTCTTTTTCTTCTAGACGTTTCTTTAAACTGTAATATCTCGCTTGTTTGTCATTAGATTTTATTCAAATTTTCAGGGTTTATTGGAAATGACAACAGCTTACTATAGCACAAAATATTGTGAAATGGCTACTTCCGGTTTTGAGTTATTCACCTTTGAATATATTTTTAGTGGGTCTCGTGTACCTGCAAAGGCTCCGAGTTGATCCGTAGCAAGTAGTTTTAATTTACAAATCTTTAATGTAGACATCTTGAACGTTGTCCTCCTAGTTTTACATGTTTGATTAACCCACGTTTACCTCTTAAAAAATTACATCGAAATTTATGTTTCAAAAAATGTTAAATTTTGCTTGTATATATGCTTAATAACTTTTTAGTTGTAAATTTTTTCTAGTCACATATAGAACAAAAGTTGTGCAGAATATTAAGAGCTTTCATTTGATACCAAAACAAAGGGGCTAGCCCCTAAAATGAGGCGTCCAGATCCCTTAAAAGTCTTTGCCTCATAACTCTAAAACGGTAAATTTTTCGATATGGACGTCGCTGCAAAAAATGTTGTTTGTGACTTTATTGATCTCATAAAACTGTTTTTGTGTTCAGGTTTTGCATAATATGAGGGTAAAAAGTAATACATGTTGACCAGTTCTCGCGGCAATTAGGCCAAGTTAACGAAACTCTCCCTCACCCGCGGCCGAGAAAATCGGTCACCATGGCCGCGGCTGGGCTACCTAGCGGTCAGCGGTTATCTAATACACGAGAGTTGCGTCTCTCAAATATGAGTTTATTTAGCTGCAAACTCAAGAATTGTTTTAGTTTTGATTACACATAAAAGTTTATGGACTAAACGATTAGGTGTTAATTAAGAAATCGTTCAGTTAATTAATAAAAGC
The DNA here is from genome assembly GCF_025612915.1 of Magallana angulata. Lineage (NCBI taxonomy): Eukaryota > Metazoa > Mollusca > Bivalvia > Ostreida > Ostreidae > Magallana > Magallana angulata. Next base: position 19,496,939 of record NC_069112.1, read on the forward strand.
AATGTCATTCTCAATCTAAAGCAATATCAGACATAGATCAATTGTGGGTTTAAAATAAAGAACTTCTATTTGATAGAATATGGTTATTATACTGCAAACTTTTCAAATCTTCCTGGGTTCTGAGCTGTGCGTGTCTGTGCGTTTTACATTTACGTAATCTATCCTTCGTCCACGGCCGAGAAGATCAGCCACGGCTGCACTACCTAGCGGATAGCGGTTATCTAATACACAAGTTTCGCACACCGCCACGCACACTTAGATGAATATGAACGTGTTTGAGTTTATATATCCGTAAATACAAGAACTTTTTTAAATTTATGTTATAAAAGTTTGTCCATCTTGTATTTATTTACTTAAAAATTTGAGTGTAAGTGAATATTAATGAACGATATTACTCCAAATCGGAAACATCGTCAGACATAAATTAATGGTTAGTTTGTATATCTAAATTTTTTTAGACACACACACTAATATTAAATGATGATCATCCCTCGCACATGGCAGAGGAGATCCAGCGCGAGTGGACAAGTGATCCGCGGTCGGCTCGTGTTCTTCTACATGAACCTTATCACGCGTTCATGTTTCATATTTTGCACGGACAAAACTGCATTTTATTATGTTTTCAACTATTTTATAGGTTTAAGATGAAAAGATAAATTTATTTTACTTGTACAGTTGATTAAGCATTGATTTAATTATACGATAGCGTACAAGGTAGTTTAAAAATCAAATCAAATTATAATCAAAGTTCCATGTTACATGTTTGCGGTAGGTGCCAGCACGATAAAAGAATGTCCTGAATTGTCCTGAATTGAGGCATTTGATGATTATTTGAAAGGATATTCACATGAGTTTTAAACAACTTTAGATTAGATTTTATAGGTCACATATTAATCAATTCAGTAGTTTTTTCTACATGGTTGTTCGTTTTAGTGTGGAAGCGAACTATTTGCTGCGCCCCCCCCCCCCCCCTCCTCCCGCCCCGCTGACAAGTGCTCGCTCTGGATTTTTTTTAAGTTGGCGAAAAGATAACCAGATCTGTCGAAAATCGTTTTTGATGACTTCTCGATATGTGTAACATTTTCTCCTCAACGTGTTTCGTTTTCCCACCCGTTTGCTTATTCGGTCAGTCTGTGTTAATTCAATCGCCACGTGCGACCGAAAATCTTGTGTCGCTTCTCAGAACATATGTAATTGACTAACAGTTCGAAGGGTGCTTTTATAAACAATAAGACTATTATTCGAAGTCAATCATCTTCACATTGAAGATGTGAAATCGTAACCTGAGAATGTGGCTAATAAATTAACCTGTTAAACACGCTAAACTTCTATAGTTACATGTATGAACAGAATAATTCATAATGTATTATAATTAAAAGTTTGAAGTCAAAGGAAATTTTGTTCTTGGGAAATACGACTACATTATGCAATGCAGTCGATCGCCATAGAAATCATCAAAGTACTGCAAGTGTCGATAGATTTCTTATTTCCTTGAAAGACCATGATAATTCACTTGACTTGCAGACTACAATATAGCAACATATCTGCCTCCCAAAAATATATGCGCTTCTCAAAGTTACACTTAAGTGAGATAGATGTGCGTTATTGGGGATTTTATTTATTGCTAATTGTATGAAAGTTGATAAAAAAAAATTTTAAATGAAGTTGTGTATTATGAGGTTGTTATGCAACTTAATTTACTTACAAGGTTTGCTACAGCAAGTGGAATACTAATTTTACCTGAACAATGAATACCCAATATATTAAAATACAAGATAAATAGTTTCAAGAACTTTAATACTATGCATGTGTATATGAAGGTTGCACCCTGATTTGTATGGCTGTAGGTGGGGAGGTAAAGGTGTATCGATGTACATACAATGTATGACTGCACATACGGATTCCGGACCGTGGGTACAGACGATACCCATGATAGTCCTTTAATACATCAATGCGCAGTTTGATCTAGAAACTGACCAGTTTCATAACTTCTTCGAATTTTTTAACACAGACTGTCTAATTCCTTCCAAGAATTCCAATTTACGCAAGCGCAATTGAAGTTTTTTTTTTAATTTACAATGTAATTAGTCAACCCACTGACATAAAAATAAGAATTTTGCATATTATTACATTGTCTAGAGAAGCAATATTCATTTCTGTAAATAAGGTTATTTAATTCACGTTACATAGCGGTGTCTCTATGAAACAGCACCATCTGGTGTAAAATTTAGATGCTCGCTTTTGCATAAATTCTCCCGCCGATCTTTTTTTTTTTTTAGCTGATTTATATATTATTTTGAATGTCCAAGTCTACTCGTATCATTAAATAATATCAGACGACACACATTTCCCTGTAGAAAAGTTCAGAGAAGCCATCATACTAAATTTTGTCAGCTCGTAATAATTCTTAACTTGCACATAGTCTTCAAAAATTAAGAAAGATTTAAATAAAGAAGTTATCCTATAGAAAAGGTTACGTGTTTTGTAGGCGGGTTCGGTTTTTAAAAATTACAATTCCTGACATGAATCATGAGTACATACTGTTTATAACAATGCTTGCTACCCTTTGAAAATTTAACTCGCCATTAAACATCTCATTTTTTAAAGAATTTTTGAAACGATTACACAAACTGTGTTCGACAAATAGTTTTCCTTACACATTTTCCTCCTTTCTTTTTCAAAACACGTTTTATATACAGGCTTTCAATCACAACACGTTTTTATATAAAAGCAGAACTGAAAGTTTAGTCATTATAACCGCTTGACACCATATCACATATATTTTCAACCCGCAGCAACAACGGAAGACCTACTCGTGGCTTTGCCACGAGCTTTGCTCTAGTTTATTCTTATTTTTTTTCTCTATTTTCCAAGGGACAGCTTTTTTATTATGAGACATATTGAAACAATTTTTCCTTCATGTAATTGGCCATTTAAAGTTATGATACCAAATGACCCTGTTCCTGATAACCCCCGGAACTTACAAAGTTATTGCCCTTGTTTACGAAAAGCTTGTTATCGCTACTCCTTTGAAACCATAAGAGATAGAATCTTGGAATTTTTACCAATGTCTTCAGTACACTTAGAAGGTTCTTTAATCTATCATACCAAAAGGATCTGAGGCCCCCTTCTAGTAGTTATTGCCCCTGAAAGTATTTGAATTTCTATAAAATCACTTCCAACTTTTTTATTATTTGTCACAGAGACTTCGGACCACTTGGGATGGAAGCGTCTACCTTGGCCGATCAAAATGACATAAAGGTCAAAGGTCAAGGTCATTTGGAAATCTGTTAATTAATGAGTTATTAGATCTCTTTTGTCTAGTGTGGTAGAGAAAAACTTTTTTATGAATGAAATAGGACATCTTAAGACATTTTAAAATATAGCCCCTTGGCTTTTTCTTTTAAATATTAACAGAGTTATTGCCCCTATTGTACAAATCGCTTGTTATCGCTACTCCTCATTAATCGTAAGAGATAGAGACTTGAAACTTTTACCAATGTCTTCAGTACACTTAGAGGGTTCTTCAATCTATTCATTCCGAAAGGATCTGAGGTCCCCTTCTAGTAGTTATTGCCCCTGAAAGTATTTAAATTTCTATAAAATCACTTCCAACTTTTTTATTATTTGTCATAGAGACTTCGGATTACTTGGGATGGAAGCGACTACCTTGGCCAAACAAAATGCTATAAAGGTCAAAGGTCAAGGTCAAGCAATAAAACAATTGCAAACTTTATCGTTTGACAATTTTTTATGAAGTAACGCAGAAAAAAATACTTTAATCTATTAAAGCAATCTTATTTCAAACATAAAAAAACAATGAGGTGGAAAGACCTCTAATTGTTCTCGAACAATTAGTCTACTAGTTATTATTATTATTTTTCTTCTCTTTTTTTCCAGGGACAGCTTATTTATTTCAAGAGATATTGAAACAATTTTTTCTTTATGTTATTGGCCATTAAAAGTTATGGTACCAAATGACCCTTTGCTCGATAACTCCCAGAACTTACAAAGTTATTGCCCTTGTGTACGAAAAGCTTGTTATCGCTACTCCTCTAAAACCATAAGAGATAGAAACTTGGAACTTTTACCAATGTCTTCAGTACACTTAGAGGGTTCTTCAATCTATTCATAACGAAAGGATCTGAGCCCCCCTTCTAGTAGTTATTGCCCCTGAAAGTATTTACATATCTATAAAATCACTTCAACCTTTTTTATTACTTATCATAGAGACTTCGGACCACTAGGGATGGAAACGTCTACCTTGGCCGAACAAAATGACATAAAGGTCAAAGGTCAAGGTCATTTGGAAATCTCTAAATTAATGAAATTTTGTATCTCCTTTGTTTAGGATGGGAGAGAAAAAGTTTTTCATGGATGTAGTAGGACATCTTAAGACATTTAAAAATACAACCTTTTAACCCTTACCTTTTAACAATTATAGAGTTATTGCCCCTATTGTACAAAATGCTTGTTATCGCTACTCCTCATTAACCGTTAGAGATAGAGACTTGAAACTTTTACTAATGTATTCAGTACACTTAGGCGCTTCTTCAATCTATTCATACTAACAGGGTCCAAAGTCCCTTTCTAGCAGTTATTGCCCCTGAAAGTTTCGAACATTCAATAAAAACACAAATTACTTTTGAATTAATAATCATAGATACATCAGACCACTTGGTATTGAAGCGTCTACCTTGTCAGATGAGAATGACATAAAGGTCAAAGGTCAAGGTCGTCAAGTAATAAAAAATTGCAAACTTAATCGTTTGACACTTTTTTTAATGGAGTAACGCAGAAAAAATAGTTTATTCTATTGAAGCAATCTTATTTCAAACATAAAAAACAATGAGGTGGAAAGACCTCTAATTGTTCGAGAACAATTAGTCTACTAGTTCTTATTTTTTTCTTCTCTTTTTTTCCAGGGACAGCTTTTTTATTTCAAGAGATATTAAAACAATTTTTTCTTTATGTTATTGGCCATTTAAAGTTATGGTACCAAATGACCCTTTGCTTGATAACTCCCAGAACTTACAAAGTTATTGCCCTTGTGTACGAAAAGCTTGTTATCGCTACTCCTCTGAAACCATAAGAGATAGAGACTTGGAACTTTTACCAATGTCTTCAGTACACTTAGAGGATTCTTCAATCTACTAATACCGAAAGGATCCGCCACCCCCTTCTATCAGTTATTGCCCCTGAAAGTATTTGAATTTCCATTAAACCACTTCCAACTTTTTTATTATTTATCATAGAGACTTCGGACCACTTGGGATGGAAGCGTCTACCTTGGCCGAACAAAATAACATGAAGGTCAACGGTCAAGGTCATTTAGAAATCTGTTAATTAATGAGTTTTTAGATCTCTTTTGTTAAGGGTGGTAGAGAAAAACTTTTTCATGGATGTAGTAGGACATCTGAAGACATTTTAAAATATAGCCCCTCGGCTCATACCTTTGAATAAATACAAAGTTATTGCCCCTATTGCACGAAATGTTTGTTATCGCTACTCCTCTGAAACCATAAAAGATAAAGACTTGAAACTTTTACCAATGTCTTCAGTACACATAGACGGTTCTTCAATCTATTCATACCGAAAGGATCTGAGGTCCCCATCTAGAAGTTATTGCCCCTGAAAGTATTTACATTTCCATAAAATCACTTCAAACTTTTTTATTACTTATCATAGAGACTTTGGACCACTTGGGATGGAAGAGTCTACCTTGGCCGAACAAAATGACGTAAAGGTCAAAGGTCAAGGTCATTTGGAAATCTCTTATATAATGAGTTTTTGTATCTCTTTTGTTTAGGATGGTAGAGAAAAACTTTTTCATGGATGTAGTAGGACATCTTAAGACATTTCAAAATATAATCCTTTAACCCTTACCATGTAACAATTATAGAGTTATTGCCCCTATTGTACAAAATGCTTGTTATCGCTACTCCTCATTAACCGTCAGAGATAGAGACTTGAAACTTTTACCAATGTATTCAGTATACTTAAGCGCTTCTTCAATATATCATACCAACAGGGTCCAAAGTCCCTTTCTAGCAGTTATTGCCCCTGAAAGTTTCGAACATTCAATAAAAACACAAATAACTTTGAATCAATAATCATAGATACATCGGACCACTTTGAATTGAAGCGTCTACCATGTCAGATGAAAATGACATAAAGGTCAAAGGTCAAGGTCAAGCAATAAAAAATTGCAAACTTAATCGTGTGAGACTTTTTATCAATGAAGTAACGCAGAAAAAATACTTTATTCTATTGAAGCAATCTTATTTCAAACATAAAAAACAATGAGGTGGAAAGACCTCTAATTGTTCGAGAACAATTAGTCTACTAGTTAGGTCTTTCCACCTTTCAGGTGAAAGACCTTTTGTTTTTCTTATGTTTTTTATTAGGTCTTTCCACCTTTCAGGTGAAAGACCTTTTGTATTTCTTATGTTTTTTATTTTTTTTCTTCTCTTTTTTTCCAGGGACAGCTTTTTTGTTTCAAGAGATATTGAAACAATTTTTTCTTTATGTTATTGGCCATTAAAAGTTATGGTACCAAATGACCCTTTGCTTGATCACTCCCAGAACTTACAAAGTTATTGCCCTTGTGTACGAAAAGCTTGTTATCGCTACTCCTCTGAAACCATAAGAGATAGATACTTAAAACTTTTACCAATGTCTTCAGTACACTTAGAGGGTTCTTCAATCTACTAATACCGAATGGATCCGAGACCCCCTTCTATCAGTTATTGCCCCTGAAAGTATTTGAATTTCCATAAAACCACTTCCAACTTTTTTATTATTTATCATAGAGACTTCGGACCACTTGTGATGGAAGCGTCTACCTTGGCCGAACAAAATAACATAAAGGTCAAAGGTCAAGGTCATTTAGAAATCTGTTAATTAATGAGTTTTTAGATCTCTTTTGTTAAGGGTGGTAGAGAAAAAAAAATTTCATGGATGTATTAGGACATCTTAAGACATTTTAAAATATAGCACCTCGGCTCATACCTTTGAATAAACACAAAATTATTGCCCCTATTGTACGAAATGTTTGTTATCGCTACTCCTCTTAAACCATAAGAGATAGAGACTTGAAACCTTTACCAATGTCTTCTGTACACATAAACGGTTCCTCAATCTATTCATACCGAAAGGATCTGAGGTCCACATCTAGAAGTTATTGCCCCTGAACGTATTTACATTTCCATAAAATCACTTCAAACTTTTTTATTACTTATCATAGAGACTTCGGACCACTTGGGATGGAAGCATCTACCTTGGCCAAACAAAATAACATAAAGGTCAAAGGTCAAGGTCATTTGAAACTCTCTTAATTAATGAGTTTTTGTATCTCTTTTGTTTAGGATGGTAGAGAAAAACTTTTTCATGGATGTAGTAGGACATCTTAAGACATTTCAAAATATAACCCTTTGACCCTTACCATGTAACAATTATAGAGTTGTTGCCCCTATTGTACAAAATGCTTGTTATCGCAACTCCCCATTAACCATTAGAGATAGAGACTTGAAACTTTTACTAATGTATTCAGTATACTTAGACGCTTCTCCAATCTATTCATACCGACAGGGTCCAAAGTCCCTTTCTAGCAGTTATTGCCCCTGAAGGTTTCCAACATTCAATAAAGAAACACAAATAACTTTTGAATCAATAATCATATATACATCGGACCATTTGGTATTGAAGCGTCTACCTTGTCAGATGAAAATGACATGAAGGTCAAAGGTCAAGGTCAAGCATTAAAAAATTGCAAACTTAATCGTTGGACACTTTCTTTATGAAGTAAAGCAGAAATAATAATTTATTCTATTGAAGCAATCTTATTTCAAACATAGAAAACAATGAGGTGGAAAGACCTCTAATTGTTCGAGAACAATTAGTCTACTAGTTATTATTTTTTTTCTTCTCTTTTTTTCCAGGGACAGCTTTTTTATTTCAAGAGATATTGAAACAATTTTTTCTTCATGTTATTAGGCATTGAAAGTTATGGTACCAAATGACCCTTTGCTTGATAACTCCCAAAACTTACAAAGTTATTGCCCTTGTGTACGAAAAGCTTGTTATCGCTACTCCTCTGAAACCATAAGAGATAGAAACTTGGAACTTTTACCAATGTCTTCAGTACACTTAGAGGGTTCTTCAATCTATTCATACCGAAAGGATCTGAGGCCCCCTTCTAGTAGTTATCGCCCCTGAAAGTATTTACATATCTATAAAATCACTTCCAACTTTTTTCTTATTTGTCATAGAGACTTCGGACCACTTGGGATGGAAGCGTCTACTTTGGCCAAACAAAATGACATAAAGGTCAAAGGTCAAGGTCATCTGAAAATCTCTTAATTAATGAGTTTTTAGATCTCTTTTGTTTAGTGTAGTAAAGAAAAACTTTTTCATGGATGTAATAGGACATCTTAAGACATTTTAAAATATATCCCTTTGGCTCCTTCTTTTAAATAGTTACAGAGTTATTGCCCCTTTTGTACGAAAAGCTTGTTATCGCTACTCCTCTGAAACCATAAGAGATAGAAACTTGGAACTTTTACCAATGTCTTCAGTACACTTAGAGGGTTCTTCAATCTATTCATAACGAAAGGATCTGAGCCCCCCTTCTAGTAGTTATTGCCCCTGAAAGTATTTACATTTCCATAAAATCACTTCCAACTTCTTTACTACTTATCATAGAGACTTCGGACCACTTGGGATGGAAGCGTCTACCTTGGACAAACAAAACGACATAAAGGTCAAAGGTCAAGGTCATTTGGAAATCTCTTAATTAATGGGGTTTTAGATCTCTTTTGTTTAGGATGGTAGAGAAAAACTTTTTGATGGATGTAGTAGGACATCTTAAGACATTTCAAAATATAACCTTTTGACCCTTACCATGTAACAATTATAGAGTTATTGCCCCTATTGTACAAAATGCTTGTTATTGCTACTCCTCATTAACCGTTAGAGATAGAGACTTGAAACTTTTACTAATGTATTCAGTATACTTAGACGCTTCTTCAATCTATTCATACCGACAGGGTCCAAAGTCCTTTTGTAGCAGTTATTGCCCCTGAAAGTTTCGAACATTCAATAAAAAACACAAAAAACTTTTGAATAAATAATCATAGATACAGCGGACCACTTGGTATTGACGCATCTACCTTGTCAGATGAAGATGACATAAAGGTCAAAGGTCAAGGTCAAGCAATAAAAAATTGCAAGCTTAATCGTTTGACACTTCTTAATGAAGTAACGCAAAAAAAATACTTTATTCTATTGAAGCAATCTTATTTCAAACCTTAAAAAAATGAGGTGGAAAGACCTCTAATTGTTCGAGAACAATTAGTCTACTAGTTTCGCAGCATTGTTAAGGCGTCCCGATGCTAAAATACGGCTGGAAAACGATATTATTTGAATCATGACAAAAATAATTTTACCGGGAGTATTTCTTTAAATCTATGTTACATTTATTGACATCGATGTTAAACATTATATTTGATGCATTTTTGTGACGTCATATGTACTTCGTAATCACGTGACAGGCGAATCCTAATATTGCAAATGATCCAGTTAAAACGCATCGGCGCAGGTGATTAATGACATTAAATCATACATATTTTTAAGAAAAATCCTTTGTTAAGTCATAAACTTTGAAGTTCTTGCTTGGGAAAGAAATAGATATTTCGTTTATAGAAGATATTGTTGAAACATTCCACAAAATCATCAAAATAATGCACATTTTTACTAATCAAAAGCGATTTACAAAAAAATGGGTAAATCCGTAGGTTTCCGCAGCACGATTCACATTGGTACTTATATTCTCTACCAATTTTACGTAAAATATTTTAAAATTGTGTTGATCTTTCACCTGCGCCAAGTTGGTTTTACATGCATTAAAATTTCTTCATTCAGTTGTTTACACGTAGCAGGGAGAGTCTCCAAACCACTAGTTTATAAATAGTCTTTAACTTAAAACGAAGCTTTAAAACTGCCGATTATTTGATACTGGTTTTTAATATGAATGAATTCTGTAAGTCTAGAATTAACTGCAACATCTATATAAAGGAAACATGCGGTATTATACTGGTTTAATATAATTCACCTTTAACGTTAAGATACATTCCCTGAGAACTATCGACAGGAATGCAGATCGTGACGTCAAAGTTAATTATGACGTCATATCGTATGAAGTACAGACAAGTGACTTTCTACATATCGCATCGGGAAGCCTTAACATGCCCGCGTTATTCTTCTTCTTCTTCTTCTTCTTTTTTTCTATTTAGCTCGGAGTGACTTTTTTATTATTAGAGTTATCCAAACAATTTAAACTTTATGTAATTGCTCATCAAAAGTTATGGTACCAATTGACCCTGTGTCAAAGAACTCCCAGAACGTACAGAGTTTGTGCCCTTTGAGAAGGAAATGCTTGTTATCGCTACTCCTCTGAAACCATAAGAGATAGAAACTCGGAACTTTTACCAATGTCTTCATTATACTTAGAGAGTTCTTCAATCTATTCATACTAAAAGGATCTGAGGCCTCATTGAAGTAGTTATTACCCCTGAAAGTATTTACATTTCTACAAAATCATTTCCAACTTTTTTATTATTTATCATAGAGACTTCGGACCACTTGGGATGGAAGCGTCTACCTTGGCCGAACAAAATGACATAAAGGTCAAAGGTCAAGGTCATTTGAGAAGCTGTTAATTAATGAGTTTTTATATATCTTTTGTTTAGGGTGGTAGAGGAAAACTTTTTTATGGATGTAGTAGGACATCTAAAGACATTTTAAAATATAGCCCCTTGGCTTATACTTTTGAATAATTACAGAGTTATAGCCCCTATTGTACGAAATGCTTGTTATCGCTTCTCCTCTGAAACCATAAGAGATAGAGACTTGGAATTTTTACCAATGTATTCAGTACACTTGGAGGGTTCTTCAATCAATTCATACCGAAAGGATCTGAGGCCCCCTTCTAGTAGTTATTGCCCCTGAAAGTTTTTACATTTCTATAAAATCATTTCCAACTTTTTTATTATTTGTCGTACAGACTTTGGACCACTTGGGATGGAAGCGTCTACCTTGGCCAAACAAAAATGACATAAAGGTCAAAGGTCAACGTCATTTGGAAGTCTGTTAATTAATGAATTATCATATCATTTGAAATACAGAATTATAGTAAGGGTTTCAATAGCTTGCTGGATTGCGCAATAAGGTATTCAATTGGGTCAGCCAGGTATCACATCAAGTCTTGTGGTTACTCGAGTGGAACTTGTTTTAACAGTCAACCCATTCATTTTTATACAAAGACAGCTAGCCTGTAGAACACTCTCTTCTATTGTTAGGTTTACTGTTTATATGATTGTGTAAAAAATATTATTGTGGCTCAGTTTTGTTCATAGTAAGTGGAGAAAAATTCAGAAAAGTAATTTAATAAATCTTTACGATATATACAACATGGAATTCTTAACGAAATGGCTTGATAATAATAACAAATCTCTTTAAAAACCTTATATCAATTAATGGCATCGTGGTTTTCCCATTTGATAGAACAACATGTATCATAGGTATAATAATTTTTTGTATACCTTATTGGGCAATCTAGAAATTAATTAATATTAGGTGGAAAGACCTCTAATTGTTCTCGAACAATTAGCCTACTAGTTGTACTTAGTTATTAATAATGAATACATAAATTTTAGAAACATTCTTTGAATTGTACATGTAGTTTATAAAACCAGTTCTTTAGTAGAAAAAATTATTCAGAAAAAATAAATGTGCGTTAAAAAGACTTCATAGTTTTCGTGACAGCAATATTTTTCATGTGCACAGATTATATAAAAAAAATATGTATTGATGTAAATGCATTATTATTATTATTAAGTGTTATTAAAAAGTTAATAATAGGAATTTAGTAATGATATCTTAAAAAGCAAAGATTATAACAAATCAAACAATGGGGCTTTATACCTAGCATAAAAATAACGTTGATGAAATCATAACGTTACGTCGTAAGGTTAACAACGTCATAGTAAAAAAGAATCTATAACTTTAAATAGCAAATAAAGATATTCATAGTTATTGGATATTCATGAAACTTCACACCTTTAATCTTCTGACAAATATAAGTATAAATCCATAAAAATCTGGAATTCTGAAAGAAAAAAAAAACGCCATAAGGGCCCTATTCTCATGGGCACAATCATATAGGCTATCAAATCTCAAAACATTCTTGGAGACGAAGGTTTTAATCTTTTAACTTTTTACTCAATGACACATGACAATTGTTTGTACTTGATAATTTCATATACGCGCTACGAAACTCGAGTCGGCGCCAAGGCCTTTGGACCTCTTGGATTTGATCCATGGTGCATTATTATCTTATATTTTATAAGTTTTATTGTAAAAAGGTATCAAAAATGATAAAGGCGGTAACCATTATCCTTTGTGGACGACAAACTTGTAATCAAGATAATATAAGCCATTATTGTAAGCAAAACGATGTGCCCCACCGTTCTGGAACTTAAAACTCCTCTTATCTATGCATGTCACTGTTGTCGTACACATACTTATAAAGTCTGAAATATGTGCATTATCCCGCAGCTAGAAAGATATACAAGCAAGAAAAAATGCGCATGATCTCGCAGCTAAAAAGATAGACAGTCAAGAAAAAGTAACACCTTCATCCGCCATATTGGATCAGGTTTGTGATAAATATTGCTAATGTAATGCATACGCAACAATAGGGAATATGTCGAAGTATTGATGTTTTGCATTTTTAGTTTTTGCAATTTTTCAAATTTTCTTCAATTATTTGTCATTTTTAGGAAAAAATTTAAGTCATATGTTTGTTTCAAGCATTTAACTAAAATGCTTTCAACGCTACTTGCTGACGGTTAAAATTAACAGAACGGCTTTTTAAGATAGAGTCAAAGGACATAATTATTCCCACTTCAAAATAGCCAACGGATTCCAAATATCGCGCACCTTGATATTTAGGATCTTTCTATTAATTGACTGCCGTCATGAGAAAAGGGCCCTTATCTTTTGACGTCACAATGCTCAGAAAACGACGTCAAAGTAGCGGCATTGTAAACGCAGTTTTTCTATTTGCTCTTTCTATTTTTTTTTCTGCGTCTGTGTTGTGCTTTTTGAATAACTAGAGTCTGGCCTTGTTTTTATACCGCGATTAATATTTTTTTAATCAAATATTACATGTTAATTTAAAAAAATAACATTTAATTAATGAAATATACACATGTAACGTCAATATCTACACATTTCGAACGCGTAATATTGCACACAATTTGATGCTGAAATATCATAAAAATGCTGCTTTTGCATCAGCTATGAAACTTAAACACCATATTTTCCATTCTGCTGTATGATGAAAATATGCTCTAATTTGGAAATCACTTACATGTATATGCTCTAATTGGGATATCAGTTTTTTTTTATAAATCGAAACCAAAAACCCGTCTCGCATACGCTTACTTATTGCATATGATTGAATGCGACTGATCGTTGATTTACGATCATCATTAATAAAGTACTCTTGTTTGCACTATCAATACATGTATGATTTATTTAAGTGAAAAACAAAAACTACGCTGCATACTCGTTGTTGATAAGAGGAGTTGAAGACTGAGACATACCGAATCGATGCAGAGCAGTATTTTTCAAATCAAACAATTATCTGCACAGTAATTACTGTGAAACAATACAAGCATAATATTTCAAAAGATTTTTTTTAAATAGTTCACCTCACGGGAGACGATTCTGCACCACTTCTTAAATAAGTCAGAAGGAACACGAGAAAAGCGGCTATGTTTCAATTTTAGTGTTACGACCAACATACAAAATAAATTCTCGCATAATTCTATTACTAAAGAAGTTGCAATCAAATTTTGAAATTATTTAACAAATTAAAACGCATGTAACTAACGGATTCGAAAAGTTTGAGAATTTTTTCACAGCGTAAATCTCTACTCTGATGTATCGCATTTGATTTCATGGAAAAATCTTATTCTTAGTGACATTTTCATGTAAAGTGCCTTTAATGAAACAACAAAATTTTATCTGCCTGTACGATTGAAAAACTTGTGTATTATTTGTGCGCAGCATATTTTATTTTCTTGTGCAATTTAACAACCCAAATGCACGTGTTGTGTGTACTTTTTGAGCTATTTTACGTAAAATTAAAAAAAAATCAATCATAGCATGCCTGAAAACTTACCACATTTTCATGGATTTCTAGCATTTTTATATGATTAATATTCATCTCAAATCAGTAACGTACATGATTCAAAATTCCTTAAAACGAAACAGGTTGGTAAATGCAGTCATTATACTACTATACTTTTGATATCAAGTCGAAAAAATTGCCGTTTTACGAATAAACAGTTCATGTTTATCGATAAATATAATTTAAACACTAGATGTGCGACACTTATACAATTAATAACATGCATGGACGTACAATTCATCTTCATAGATGATGGTTTCTCATCTGTTCTTTTTTATACAAGAAACAAATTTCGATGATACTGAAGTCAATGTTTATCTGTGTATGTTACAATGTACAGCAAAAAAAAAAAATTCCAAAAATTGATAATCACTCGGTCGATATTCGTATTCATATTGAGAGAGAGAGAGAGAGAGAGAGAGAGAGAGAGAGAGAGAGAGAGAGAGTAAATTAATGCAGAGATACATTAATTCATTCATCTTGTAACATCGATAATACAATGTAAAAAAATTAAATTAAGTCAACATGTAAAAATGTTACTACTCACTGAATATAAGCTACGTCTATCGGCACTGTACTATCGATTAGTGTAAAAAAAAATGGACGTAATAAATGCAGAAGTCTTATTTAAAGTTACATGCAATCTTGCATTTTGAAGAAAAAAAAATGTAAACAATTCCTATATATAATTAATTATTTCAACGATTATGGTTTATAAAAATCGCATCACAAAAATACAACGGTACGCATGAACTTACAAAGCGATTGAATAGAATTGTAGATTCAGTACGTTGAAAGGGGGGGGGGTGTATTTAGTTGGCCTGTCGTATTTAAGACACATAATTAGGTGTGTATGAGTATGTTTAAACAATAAACATAAACAAAAGGTAGCGATCAATACCGAAAAAATTAACGTAACCCGCGTTCTGTAATGTGGATGTCTCTATAGCCCGCATGTATCACCGAAGAAAGCATTTTTTTGTTTATATTTACATCTGTCTTTTAATAAATCAATGAATTGAATTGATCGTAATAAGTAAGTAAAAGTCACTAAATTATTGTTAATGTACACCAGTACGTTAGATGAAAGCTGTAGCCAAAGCGTCTTATATGGGAATTTGAGTTTGGCATCGTCATGATTACTTCGTGCAATCCGTGATATTTTCTTAGGTGGAGATTTCGACCAATCGATAAACTGCATGGTTAAAACTGGACCGAGGAGATTTCTGTCTTGTCTGTTTCTACACAGCTGTGAGTTACAATCAATTTTCGTAAGAAAAAGAGGGAATCATACTTGGTGGATGTAAATTTAAATCTATAAATATAAGATGCCATTTTTGTTAAAATCTTTTCTCCACATTTTTGTAGTTGGAGCTTTTCAGTGAGACAGTCAAAGCGATTTTTTTCAGCGGTAATTTCATAAGAATAAAGTATTGATAACGTATAAAAGAGAAGAGAAATCGGGAAAGTAAATTCACACCATATAACTTCCAAGTTTCAAAAAATAGCCATTGATTGATTTTAAACTTGCTTCAGAACTATAAAGATACTTTTAAAAAAGTAATATCAGTAAACATGCGATTTTCCGTGCAAAAGGTTGATCAAAAAGAATAAATATTTCTCCTTTTGAAAAGAAACTCGTGTATGCCGCAAAATTGTAAAAACATAGGCATCGAATTTGACAATCTTTATCTTTGTTTGTTACATGTTTGTTAATTTGCCTCTCTGCTGCTTAAATAACTTTGATGCATTTAAAGGTCGGGGAGAAGTTGATATTTGTTTTCTTTAAATATCCTTTATATATCTATTCATCTTATTTTCGGGGGTGGGGTGGGGGGTGCATGTGGATTTATCGGAAGTGTATCTAGATAAGCTGCAGAACTTTCACTATATCTGGATCTTCAAAATGTTTTGCTCTCTTTTGTTAAAATTGTAAGACTCTAGAATTGTAGAAAATTATTAATTAATTCTACTTCAAACAATTAAATATGACGTGAAAGGAAGTATAGAAGAAAAAAATTAATGCAGAACAAAATTTGACGTTCATGACGTCGTGACGTTTCCGACCAGCTACGTCAAAGTCGTGTTAACATGTCTTACTAAAATTGTCATAAAATGCTTAAAACACACAAGATCTTGGATATCTTTGTATATTTGTATTCAGAAAGAGTTGACGAATCGGAATTGACAAAAAAGTAAGTTTGTGAAATTTTGACCTTAAGGGCCCTTTTCTCGTGACGGCAGTCAATTTTTATTAATTTACTGACATTTTAGTTACCCTCTGCATCAGTAAAGGTTCCTATTCCCTTTATAGATATAAATATATACATCCTCAGATCATGATACTCAGATGTCGTAAAGATGGCGGACACACAAGTTGGCAATGCATTTTTTGTCATCTTTTTTCATATATAAACTTTTTTTCAAATTACAATATGGCTTCCATCAAGTAACCACAATTTACTCCAATCATGATCAACTGTCTAATTTCTCCTCTCCTTACACCGATTACATCGAGCGTTTTAGTTGACCTCGGGAATTGTGACTCTTTATTTTTGGCAACACTCTGTTTGTATATAAGCTCTTGAATATTTTTTTCGTGGCTCTGTTACAAATATATTATTGTTGCCATCATTGACAAAACCAGTTATGTCCTCTTCTGTTTTCTTTAACTACGCGAGAAAGTTTTGTTTTTAACTCTGTTCGTTAACACTCTTTTCCTTCTCCTTCCTTTTCGATTTTCTACATGTTCCCTTTCTTCAAATTTTCTCACGTATTGTAGATATAGGAGTTTCTAATGTTCTTTCCCAAACTGATGCATTTTTGTTTTCTCTGTAATCCTTTACAATAATATTTCTTACGTTGGTACATAACTATTTTCCCTTGCAGCCCATTTTGTTTCAAAAATTACGGACAAACAGTTGAAGATTACATCACAAAGTTAAACATAGAAACGACGAGGATTGTAATCTTTTAGTTTTTTATGTACATGTATTTAAGCGCATATATAACTTCAAAGATATATGTATTATGCAATATAATAGCATAACAAAATCAATTTTTAAATATTTGAAATTATTATCTTTTGAAAACACTTCTGTCAAAAGAATTAATAATCCATGTATGCCAATTTTTTGCAACTTGTTTTAATATCAGAAAAATGTACTAAAATTATTTACAACAACTTGAACGAGAAAGAGGTTGTCCCACCTGCTTTAAATAAATGGAGGACAGAACGAACCCTCTATTGTATTTATGATATTTCAGTAAATGATGTTTTTAAGATTTGTTTTTAAACAACTCATGATTCTTCTGTTCAATGGTTACAGTTTAGAATTTTACACAGAATTCTTCCAGTTGAGTATTTCTTTAAAAAAATTAATATCAAATCTTTTGACAGCTGTGGGTTTTGTAAGAAAAATATAGAAACCATAGCCCGTGGATTTTTTCGTGTGATATGACTCAAACTCTGTGGAGTGAACTGAGTCTTCATATTTACAGAAAGACTTCTGAAAGGATTGTGTTCAATGTATTAAATATGATATTCGGTGAACTTCTATCGACATGTCTTAACAAAGTTATTAATTCAAATTTTTATTATTCTATCTATGAAACAATACTATTCTTTTCTGAAGTTGAATAAGGTACCAACACTGATTGGTTTTCTTGGTCATTTAAAGATGAAATTTAATGTCGAAAGATGTACTGCAATTCAAAGTTTTTAAGTGCATAAATTTGAAATACAGTTGGATATTTGGAAAGAAATATTTGACTGATTACTTTTTCTCTGCATTATTAACTTTACAGATATTTTTCCTTTTCCTTACTTTTTTTTTTTTGCTTTTGTCTGGGTTTTTTTTTATTTTGTTCTTTTTGGGGTTTTTTTTCATGCAAGTTACCACTGCTTAGCATGCTTAAAGAGCATCTACATAGAGTTTGTTATTTAAAATATGCAAGCGAGTGTGTGAGTTGATGTGTTTCTTTATGCTTTGTGTGTTTTGTGTGTTTAATTGTGTGTATGCTTGTATTTTATAAATGAATAAAATATAAAAAAAAAAGAAGAAGTTAAACATAGAGAGGAAATGTGTTGTATCTATATATAGTGCACAGCCCTACTTTACCAACCATGCAAGAAAACGCAACGTGATCTGCGCATCGAAGGCAAATAATTATGTCCCTTTACTGTATATCATATAAACAATGCGCATGAACACAATGTGGGTTATTAGTTGGTTTTATTTTAAAATTATTTGCATTATAAGCTTAAACATATACTTCTGTTAAAAATAACCTATATTTTGTTTCCGATAACTTTTCAATCAGGATTGATTTGATTTTAGAAAAGTAAATGTTTTAAGATAAAGTCAAAATCATTGGTTTTTATCACTTAGATGTTAAATGTAGACAATATCATTTTCTTCATATGCGTTTGCAATTGTTCACTTTACATAGAGGAACATAAAAATTTTGGTAGTTATTCTACGTTTCAATCTTTCAGAACTTTTGTTCAGGATAAAGATATACGTTTGACAATGGATCCAAGTTACAGTGGCCAGGATGTGTTACGGTGTCATATTTGTGAGACGCCAATGCCTTCTTTGTACTGTGACATTTGTCACATACATCTATGTAAAGCATGTGTTGGGGAACATATCTTAGACGAATCCAAAGAACACAAAGTGGTGCCATTCAAAAACCGTGGATCTACTTATAAATGTCCAAAACATTGCTCAAAACAATGTCTTCTTTATTGTGAACAATGCGATATTTCAATTTGTTTACTGTGTATTTCCTGTGGTGAACACGAAAATCACAAAAAGGTGGGTATTTTAGAGAGTTTAAAGAAAAAGAAAACATTCTTACGGGAAGATTTACAAGAGTTAGAGAAAACAATCTATCCTGAGTATCAAGAAATTGCATCCTATATCTTAATTCAAAAATCAGCTGTTGAGGAAAACTCTCAGAAATTAAAAAAAGCTATCGACAAACAGGGAGACGAGAGACACAAGGAAATAGACACTATAATCAAAACATTGAAATCTGATGTTGATATGATGAACTCTGATCATCTAGGTGTCTTAAATGATAAGGAAACGGAAATCACTATCACCATATCTGAAATCACAAAGGGCATAGAGGATTTGAAGTTATTCTTAGAGTCCAATGACCTCAGTCTACTTTCTGCATACAAATCTATCAATGATGAATTCAGAAGATTGCCCCAAAAGCACCTATTGTCATTGCCAAGTTTTACCCCTAAAACGATTAGTAGCGAGCAGATTTATCAACAATTTGGTTCTTTGTCCAAGTTGTCCATCAGTACAAACGAATACGCCTCAATTGCCGAACCATCTACCCCTGAAAAATTGCTCATTGAAGTACCACATTTAATTTCAAATATAGACTTAAAGTCTGGAGTCGATCAAAAGTTTCTTGTTATGTCCTGTCGAAGTACTGAAGAAATCTGGACGCGGGACCAGGAGAACACGATGAGACTCTACGACTTCTAAGGACGACTTGTGAAGTCAATCCGAACTAAATCGGGTAATTCACCACAGGAAATAGCAATGTCAAGGAGCGGAGACCTGCTTTACACTGATTACGAAGATAAAGCTCTCAACATTTTGAAGGATACACAGATAGAAGAGGTTATTAGATTAGAGCTATGGATACCTCGCAACGTATGTAGTACTTCCTGTGATGACATTTTGGTTATTATGGTCAGCTATGATTATAAGCAATCAAAAATTGTGCGTTACTCTGGAAAAATGGATAAACAAACTATTCAATTTGATGACAAAGGTCAACCTCTTTATTCGTTTTTTCACTCTAAATACATCTGTGAAAACCATAATCTAGATATATGTGTATCTGATAGCGATGCTCATGCAGTAGTGGTTGTCAATCAAATCGGGAAACATCGGTTTACATACAATGGCCGACAGCCAGTGCAGAATCTTAACAGCAGACCAGAATAACGATTGCATCCACATCCTTGATAGAGACGGACAGTTTCTCCGCTTCATTGACAACTGTCATCTACAAAGTCCATATAGCGTATGTGTGGACACCAATGACAACCTCATTGTTGGAGAATGTTCAACGGGTAATGTGAAAACAATTAAATATCAAGCGTAAAAAATTGCTTCAGAAGTGAATTTGTTTTGTGTTCATGTTATGAATTCAATATTGTAAAAAAAAATATGTGGCAATACATGTATATTTAATATCATCATAATATTGTAAAAAATAGGTGTCAATATATTAAATACCATCATTTTATAAATTACAAGTATCAGTGATTAAGGTAAATACTTATTGTTGAAATGTCCAATGTGAACACACAAACCAACAACACGATTTTAATCGCAATAGAATGCAGAATGTACGTATTTGATTTACGCATGTACGTTGAGGCTTGTCGATTGATTTCACAGCGATGTTTAGAAAGTCTATTCTACTTATTTCATATAATATGACTTCTTTTTGTCATCACGAACTGAATTCCATTCCATCAATATTCAGCATCAAATAATAGGCGGTTATGAAGCATCTATTGATGTTAATGACTATTTTAAAGTAATGATTTGGAAACTCTCCCTGCAACTTGTAAATATTTGGAGACATTTAATGCATACAACAGCTTGGCGCAAGTGAAAGATTAAAACAATTTTAAAATATTTTACAGAAAATTGGTAAAGAATATTAGAGCACATTTGAATCATGCTTGGAAGACCTGCAGGTTTACTCAAATTTTATGTAAATCGCTTTTGATTGAAAAATATCTAAAAGTATCATATTTAAATATGATTTGACGAAATGTTTTTAAAAAAAAATTAATAAAGAAAATAGCTATTTGAAGCCCAAACAAGACCTTTAAAGTATATGACAAGCAAAGGCTTTTTCCGAAAAGTAATTATGATTTTAAGTCGTTAATGCGATTCAAATAGATCATTTGCAATTTCTGGATGCGCAGGGAACCTGACTGCAAAGTATATATTACGTCACTAAATGCCCTAATTATAATGTTAAACACCGTATCGGTGTGTTCCCGTTTTGCATACATTTGATAATTGGGTATAGAACAATAGGTGTGAATTCTGTTGTGATAGCAATTATAGTCTGCTTTCAGTCAAAGATTTTACCTGGATTTTTACCTGTGTTTTATCAGCGCCTTTACGATGAAAAATGAAGAATATAGATATTTTGTTGTGTTTTACGTCTAACAACTAATAACTATATCCATTCTTTTTCATTTGATAAAATAAAGATACTGATATTTTTAGTCTTAAATTTCCACTCAGGTCAAGACGTTGTGAAGATGATGGGGTACTTCGTGTTTCTTTTTACAACTTGGTGCGAAATATGTAAAATGCAAGTTTATTATTGGTTGGTTGGTATCAACAGAAAGAATATTATGGAAGGAAAAACAGATCTTTATAACAAAATATTTCAATCTTCGAAGTAGCGGCTTTGACAGTAGTTCTTATGACATCACCGCTTAAGTATAAATTACATTTTATAATTGCGGGTCACATTTTGATTTTTCAAATCAGTAGCTAAATACATGAAGCACAAAAATTTCCGACAAAAATAATAAATGTAATATTGATTCAATAAGTTCTTATGACGTCACCGCTTTAGTTTATATTGCGGTACATTTTCTTGGGTTTTTTTCATACCAGTAGCTAAATACATGGAGCACAAAAAATTCTAACAAAAATAATAATCTGAATATTGATTCCATATACTTCAATCTGAAGAAGGTTTAGGTCTTCATTTGATAGGTTTTACAGTTTTTAAAGCATATAAAATTGCCGATTTATCATCATTACCATCATAAAGTTTGTCTATTTTCTTCGATTATTCAGGCCACAGCATAAATGAGAAATATTTTGCAGCGTTTTTACTAGACACATTTCCTTACTTTATATCAGCAAAAGCAATTATAATTGAATATAAAAATATATTTTCTTTTCAAAGTCAAACATGTACATGTATATGTTCTTCCTATAGACAGCAAGTTAAACAAAGCATTTCATATCCAACATTTTTGCAATAATCTTTCTTGTTTAAATAAATTACCGTAATGAAATTGTTCATGACTAAATTACTGTAGTAATGTTTGAAATTAAATTCAAAAACATGCAGGTCAATTGTTATGTAAATGTGCTTTTATGCAATTCATATTGTAACATAAGATAGATGTAAATATCAATTGGGAGTACATGTTTTATTTATTTTATTGTCAATAGCCCTCACAGGAATTGTGATATAGACTAGAGCAATTAAGCAATTATCTCACCTGGTCAAATTCCTGTTTCGCACACATTTTTTCGATACCTAATTTTCAAATGTGTGCAAAACGGGAACAAACCACCGTATCAATTATGCAGTATAGATTTTTTAAAAATACTATCGTGTCAACATGTTTTTCGATTAAATCAAGAATGTAAAGAATATGCAAATCTTGACATCTTGTAACATCAGTTACATTTTTAAAAACCATTGATATGCACGACTATGAGAGAGTTCTATCCTCTCTAAATACTATTTATGTCAACAATTTAAGCAAAAAACATGTAGATGATATCTTTACAACATTGCTAATTTACTTTTAAACTCCGCTCGAAAAACATTTGGCATATCTAAAATTAATCAAATCATATTAAAAAACCAAAGAAAACAAAGGACTGGTTCAATACGGAATGTTTTATAGCCCGTAAAAAATATCGAGGATCAAAACGGTTATATAGAAAGTATGGGTCAATCATATTCAAGGACGAGGTTTGGGAAAGTGAACGTAAATATAAGAAAATCATGGACAAAACATGAAACAGTATGGAAAAACTATAATGACAAACATAAAAAAAAACTTAAGAGCAAGGACCCCAAATACTACTGGAAAATAATAAATAAAAAAGTAAATAAAAAATGTAACGTTCATATTAATGAATTTAATGAATATTTTAAAAATATGAATAAGGGTGACCTAGAAAGTAACGAATTTGTACCATACATGGTCTCAGATGCAGATGAATATTTGGATGGTGTTGTAACTGAAGAAGAAGTTATAAAAGCTATAGCCAATTCCAAAAATAGTAAAAGTGCTGGAAGCGATTGTATTTTTAATTAATATATATATATAAGATCCTCAACCAGTCTTATGTTGCCCATTTATGTTAGATTATTTAATGTTGTGTTTGAAACTGCAATATTACCTGAAACTTGGATTGTGGGTAATATCCTGCCTATTTATAATAACAAAGGTGATGATAATCTCCCCGAAAATTATAGACCAAATACCCTTCTTAGCTGTATGGGTAAATTATATACATCTATATTGTCCAAACGATTAAACACAAATGCCGATCAACAAAATATTTTGAATGAGAATCAAGGTGGTTTCAGATCAAATTATTCTCTATAGATAATATATTTACTTTACATTCTTTGAATTGTCTTTGATGTTAAAAAAGAAAATGTATTGTGAATTTATAGATTTTAAAGCTGCTTTTGACAATGCATGGACAGTAGGACTATGACAAAAGCTTATACAAAATGGTGTAACTGGAAAATGCTTTGATGTAATAGTTAGATGTATTCTGAATGTAAGTCGAGAATTGCTGTAAATAATAATTTTTCTGAATATTTTCCATGCAGAATAGAAGTGCGTCAAAGGGAAAATTTATCACCATTTTTGTTTGCTTTAATTCTTAATGATGTAGAATCTTCTTTTAATACAAATAACAATATTGGTGTTTCTACAATATCATATGAAATTGAACATGAGTTTGGGATATTGTTAAGATTGTTGATTATTGTGTATGCTGATGATACAGTTTTACTCTCAGAAACACCTGAAGATCTTCAAAACCAACTTAATAGTTTCCTACTATATTGTCACAAATGGAAACTTACAGTTAATATTGAAAAATCAAAAATAGTTATTTTTACAAAGGGTAAAAAATAATGTTTTTCATTACAATGGTGAAGAAGTTGAGATTGTAAAAAACTGAAAATATCTTGGATTTATATATTCATCATCAGCTTCCTTTATTCAGACAAAAAAATATGCAACTGAAAGAGCTAATAAAGCTATATATGGGATTCTAAAAAAATGGTAATCAACTGCATCTTTCTTTAGATTATCAGTTGCATTTGGTTGATAAGATCGTAGTTCCTATACTGTTATATGACTGGGTATTGGGATATAGTAGTGTTGATATAATAGAAAGAATACGTGTTAATTTTTGTAAACTACTTTTTCATCTTAAGTCTTCTACTCCAAATTGCATGATATATGGAGAATTAGGGACAGTACCGTTAATTGTACACATCAAGACAAGAATTATTGCATATTGGTTAACAATCATTCATGGAAAACAGTCATAATATTGTTACATAATGTATAGTTTACTTTATGCTAAATATGTCAATGGTAAAGAATCCAAATGGCTAAAGAAAAACTTGACAACAATTTTAAATGATAGTGGGTATAGTAATATTTGGATGAATAACCAAGTAGTTAATCATGATTGGCTAACCAAAAGCTTAAAACAAAAGCTAACATATCAGTTTCAACAAAACTGGGAAACAATCTGCAATAATTCTTCAAAAGGTGTTATATATAAGTTGTTTACTAATTTACACTTTAGATGCCAACCGTATGTTAATTGTAATTGAAGTAATTATATGAAACAAGTTTTAGCTAGATTTCGAACTTCAAACCATAAATTACCTATTGAAACCGGTAGATGGAATGACATAGAAAGAAGTAACAGATTATGTAATTTATGTAACAGAGACATTGGAGATGAATTTCACTATATTTTGTGTTTCACTGTGTTGAAAAGCGAAAGAGAAAAGTATATACCAAAATTTTACCTTTTTAGACCAAATATTGTTAAATTTAACGAGCTTTTTTCCTCAAACAATGTGAGCTTATTAAGCAAGTTATGTAAATTTATAAGTATTGTTAACGAGAAGGCTAAACCTCCTGGTTATTAATCTACATAAAAAAAATTGTACTTTAATGCTTCATATATATTTTGTAGAGAACCATTATGATTATTTTTTTTCTTTACTCACGCATAAAGTATATATTGAGAAAATGTTTGTAATATTCTCTATGTTGTAAATTACAACCAAAGAGATGAAATAAACTGTTCAACTGTTCAACTGTTATGTAAACAAAAGATGCGACATGAGTAATTAATCGTTTTAATTTCCATTCGTTTGTAAGATGTTTGATACATAGTATCAATGAGAAGCGTTAAAATGATGTTGCGATAAGTTTGGGTTGCTCCGGGTCACTGGGCAAATGCAATTTGGTCAGTTTACTTGGAATGATCTAATCATGCCATGGACAAGAAACTTTTCATATTGATGAACTCTTTCCTTGGGTACGTTTTGGTGAAATTTCAAGGATTTATCATCTACCGCAAGGAAATAAGGGTAAAGGTCTTAATAATTTCCAAACAGCTGAAAGTTGGAACAAACCAGTAGGTTTTTTTTCTCGAAAGAAACTTTCACAATAAAAATAGCTGCCCAATATTTTCTGAATTGGTTAATTTTAATATTTCAATCATTATTCTAATTCTGCATTCCATACTTATATAAATACTAAACCCTGTATCTACCATAAAGACGGGATAATGTTACACACATTACATTACATGGCAATTATTCAGTTAATCGCAATGCCCTGCAAGCAACACAGCCATTATCTTTAATAGCGGTCATTCAAAACAAACTAATGCCGACATAACCAGTTACTTGGCCAATTTTGACTATATTATTTCCCCAAACAAAAAAATGTATATGTATACTCAATTTACCACAACTTGATTTAATTTCAGTCTGTTTAGTGTTATTTACAATATATATGTTCTGTGGTTTCATCAGTATTCATTAAATTTCCAGTTTTTCGAGAATTTCACTGTTGAGTCAATCCAAAAAGTTTCTGTAGAAACTTCTGTTTCGTACGATACATAATTTTGATAGGATCCTGACGACGAATTGAAGCATATCATATTGATAAGATCATGAACACGAATATAAGTGTCCTTGAATCTAAGACATTGTTAAAACCACGAAAATGGATGCCCAAAATTATTGATGAAACCACTGCCTATAGCCAGGGAGGACTACACAGATGATCTTTAATACCGTTTCTTAATAATATCAGATTTAATTGTACATCAATACAGCATAAACTACTGCGCCTACTAAGGCGAGATTCACATCCTTCAAGTCTAAAATTCTACGGGCCAATTTATCTCCTTGTAACTTAACAATGAAATAATGAATTAACACTTTTAATTTCAATAAAAAAATTCAGATGTTGTTTCAAATCATTTAATAATGAAAAAATCAGGAAATTTGTGATATTCTAAAATGTACAACATGCATTTATCAATTTTATTATTTTTTCTTGCCTAAAAAGAAAATGGAAATGATAAGATGTGACTCTGAAGCTTGCAAGACGCACACACACAAAAAATTGTTAGGTACACGTTTACATCTGTGTCATGAATATTCATATATTCATAAAATAATGCTGATATCAAAATATTTCTGCAAAAACGAATACATTAACATAGATATTGTATGTATAAAACGAAATCTCCTCCCACACAAATAGAAAAAAAGGAATTGTTTTTACATATATCAGCAGTAAAAAACAAAATCCGTGTTGAAAAAAATGTCACTTAACAGTTGTTCATCAGGCTCAATATCAAAACTCCATAGTTTTTACACCCCAGTTGCGTGCCAACCTGACTGTGTGCCAGGTTTATTTATTTGCGTCAGTGCGAATGCTCAAAAGTACGAAAGCCGAGAAGGATCATTCGAGATTCGAGATTCGAAATACGAGATTCGAAATACGAGATTCGAGATTCGAAATTCGAGATTCAATATCTAAATTAACCAATCAAATCATGGATCTGAAACCTGTATCCTAGCAACATCAAACTGTTCTAAATAAAGATCATTCGTGCATGCTCTTTCCTACAAATAAATGTCTTAATAGCTCTTATATAGTGGTTATAAAATGGTTAAATTAACATTGATGAATTAACCCCACACAGTATAAACAATTAAATTAGAAATAACACTGTTGGCTTTGCGAATCTAAGTGGTTTTGTTTGCCCTGTATGTATTTCCCCCCGAACAATTTTAACCCGAAGTGTATTCGCCCCAACTGTGTAAAAATCGGCTCGCGAAGAAAAATCTGTTTAATCTAAATGTTTTAGCTATGAAACAAAACTCAAAAAAATAATCGACATGTCAAAATATAGGTTATGATAAAGTTTTAAACCATAGAAGATATAATGATTTACAACCTCAAAGACAAAAATCCAGATAAGAATAGTGTATTGTAGGGTATGGCAATGCCATTGTCGATATGAGAGAGAGAGAGAGAGAGAGAGAGAGAGAGAGAGAGAGAGAGAGAGAGAGAGAGAGAGAGAGAGAGAGAGAGAGAGAGAGCGAGAGAGTGACAGAGACAGACAGACAGACAGACAGACAGACAGCAGGACGGACGGACAGACAGACAGACAGACACAGAGAGAGTTTTGTAGTGTCAAATTCAGTTTGATTTAGAATTTGAAATTGATTTGATTTGTTACAAGCATATATAGACAATAATTAAGCCTCTAAAACGAGAAAAGAGAGGAGGTAGCTAGGGTAGGGCAGACCAACTAGCAAGCTTTAATTTTAACGGTGTTAGCGCACCTGTGATTTACATCGACTCTCTCTCTCTCTCTCTCTCTCTCTCCCTCTCTCTCTCTCTCTCTCTCTCTCTCTCTCTCTCTCTCATCACCCAGCATTTCCTTTTCCGTGAGGGGGCTGGGGTATTTGTGATGTCTTACATTAGCTAGCGAAAATGATAAAAAAAACATGAAATTTTCTTTAAATTGTGTGCAGATGTTGTACGCCAATAATCTGTTTTCAGTATATACATTTCAAGAGGGGGGGGGGGGGGGCTATATAGTCCTAATTAATTTGTCAGTTAGCTCCATAACGATGCACTGTAGATACATTATGAGTAGTTTTACTTTTGATAAACAGGTACATATCCGTACTTGATTTTTAATTTGACTCTTATAATCGGATTTAATATTCCAATAATTATAGGGTAGGAAAGAGTAGACGGGACTTTTTTGCGCATATCCTACTGTACCATTCATTCAACACAGGTATTAGCACTCATCGAGTTCGACTTGCTTTCCTTTTCTTTCATCCACTGGATTTAAAGCTATTAATTTTTGAAAATATTTTGAATTTATGGCCTGATAATATATAAATTAGAGCTGCGCTGGTGCATATATTTACCCAAATGGACCAAAATATTACCAAATGAATCTAAAAGTTTTGACAAAATTAGTTTTAAACGTACGACTCTTTTTTTCAATTCTAATCGGGTATGTCCTTTAGAAAAATCTTGAACCACATACATTTTAGCAAATAAAACGACAATTGTTTCATTTTTTTATGGGGAGGGAGGTGGTGCCGGTAAAGGACATGTATTGCTTGTGGCAGTTGTGCTATACTCTCATTTGTTATAATAGGTAATACTACATATTGATATAAAATGAAAGTTTCCAATTACACTGTACATAGCTTCCATCACGCATTTTGACCCGTGCGACATCTTAAAACAATTTTCAAAGCATTTAATGTAATTCAACCGATCATTTTTGAAATTTAATTTTCTGGATCCCCGCCTGATACGTCCGCCTTCTTGTATATTAGAATTACATGTACGTTGACCATATGTACACATTAACTTAATCGGCTATGTTATGGGACGATAACATTTTTTATCAATGTTTTTGCAGGATATGTAACAAATAACAGCCTATTTGTGGGTTTTTGCACTGATTATTTGAGATAATTTGCCGCCATCTTTTATGAATTCCACACACCACTCACAGTTTCTTTATTTGGTGTTCTGTGTGTATGGCGACAAATTGGTAAATTTGCACCACTCACCCCTTGTAGCTTTATCCTGATTACATTTTATCTGGCTAAGTGTAATGTAGTAGTATATTAAATACACACATCTTTGTTTGCAGTGCTTATTTACATCTTTAGAGATTTACTTACAAAAAAAGTAAACATTTGTATGACTTATATGTAATTATTGTCAATTTTAGTGCGGGGGGGGGGGGGGGGGGGGGGCGGTAGGAAACTACAGCGAAACTTAACTTGGCTGTGAAACATATGCTTTTATTCTTTCTTGTTGATATATCAATGAATGAATTATAACAAAATATATGTACAACAATAATTTTGAAATATCCATGCACAATCAAAGAAAGGGTTTTTCTGTTTTCTGCACAAGAAATCGGCAATGTGAACAAATTGGCACCATATCATCCCTACCTTTAATTGTAGAGAGTAGGTATCCTTCTATATTGAAAACAATTCCAAAAGTAAGACTCATAATAAGTTGTTTACTGAGGAAAAGGAAAAAAAATTGTATTTATTAATAATTCCGTATGATGTGATAATATCTCAATGATTTGTTTATAATCATAGTACTAGTGTATCACTGTATTCATACATAAAAACGATAAGTAATGCTTATATTTATTAGTAAAACAGGACAGATTATTTATATTTAGATTATTTAGATACATGTACTAATCTTCATGCGGGGATCTAGAAAGGAGGGGGTCAGGGGATCTGGACCCCCTCCTCGGGAAAATTGGAGCTTATTAAATTTACATAGTAAAATTTTTTAAAATTGGCCTAGGACCCCCTACAGAAAAAGTTAGCTACACTTATGAAGTTCTCTACCATAACCGCATTTTTACACAAAAGGGGTGAATAAACCCGAGTTTTAAACTATTACTGGTGGTGAAATACCTTAGGGTTCAAACGCATCAGGTGGAAATGCACCAGGGCAAACACAATCACTTAGATCCGCGAAGCACACTGCATTATTACTAGTCTACTTAGATATTCTGTGTAAAAGTAAATACAAATAATTATTTAGTTAGGTAGGGAGAAGTGAACATAGCATTTATTTGTATATAAAAGCATGTACGTATGATTTTTATTTAGAACAGTTTGATGTCGCTAGGATACAGGTTTCAGATCCATGATTTGATTGGTTAATTTAGATATTGAATCTCGAATTTCGAATCTCGAATCTCGTATTTCGAATCTCGTATTTCGAATCTCGAATCTCGAATGATCCTTCTCGGCTTTCGTACAAAAGAACTTGACATCGTCCTTTAAACCATTGGTGCTATCAGGGAGGAATGTTTAAGACGATTTAGAAGACAAGCACTTTCAATCTTGTGGAAACTTGACACACTGGTTATGCCTACACATGTAAGACACACACACAAAATTTTGAGGCTGGGTAGTCAACCAACTAGCCATAAGATTTTCCTTAAATTTTAAAACGTGATGTCTCTAGCTCTTAACTATTTTTAGCAAAGAAAAAGTCCATATATTTTACCTTTTCAATTTGGACATTTTCCTATCTTCATATATAGAGCTCTTCTTTTAAAGGAGTGCAATATTGTTTAAGAATGGCCACGACAATCCAACCCTCTTAAAGTTACAAAATATTTACAGTGAGGGAAAGATAGACCCATCAATTTGCCAATAAAACTGAAATACAAGATCCTATTTACAAAGCAGACAAGTACATTTTTGGGGATTGATACTATAAATTACATATCTTAAAAAAAAATTAACGACTTTATTGCAACAGACATGTGTCTTATTAATAATGGCAAGATTTATAAAGAGAAGAAAATTTTTACAGTCTGAACCAATTTTCTGAAAAGAAGATTGAGTTATTCTTTTTTTATTCAAATGTGGCATTTCAAAAATAACATTTAATCAATGGGGCTTCATGATACAGTGTAATAAAGAAATATTTAACATCTTTTAGCCCATGGGTCACATTGCACACCTGATCGAAAATAGCCATAATGAAATCAGCTAAATGAAGTCGTACACAAAATATCTAGACAATGTGGTAGAACAGATCTTGTATAATTTTTTGTTTAATTTTTCTCTGGATATTTTTGTGTTGAATGATAAGCCTATTTTGTACTAGGATGAGTCATAGTTATAACATATATTGAGCATTTCAGTTCTCAAGAAAATCTTATTAAATATATACCTACATCAAACGTTGAACCCCTTTGTGGGACCCAAGAATTGTCCAGGGCCACGATTTCAACAATACGGAAGCAAAGATATGCCGAGATACGTGTATATAGATAATACAATGTATCTTAAAATATTCGTTTAAAGGAAGTGAACATGAAAAAATTATCAAGGGCTCAAATTTGTCTGTTTGATGTGTATAATGATATCTGAAAACCGTTTAGACAGATCTTTCCTCAGTAAAAAGATAAACCACTTAGAATAACTAATTCTTGCAATCCATGAGCGCTGCCATATTGTTAAAATCATTACCTCCCTGCTGGGTTATCTCTAAGCATCTAAGAGAGGGCAGCACTGATGCTGCCGTCAGTGAGACACATTGCATTTTTACACACGTGTAGTAACAGGGATAAAATGCCATCATCAAAATGTGAATGGAAACTTGAAAGGAATGTAAAGAGTTGTCATTTTAAACAGTGTTTATGGAGGAAGATTTTGGATCTCAGAATGATGCATTCCCACCAGCAGTTAATGTGACATGTAACTAAAATGGAATGTCCGTGAATCAGTGTTATTATGACCTATTTTTTCTTGCACTCGGGAATTTCTTGTTTATGAGTTTGAACATTATGTGTGCTACATAAATGAGCACACAAGGTGCATTGCACAGCATCCTGACTTTTAAAAAGTGTCTTAGTCCTGTTATTCTTCTGACAGCATAAACAGAACTGGTGTACATATCATCAAGATCTTATGTATAAAAAAAAAACAAATCAGAAAAATTTCCAGGGCATTGAAATAAAAAGTAACGGTAAGAAACCCCACATGGAAAATGGAATTACAATTCTATATCAATTTAAATTGAAATCTAAAAACAGCATTTTATTTATGTAAACACTAACTGCCACATGCATCTCCGTATAAACATCTGGAATGTGATGGTCTTATATTTCACAAATTAATTTATCTATATTCATTTTTTGTACATATCATAAATAGTTATCTGTGGTTCATTTATAGAAATGTACTAAATCCTTGTCTTCTCATGACAGTACACAAAATTTTTCTTCACATCAAGGCATAATTTTTCTCCTCAACTTTTATCAACTCTGTACATAAACACTGGCCTAGTTCCAACATTGACCCAGTCACCAGCAGCAATGTGGCTTATCTACGTCAGAGAACAGATGCATGCTGGGGAATAATGGATTACCTCCATAAACCTTTCACTGAGAGTGTTAAATTGATAAAAATCTCTTGATAGAAATAAACAAACAGGTAACAGGCCTCATTTTTAAGTTTCAAAAGGCTTTTATAATTATTTAAGCAACAATTATTTTTTTCATGTTCACTTCCTTTTTTTTGGTTAAATCCTATGTACAATTACACCCCTAATATGGCACTAACCTACCCCTAAAGATCATGATTTTGATAAACTTGAATCTACACTTTATGAGGTAGCTTTTTACTTAAGTTAAAGCTTTATTGGTTATTTGGTTTTGGAGATGATTTTCGTATATTTTTTTCTATATATTCCTATGTAAAGATTTGACACCCTGTTGTGGCCTCGCCCTACCTCAAATGATCATGGTTTTAGCGATTTGAATCGACTCTTCCTATGGAATCTTCCACACCATGCCAAATAATTGTTAAAGATTTAAAAAAAAATAGTCTATACTTATGGTCCTACTGAAATTAATCCCTCTGCCATTAAGGTCCCACCCACTACCCCCGGGGATCATGATTTGAACAAACTTGAATTAACACTACCTAAGGATCCTTCCACACAAGATACAAATTGAATACTTTGTTTAGCAACGCAAGCTTTTTGGAGAGCTATTACTTGTTGATACAAAAAAAGATATACATCAATACTTCGTTAGTGTCGCTGTTCCTTCATGACGTCGTGAATAAACTGGCAATTTAAAATATCAATAAGCACATTTTTTTTAGAGAAAGTGTATACTACTTATAAACACATACATGTATTTATTTTCATGGATCATGAATGACAAGAAATGTAAAAGCAGTGCGTTATAAAAACCATTTTCCTCGTGTGATTCATCAAATTGGACTATTTACTAGTTTTGAAACCGCGCCCCATAATCCATATTGTAAATTTGTATGCTTAAATTATTTACATAAATTATTTGATTTTACACGAGTAGCTATACTCGTTGTGTTCATGATATCAGACACGATATTCACTCAAGCAAATAAAACGCCTTCTGAAGGGGCACCGGTAGAGGAGCATATAAATACTTATGAAAAATATGATTAAGCAATTCAGTTATCATATTTAATTCCCAAAAAGTATGTAAATCCATTATATACGATTAAAGTGAACTAGTAAATGAAAAATATATTTCATATGTTCATGTAAATATATTTCTTTTAGAATAATTTGCATTGCTATTTGAGCCGTATTTAGCCAACTGATTATAAGATATTAAATGAACAATGATCAATGTATAATTTTCAATTAAAAAAAATATATTCATTCTTATTGTGGCCGCAAATTGTTATTGCAGACTTGTCTTCATATTAATGTAAGAGAAAAACTAAATTCACTAAAATGGCTTGTTTTATAAATAAATGATGAATAAGCTTTAACAAATCCACGAAAACTGTATCAAATAATTTTATAAACACCCCCTGTGCACCTAAGAATTCCTCTTTCATGGTATTTTAAAGCTGAACGAGAAAAGTATTGCCGGGTCCGCCATATTAGACTGTAGAGGTTTGTTGTTTTTTTGCATAAGTATTAAATTAATTCATGGATATGGGGAACGTGAGAACAATATATTCTCGAATTCATTTAAATAGTACTTAATGATGTATATCTGTGATTTCTAGCAAGGACATGGCAATTGTATTTATTTATTGTACATTTGAAAGAAAAAATAAAAATTGAATTCATGCTTGATAATTCTGTATTCATATGCAGCGATTGTATTATTATGATGGAAAAAAAAATGCAAAATCTTTTCAAAAATTACAAATTAGAACAATGATATAAAGGCCTTATTTTTAAATTTGGTTAGACAAAACGAAAGTAGGCCAAATGCCTGTTTTACAAAACTGTCTTTTGACTAATGTAAGATCCGTCTTTAGCTCAAAATGTGTTAAATAATCCCATTGTAGCTGTTTTACAAAAATACTCTATTTTCAAGATTTGTTTTAATCTTAAGACTACTAGACACATGAAAGAAGTCCAAACTTAACATGGCAACTTATATTTTGTTTCGACATAGACGGCCGAGTCTTTTTTCGCAATATTTTAATTCACCTGAGCCAAAGGTACAGAAATACAAAAAAAATATGTTACTTGAATATTATGGTAATGGACTGATTTAGAGTCTAAGGCATCAATGTTTACTCTTAACTCCTAATTTTTAATTCTCCACGTCGAATTTCGCTTCTTTTTTGTCAATTATTCTTAACACTTCTTAAGTGGTAAAATCCTTTTCATTTGAAATTCTATATGATCTCACCATGCGAGCTCTATTACAGTTTAGTAACCAGTACGTCATTCAGATGAATTGAACGAATACGGTGATCTTCCCCAAACATGCATATTGTATTCAGTAATGTGGAGTAAACGTTTTTTAACTGTAAAAGGGGATAATATTTGCTATTCATAAAGTACAGTGATATTAAATACCACGAGCTGGCCAAACTAAAAAATGGTATGTTAAAAAACATGTTGGTGTATGGATATTTGGAGCTGTTACAGGTAAATAACATTTGAAGTAATTTAAACCAAATAAATCGCTTTTTTCTAAATAAAAGCATTGCACAAACAATAAAATATTTCTTAAAGTGCCCCTAAAAACCCCCGCTATAATAAAGTTCAAATGCCGCTTGGCTACCTAAATTATGTTATTTCTATTCCACCCCCGTAAATTCTCGTAAAATTTATATTTTCGCTTAAACATTCGCCGACTTTCACCAGGGACGTATATACGATATATACGTCCCTGCTTTCTCATTCTCGCTTCAACAATCAAAATAGTGGCGTCTATAATTGTTGATTCGTTTCTAAGTATTTTAGGTAACCTTATCTGTAATTTAACACTGCTATAATCTTTATTAGTGGTCTTTAGAACAAAATAAGCGCTGGTATTATTATAGTCCCTTGAACAATTTTGACTATTTATTTCTCCTTACAATGTACATAATCTCCCAAAAATGATTTAATTTCAGTTTGTTGAGCGTAATTCACTAGCGTGGTTTCATCAATATTCATGGAATATTATTTTCATGGATTATGTCGTTGAGGTGAACCGCAAATTTAAGAGGGTTAGATGGTCTTGGCCATTTTTTGGATATAAATACCTCTTTTATAGATGAAGATCTGTATAGGCGTAGGAAAAAGTCTCTTAGATGAAGATCTGAATAAATATATAGGAAAATAATCTATTTTAAACCCATTTTTTATATACCCAGTAATAGCTAATTGCCCAAAATATCATACTTAAGATTTTAAGCCAGATGGTTTTGTTGACAATCCAGCCTCCTTAAATGCCTATTGAAATGCAATTTATTGATAAGATCATTACGACGATTTTTTGTGCCCTTTTATATGTAATTTCGTTAAAATTATGAAAATTGATACCCGTGAATATTGATGAAACTACAGCATATTACCGGGAAGAACAATGCGATTGATCTTTAATACCGCTTCTGATAAGTATCAGCATTAAGCGTGAGCTTATGATAAAACTGTACATCGGGTTAGTTAAAACGTCCTCGGAATCTATGTTTTGTATTTTCAATTGTGCTAAAATAAAGTATGTCATAAGATATTTCGCCGTCTAATTTCTTAAATTACTCGATATTTATAAATACCTCTTGGTTCAAACAATGTCCATTCAATAGTATGAACAAATCGCAAGTTTCCTTTCATCGATTTCTATTGCACTTCTTTCACAGGAATGTGTATTTTTTTAATTTAAATTCGGCCAAATGTGCATAATAAATATCTTGGGACAGACTACAGGTTGAAATAATGATATAATTCATAAGTTTAAAAATTTTAGCATATCAAACAAACCGTAAACAGGGTTTTTTTAAATTACGCTTTGAACTTGACCCGAAATTAATGCACTGTTATTTTACCGGTATTATTTTTGATAACATACGTCACAGAATATTCATATAGTATTGATTCTATTCTTTATATTCATTAATTGGTGAAATTCGATAACCACAGTGTGGATCAATTTATTCGTATATGGCGACAATATTGCAGGGCAATATTAGATTCTAGTATTATAAAGGATTGGACATTTGCTATTTAATGTTATGTAGTGTCATGCTTTAAATCACGCTGAACACAATCTTTTTAACCATCTAATCATAAATGCATGCCATCCAAGATTTAACAATCATTCTCTAGCTAACCGATATTACTTTTGTTCAGACCTTCGCACAAGTTTTAAAGATTTACCATTCTGTGCAAAAACATAAACATATCTCGTGATATCGAGCAGGTAGTTTGACAAAAAAGGGAAAAAAATCCTGGTGTTACAATGTTGGATTCTAAGGTTTGTAGTTTGTAATATGCTAGTTTTTCTAATCAGATTGTTTTTCTGGGTTTTTTTTTTCGAGGGGGGGGGGGGGTTGGGTTTTGTCGTGCTATTTGTGATGCAATGCATTGGTCAAAATATCTGATGATATCCAACATTGACTAACGCCGGGTACAATATAAAGTAAATCTTGACCAAACTTGTGAAGCATTTTTAAGGAAGAGAAACATAATCCTAATCTCTGTGCTCAGGAATTCGAATTTTGTTTGCAATTGTTTCAATTAATGGTATTTTTAAAATGATGTTTATTCTTGCAAAAAAAAAAAGCTTACGGTTTTAATTAACCACTTCACACGTTAATATGTTTGCTACTGAAGTTAAAAGAAATAAGTTAAACAGATCACAAAGGTTGACTACATGTCCTATGCAGAATGGTGTACGGATAAGAAAAGCACCATTGGTATCAAGTGTCTATCTATTGCTATAGATGATTTAGAAAACAAAATATTATTCGGCTTTGTTTCAAATTATCAAACATTTTTTTTCAGGATTGTATCCAATGAATCTTGGGAACGTTTTATCATGGATTCCCGTAATACTGCCCAGGATCTGTTACGGTGTCATTTCTGTGAGACTCCCGCTCCCCCTATGTACTGTGACATTTGTCACATTCCTCTGTGTATCGCTTGCGTGGGAGAACATCTGTCAGATGAAATAGCAGATCATAGAATTATACCTTATAGAAAACGCACATCTACACCCAATTGCTTAACTCATTGCCTAAAACAATGTGAACTTCACTGCGTAGAATGCGATCTTCCTATTTGTGCACAGTGTATTTCATCTGGTAAACATCTACAGCACAAAATAATTGATATTTTTGACTGTTTTAACGACAAAAAAGAAGTCATACAAAGAGACATTGAAGAGTTTGAGACATTTATATTTCCTGAGTATCAAAAGAGTACTGCTGTCCTTGAAAATTCCAAACGGCTATTGACAGCTCTCGACAAACAGGGAGAAATCTGGCACGAAGAAATAGAAACAATTATCCATAAACTGAAATCTTATCTTGGTGAGTTTGATTCTAAACACTTAGCTCTCTTAAAAAGACAACAAGATAAAATCACAGATACGATTTCTGAAATCACAGAATGTATTATAAATCTCAAGGATTCACTGATCTCTAATGATATTAGTACTGTTTGTACGTACAAATCTCGAAATGAGGAATTCAAAAGACTGCCACCTAGACTTACTATTTCTCTACCAAAATTTTCATCATATGAAATCAACAGAGAACAAATGTATCAGCAGTTTGGTTCTCTATCTTTTAAAACAGTAGAGCCTTGCTACTACTTTGGTTTCCGGGGTTCTAAGTCATCCCCCTCACACTTGAAATTTTGTGCAAACCCAAAAGTTGTTACAACAATTAACACAAAATTTGCATTTTGTAAAGGATTGCGCAATGTGTTCTGTCTGAGCGATGAAGAAATATGGTCGAGTGGTGAAGATAGTATAGTTAGACTTTTCAATCTCCAGGGAACATTATTAAAGTCGATCAAGACCAAGTCAGGAAACAGACCAACAGACATAGCCGTGACAGAGAGAGGACATTTAATTTATGCAGATCCTAATGATAGATCAGTTAACATGGTCCAGAATTCGAATACAAAGATAACAAAAAAGATAAAATTACTGGAATTTATTCCTCTCAATATATGCAGTGCCTGCTTTGATGATCTTCTGGTCATGATGGTCAGAGATGATAACAAAGAATCAAAGGTCGTGCGGTACTCTGAATTCAAAGAAAAACACAGTATTCAGTTTAATGCCATGGGTCAACCCCTATATTCATCAGATTGTTCAGTCAAATATATAAGCGAAAATAGAAACCTAGATATCTGTGTTGCTGACCAAACTATGGGCGCGGTGGTTGTTGTCAATTCAGAAGGTGAGTACCGGTTTATGTATACTGGTCTTCCCTCTTCTACCGATGAATCATTTAGACCATTCGGCATCACTACAGACAACCAAGGTATGATCCTGACAGCAGATTCAAACAACAACCGTATTCACGTAATTGATCAAAACGGACACTTTCTCCGCTATATTGACGACTGTGGAATACAGTTGCCATGGGGTGTATGTTTGGACACCAGAGACAACCTATTTGTGGCTGAAAATGGCTCGGGTAAATTTAAAAAAATCCAGTATTACTGTAATAAAAATTAGAGATTGCTGTACAGTGAATGTGATTTTCTTATGTTACATGAAAACGAAATATTTCATTTTCTCCGTTCACAAAGCTGAATTGATGTGGAACTGTGTATTGATATGCATTATCTAATACATACGATATGATTATAAATATTTTAGACAACAATGAAAATGTGTTTGTTTTTTTTTAATTCAAAATGAAAAATTCATTCAAAACTAACAATAATGTTATAGATTTGAAAGCAAATCAAAAACCACTCGAAAATAATCTTAAAGAGCGTTATCAGTGTATATCAGTATGTTTTTATCATTAAAACACTTAATCCCCTTCGAAAAAATTAATAAAAAAAAAAAACTTTGAAACTTTACTTTCAGTTAATAGACTGTGAAATCACTGTCATATTTTCCTCTAAAAATTATGAACTATTATACTGAAAAAAGGGCGGGGGAAGACAAAGATAACATTCCAATCACCAGAATATCATAAAGACTTGCAAAATTGCCCCACCACCTATACCGCATTTTTCTTAGTTTATATGTATTTATTCTAAATTTTAAGACTATTTTATAGTCTTGAAGTTCTCATAACAATCCAATTGCTTTGTTGATATTTTATGTGCAGCTATACAATTATATAATCGATAATCGATATCTAAGCACTTTGGTCACCATTATTTTTTTTTAAAATTGCTTTGATTTGTTTCAGATGTAACACACTAGGAAAATATTTCTCAAAGTGTGGGGTTTTTTTTCTAAGTCCGATGTTTAAACTTTCTGACCAAAACATTAATTTCAAAGTTTCATACCTAAGTTGCTCTTGTAGTTCTAAGTACAAGGATCCCTTCGTTTGCTACATGTAATATATAAAGGAGACATAAACGGTACTCAAACTCAGTTCTAACCACCGAGTCCTCGCGGACATACAACAGGTTGAGCGTTATTGATTAACCAGAAAGCAGCCCTTCATACTTCGTATACATGTACCACTAAAATTATGGAAGTCTTTTATCGACATTGGTATAATCGGGGACTGCAATTCGCACACATTTTACATGTACAATTAGCATTTCTTTACCGATAAATATAACGTTTACTTCATACATTTTTGTTCTGCCCCAATAAAAGTCGGACTCACAAGTGTCGGTGAAATCAGTTTATTTGGGAGACAGATAACCGTCTCAGACGACGGTAAAAAGCTGTAACAAAAAAAAATGTAACAATCAATGACTGGTACAGGTTTCCATACAAAAAATATTAGGACAGAGTTTGCAATTAGATTATGAAACCTTACACATATGATTTAAACAGTTGAATTCAGTCTATTCATATGATAAACAGCAAGTTAAAGTAAATTAATCAACTGCAACTC
Organism: Magallana angulata; assembly: GCF_025612915.1. NCBI lineage: Eukaryota > Metazoa > Mollusca > Bivalvia > Ostreida > Ostreidae > Magallana > Magallana angulata. Next base: position 19,537,455 of record NC_069112.1, read on the forward strand.
GAAATTAAATGACCAGAAATATGATGGACAAAATGGCGCCCCATACACCGAGCACATGGTAAACATAAAATACAAGATTTCAAGAATATGCATCGCTTAGCATTACTGACATGAAACATACAGATAATTCACATAAAAATATGTTGAAATAACCTAGTTTACAAATGTCAAAAGACTTACACTGTGGATTACAAGCCTCGATACAGAGAATCAGAGTTGTGCATACATCGAGTATGGCGCGGTTTTCCAACATAAAAAATTAAGTCGTACGACAAATCTTTCGTAACAAAAAATAAAATGTACACGAAACATGACACTCCCCGTCTGATATATAAAATTATATCACACAAGATTTGAATACAATTTAGTACAGAAAACATTCAGTTCTCCAATAATAAAATGAGTTCCGTCACTGGTCTGACGTAAGAGGTGGTCTTGCCGTCCTTGCTGACACGTACTTCAACCTTGCGAACCAAGTTGTCTTTGCCAGGAAACGTTGCAGTAATGCGTCCAAGCGGCCAGTTGTTGCGATGGGTTTCGACATCCTTTAACAACACTATGTCACCAACACTAATGTTACGTTGACCATGATGCCACTTCTTACGCGCTTGCAAGGTATGCAGGTATTCCTTCTTCCATTTGTCCCAGAACATCTTGGCGAGGTGCTGTACTCTCTTCCACTGTACCTTGAAGAGGTCCTTAGCAGTTGTGTCGCATACAGCTTCGGTCGGTACATCCGTCTTCTGAGTAAGCAAAATGCTTGGGGTAAGGACAAAAGGCGAGTCTGGATCTGACGAAACGGCGGTAAGTGGGCGAGAATTTATGATCGCACTTGCCTCGGCCAGAAAGGTGGTAAGTACCTCGTGCGTAAGACCCTGTGCTGAATGATCCTTCAACATGTTGTCCAATATGCGCCGTGTCAACCCTATCATGCGCTCCCAAGCTCCACCCATATGGGATGCATGGGGCGGGTTGAAAATCCAGGTTGTTCCCCGAGAGTGCAGGAAATCCTTGACCTGACGATCTTCCACGTTGATTGCGTCGATCTGTAGAGGGTCGGTAGCGCCAACAAAGTTGGTTCCTCTGTCGGAACGGTACTCCTTTGCCTGTCCTCGTATGGCTGTAAAGCGCTTCAGGCCGTTGATGAAGGATGATGCGGACATCTCCTCTACTACCTCGACATGGACTGCGCGTGTCACCAGACATGTGAACAGTGCTGCCCATCGTTTGCCGTTGGCTGGAACTCCCCGAGTGCGACGAGTCACGACGTCCCAGGGCCCAAAGATATCTACTCCCACCGAAGTGAACGGTGGCTCTCCTGGCAGCATGCGGTCTGTAGGCAAGTCAGACATCTTCTGGGTTGCGAAGCTCCCACGTTGTCGCCGACAAGTAACACACTTGTGAATGAGGGACGAAACAAGGCGCTTGCAGCCGGTGACCCAGAACCCACAGGACCTGACCTTTCCCTCCGTAAAGTGGCGCCCTTGGTGTTGCACCAGTTGATGGTACTTGCGTACAAGTAAGGTCGCAATGTGATGCTTCCCCGGTATCAGTATAGGGTTCTTGCAGACAGTCGCATCGTTGAGATGTCTTAAGCGTCCACCAACTCTAACAATACCATCGTCGTCGAGGAACGGACTCAATGCAAGAATGCCGCTATTCTTCGGCAATGGTTGTTTGGACCTCAGACAGTAAATCTCCTCACAATAGACTTCTCTTTGCACTGTCTTGATAATGTAGTTTTCTGCTCTTTGAGAGTAGTCTATGGACTTCGGTAAAATCTGTGATTTACCTCCCTTTCTGCTTATGATGAATCGCTGGAGCAGGGCGATACCCTCGACCAATCTGTCCCAGCTGGAAAATCTCTCATATCTCTGAGTTCCAAGCATAGGTTCACACTCAGTCTTCAAACATACAGGTCTGACTTCTCTGTCTGACAGAGGTTCCTGTAGGGGAAACCCTTCTGCCTTGGTTTCGTCGTCAATGCGCTGCAGGTGAGTAGTTCCTCTAAGCCAAGCACACTCTCCAATGTCCTTAGGAACTACGCCTCTAGTGCCCTCGTCAGCAGGGTTGAGGTGTGTCGGCACAAAGTTCCACTGCGACGGCTCACTAAGGCTTCTGATTTTCTCGACCCTGTTGGAGACGTAAATAAAAAATCGTCTCTTATCATTGTGGATATACCCCAATACCACACGACTGTCGGAAAAATACTTCACCGAGTCGAACATTATGTCCATGTGATCCATGACTATCTGCGATATCTCAATGGCTAGAACAGCTGCACAAAGCTCTAAACGGGGTATGGTATGGCCTGATACTGGTGCCACTTTAGACTTCCCTAGTAGAAATCCAGTCATCGCAGAGCCATCTTCGTAGTACACCTTCATGTAAGAAACGGCAGCTATGGCTTTCTCTGACGCGTCCGCATATGTCCACAGTTCCTTTCTTACTGCCTTGCTAAGATGTACCACGGTTGTTCTGGGTATGTGGATCTTCTCCAACTCCTTCAGAGATGAACTCCACTCTTCCCAGCTTGCCAGAATATGGTCCGGCAGCGGCTCATCCCAGTCTGAGGTACAGGTCACTACGTCTCTAAGAATGAGTTTCCCGCTGATGATAACAGGTGAGAGAAAGCCTAATGGATCGAAGAGGCTGTTCACTGTCGACAGTACACCTCTGCGTGTTGTGGGCTTGTCATCAGTAGAGATGCGGAACTCGAACATATCACTCGACAAGTTCCATCGCATACCAAGACTCCGTTGCACGAGCTGGTCCTCATCAAGGTTCAGGTCGTAGATGTCCTGTGCTAAGTCTCGTGGCTCAAACGCCTTCATGACATCCGCGCTGTTTGATGCGAACTTGTGGAGCCTTAGGTTCCCGTATTGCTTCAATGCGTCCTGGGTTCTGCACATCAGGTCTACTGCTTCTTGGCTTGTTGAGCATGATGTCAGACCATCATCAACGTAGAAGTTCCTCTTGATGAACTCCTTGACATCAGGTCCATGGCTTTCCTCAGATAGTTCTGAGATCTTCCTGAGGCCCAGTGTCGCTATGGCCGGAGAAGGACTATTACCAAAAACGTGGACCTTCATTCGGAATTCTGTTAGTTCCGTTCCGATCTCGTTGTCCTTGTACCAAAGGAAGCTGAGAAAGTCTCTGTGCTCTTCTCTGACGGTGAAGCAGTGAAACATGTGCTGCACGTCTGCTACGACAGCAATCATCTCCTTCCTGAAACGAAGCAACACTCCAAGCAAGCTGTTGGTGAGGTTCGGGCCAGACAGCAGTTGGTCGTTCAAAGAGGTTCCCTTGAACTTCGCAGAGGAATCAAATACGCCCCGGATCTGGTGAGGTTTCTGAGGGTGGTAGACCCCAAAGAGAGGAAGAAACCACTGCTCCTGCGTTGACTTGGAAGTGGGTGCTTTCTCAGCATGATCGTTGTCGAACAGCTTTGTCATAAAGGTCGCAAAGTGTTCCTTCTTTACTGGATCTCTCTTGAGACTTGCGTCCAAGGCTCGTGCACGTCTCAATGCAACCTCATAGTTGTTTGGTAGTCGTAATCTTGGTTGGCGGAAGGGTAGGGGAGCTACCCACTTTCCATCCTCACCTATCAATAGTTCTTTGTTCATGATGTCCATAAACATCCTATCTTCCACTGATGATCCCACTTTGTTATCATCTGGTGTGCGTCTGAATAAGTGTTCATCAGATGAAGTGTCAGATACCCGTAATCTGTTTGTCACATCTCTGGTTGGAAGCTTCTCTCTCACGGATAAGTACTGGGCACATGGTTCAAGAATAGTTCCACGTCCGCTGTCCGTGATGAAGGTCTTGTACACATTCGCAGCTCTTGGTCTGTGTTGTCCAGACAAGCATGTGTCGCCGATGATCGTCCAACCAAGGGGTGACCTCTGTGCAAATGGTTCGTGGTCACGTCCTATGCGCTGCTCAAGAACATGGTGGACTTGAGGAAGGTCTCTTCCTATCAGCAACAGAATTTTTCTTGAAGCGTCAATGGGTAGGATGTCGCCGGCTATATCCCGCATGTGCTTGTGCTGAAGAGCAACGTCAGGTGTAGGGATCTCTTGGTAGTTGTTCGGTATTTCATCACACTCTAACGTGCACGGCAAGGGTAGTCTGGTCTCACCCCTGGCTGATTCAATATAGAGTCCTGAGGCAGTTCTCCCGAAGGTTGTCACTTGTCCAGAACATGACGTCATCAGGTAAGGTATTGTCTCTGTATTGATGTTCAGCAAGTCAAACAATTCCTTCTTAGCCAAGGTCTTGTTACTCTGGTCGTCAAGCATAGCATACAGAGAGACAGCTCTCCCATCATAGGTGACAGTCGCGGGAACAATTCTTGCACAAGATTTTCCCTTAAATTCCTTCCCTACTTCTGTGCAGTTGCTGTTTATGGTTGTGACGTGCTGTTCTTTTGTTACTTGCTGACGCCTAGGAGCCTCCTCCCCGCCATGAACTGATGAGGCCCTTCCAGTGGTAGGAGCTGGTGACGAATCAACATGGAGAGACGTAGTGTGGAACTCACTTCCGCATTCCTTGCACATGATGGCCTCTTTACAGTCTTGTTTCCTATGACTTGCGGAACAACACCGAAAACAGAGTCTGTGTTCACGGAGCAACTTCATACGTTCTTCAATAGGCTTGGCCTTAAACACTCGACAGTTATTGACACTGTGTTTAACACCCGGACCGGTGTGAATTATACACACATCAAGCTTCGGCTCGCTCAGATTTCCGGATCCTGTTGGTTGATACACTGTGGTTTTCTTCGTGTTCACTCTTCCCCTTGGAACGTTCATAGGCTGCTTTTCGTTGTGGTTAGCGTCAGTGTGATACGCAAAACTTGGGTCGTTTTTCACTCTGCTCATCTCCTTCATGAAGTCAACAAACACACCAAAGGGTGGAAACACAGTCTGATGTTCAAGCTTGTACTTCATGGCTCTGTTGGTCCATTTCTCCTGCAGGCCATACGGAAGTTTTGAAATGATGGGTCTAATCCCTGAGGATGAGTCTAGATAGGCCAACATTGCACTGTACTTCGGATCCTCCTTCAAAAACTTCATCTCCATAAGAATGTCTGACAGATCGTAAAGTTTTTGATGATCTCTGTTGCCAAGCTTTGGGAAACTCAACAGTTTGGCTCTTACGGATGCTTCCACATGTTCTGGTGCACCATAGCGCTCATCCAACCTTTCCCAAAGTCTTCTTAGTCCTCTTGAGATGTCGAAGATGTTGGATGTCCTCATGCTTGTTGCGTGCTTCTTAGATTCCGGACCTAAGTACTTGATAAGAAGGTCCATCTGCTCGGAGTCCAAGACTTGAAGCTCATTCACTACACACATAAAGCTGTGTTTCCAGGCACTGTATGATTCTGGTCTATCGTCAAAGTGAGTAAGTCTGGAGAATAGCAAGTCCTTCCTCAGGAGGAATCGGGTAACATCAGTTACTTGTGGTCCCTGATCAGTCACAAGTGGTGATAAGGGGTGTGAGGCAGCCACATACGGTTGTGCGACAGGCACGTGAGGGTGTGCGGTAGGCACGTGAGGGTGTGCGGCAGGCACATGAGGCTGCGCGGCAGGCATGGATGGCTGTGCGGCAGGCACGTGAGGTTGTGCGGCAGGCACGTGAGGTTGTGCGGCAGGCACGTGAGGTTGTGCGGCAGGCACGTAAGGTTGTGCGGCAGGCACGTGAGGTTGTGCGGCAGGCATGTGAGGTTGTGCAGCAGGCACGTAAGGCTGTGCGGCAGGCACATGAGGCTGTGCGGCAGGCACGTGAGGTTGTGCGGCAGGCACGTAAGGTTGTGCGGCAGGCACGTGAGGTTGTGCGGCAGGCACGTGAGGTTGTGCGGCAGGCACATAAGGCTGTGCGGCAGGCACGTTGGGCTGTGGGGCAGGCACATAAGGCTGTGCAGTAGGCACGTACGGTTGTGCGACAGGCACGGACGGCTGTGTGTCAGGAACCAAAGGCTGTGCTGCAGGTACATAGGGTTGTGCATCCGGGTCAAGTTGAGTCGGATCGGAAGTACCGGTCAGTAGTCCTGGCGATGCAGAAGGTTGACGTGGAGTGGATTGATCCTGTCCTGGTTTAAAGTTGCTGAGTTCGCCTAAGGAACTCGTTCGTCTCTTCATAGGTGACATCTGTATCATGGTCGATTCAAAGGCTTGACAATCAGCTTCAGCTTCTGCAGCCTCTCTCTCGAGATGTAGCATTTCCATTGCAGCATCGAGTTCCACTCGTTGTTTCCTGAGCTCCAATTCTCTGGCGGTGTATGCCATCCTAGCCTTTGCTCGGCTTACATCAGCCCTCTTCTTCGCTAAGATGTCGGCAAAGGAGTCCTCATCCTGATAGTACTCTTCCTGATACTCCTCTTCATCTTGTGTGACGTACTGCCTCTTGCCATCAGTCGTCTGTGATTCCCGGGCATCCTCTGTAGGGTCAGGAGTGACCTGGGTGCCCTCTGTTGAGTCGGGAGTGATCTGCTCTGCTGAGGTAGACATCCTAGTCTTTTTACTGTTCTGCCCCAATAAAAGTCGGACTCACAAGTGTCGGTGAAATCAGTTTATTTGGGAGACAGATAACCGTCTCAGACGACGGTAAAAAGCTGTAACAAAAAAAAATGTAACAATCAATGACTGGTACAGGTTTCCATACAAAAAATATTAGGACAGAGTTTGCAATTAGATTATGAAACCTTACACATATGATTTAAACAGTTGAATTCAGTCTATTCATATGATAAACAGCAAGTTAAAGTAAATTAATCAACTGCAACTCGAAATTAAATGACCAGAAATATGATGGACAAAATGGCGCCCCATACACCGAGCACATGGTAAACATAAAATACAAGATTTCAAGAATATGCATCGCTTAGCATTACTGACATGAAACATACAGATAATTCACATAAAAATATGTTGAAATAACCTAGTTTACAAATGTCAAAAGACTTACACTGTGGATTACAAGCCTCGATACAGAGAATCAGAGTTGTGCATACATCGAGTATGGCGCGGTTTTCCAACATAAAAAATTAAGTCGTACGACAAATCTTTCGTAACAAAAAATAAAATGTACACGAAACATGACAATTTTATCAAAAAAGATAAAGGGAGCAAGCTTACATACTTTCTGCTCCCGTGTTACTTGGCCTTGCTACACACACTTTAGTAATTCCTTTCAATAAAACGAAATGTCGTTTCGATCAGAGGTCAGTCATTTTGCGATGATGTGATATTCCACCTTAAATACAGAAATAATCTAATAAAGGAGCCTGACTCGTAAAAAATCATATGATCAAAACTTCCTGCATATATGTAAATCTATACTTTTGTCCAAATTTTAAATTGAAAGGGACAGTTATTCTGTAAAAAATGATGGAATTGGAACTTTCTGGTAATGTGCAAATTGTATTCTACAAACCTACAAAGTTTTGTGAAATTCCGAGCCGCGATTTTAGAGGACCTGTGCTTACAAACTTTTCATTACTATATTCAATATATGGCCAAAGTTCCAAATTCAAAGGGGCCGAAATTTCCAGAAAAATAATGGAATCTGAATTTCGACATAGCATGCTTATCTGCACATTGTGTCCTAAATTCCTACGAAGGTTCACAAATTTCCAAAATAAGATAATTTGCAAAAAGATACGATTAATGGAGTTCATTCTAATCAATATATGTTGTACATTGTTTGATGACTTCTTGGTTACGATGGTAAAACATACCACGGAATCAAAGGTTGTGCGTTATTACTCTAAGAGACGCAAAGTATTCCAGAAAATGGCAAAAGTTACTCAAGTGAATCTCTATTTTCTCCGGACTTTTCAATCAAATATAAAAATGAGAACAGGAATTGGGATATTTGTGTTGCTGATCACACTGCAGATCCACTAGTAGTTGAATGAGAAGATAGAACGTTTCATTTTAAATATTCAGGTCTTTCATCTACTTCCGGTGCGTCATTACAACCTTTTGGTATCACTACAGACAATCAAAGTAGAATTCTCACAGTTGATTTAAACAACAACAGAATTCACATAATAGATCATAATGGACAGTTTCTTCGCTACATTGATAATTGTAATTTACACTGTCCATGGGACTTATGTCTGGACATTAAAGACTGTCTCTTTATGGCTGAAAATGGCACTGGTAAATTGAAGAAAATTCAATACAATGTACTACACCAAGGAAACTGTCTTATATAAAATGAAATTTTATGCACAATGCACATCGTTAAAGTGATAGGGATTTTTATAAATCTAGTTCACTATAAAAAAAAAAGAAGGAAATATTTTCATGAACTTCTAATCATCTCCCCCTTGAAAGAACCCCATTCGTTTTCACAAACTTGAATCTCCTTTACTCAGTCATGTTTTGGGACAAGTTTTGTAGAAATTGAAAGCCTGTTTCATGAGAAGAAGTAAAAAAGGTTACAAAAGGACAGGGAGACGGACAGACAAACGGATGCTGGACAACAAGAGATCAGGAAAGCTCACTTGAGTTTTAAGCCAAGGTGAGCTGAAAACGTTTATTTAGAAATAGTGAAGAAGGTCGTTTGGGATATGCATTCAAACATTAAAATTGTAATATACACTCCAAAAATTGTAATGGAGAAGAAATCTTAATAAATGGTAGTTTAATCGTATTACTCATTTTTCTGTATAAAGTTCTTCAGTATGTATTTTTTACAAAGTTAAAACTCATTACTGATTTGAGCCATGTTTGTCCAACATGCGCTAAATAGTTCTGGAAAATAATATTAAACAAAAAGATAATGATTCTATATACAGGGAAATATTCGCCCCCCCCCCCCCCCCCCCCCCGTTTTATTTTCGCCCTTTTCGCCCGATTTATCAACTAGCAAATTTAAGACTACGGGAATTGCAATGACTCATATTATCTCTCTTTAAACACCACATAGTCTGGGCGAAGTCAAAAACAGGGAAAAACAGTTTGCGAGAGAAGGGCGAAAGTAATCTTTTATACAGTATAACATCTTTTTTAAAAAAAAAGCCACATCGAATCTTACCTGCCGTTTCTCTTTATTTACACAATATTTTACGACTAAAAACTTCTACCACTGAAGACTGTTGTGGACTTTGAAACATACAACGACTTCCTTCTTATCATAGACTGTATACATGTACAATTGGTGATTTCTTTATCGAGGAACTAACCGTTCATTTCGTAATCTATTAAGGACGACGGATCCAATAAAAGATTCATTTGCAAAACATTTTAATACCAGCAATTCAAGTGTATTTTCTACAAGATTGTATAGAAAGTTGCATATCCTAGTATCTTGCACAAATGCCCGGTAATTTTTGTGTAAGAAAGCTTGTCAAAGTAGAAGTAAATCAATGACAAACTCCTGGAAAAAGTTATATAAAATTGTGAAACGTGTCTTCTGACCTTAAACTTGAATATAAAAATGGACAAATAAAGTCTGACAACTGTTAAAGATTTTATTTTATGCCTAACATCGTCAAACATGACATTTCAACAAAACAAAATAAAGAAAGCAAGTAATGGGGCACCAAAAAATTTCCAAAAGGAAAAAGGAAAAAGTTAGAACGAACAGAAAACCAGCTTTGTAGCAACCTCTAATGATCCTGACCACTAATGCAACATTATATCATTAGTGGAGGGTGTATCATTAGAGGTTGCTACACAGCTTTCTTCACCAAAAATGTTAGAACAAGTCAATACTAAAAATTTTGCCCTGCAAATATGAGTAAAACTCCTTTTCACACCTAGCAAAGAGAATTTTACAAGATATTTGACATTATATATGGAGGTTTGAAAAAATCAGCAGCCTTTTTTATCGTTAGAAACGTTCAGGATAAAAAAATTAGCTGCCAAATCATTTCTTAATGTATTGATTTCGATATTTTCGTCATTTTTCAAATTCTGCAATCCATGCTTGTACAAAGACCAAACCCTGTATCTACTATTAATAAAGTATCACGTTACACATGTTACAAATACCATGCAATTTTTCAGCTAAACCTAATCTGGAACTCAACACAGCCATCAACTTTAATTGTGGTCTTCATAATATAATGCTGTCATCACAAGTTACTTGGCCAATTTTGACTATTTCAGCAAACAAAAACCACCATTTACGTGCACACAATTTGCCTATAATTTACTTATACTTAGTTATGCGTTATTCACTTTTGTGATTTCATCAATATTCACTGAATACCAATTTTATATATTTCGTTGTTCAGTTGATCTACAAACTTAAATTCTCATTGATTGCAGTTTCCTATGACATACTGAATTGATAGGTTAATGACCACAAATTTAAGCGACCTTATGTATGCGATTTCGTTAAAAAAATACCATAAAAACTGATGCCCGCAAACACTGATGAAACCACAGCATAAAAGCTAGGGAGGTCTAAAAGATAATCTTTAATACCGCTTCTAATTAATATCAGCATTAATTACATATTAATACAGTATTTTCTACTCCCAATAAGATGAGATTCACATCCTTAAAGTCTACAATTATAGGGTCCAACATATCCCCTTGTAATTAAACTGAAGAAAAACAGATTAGCACTTTTAATTTCAATAACAAAACAATTTCAGTGACTCAATAACATGATGTTTCAAATCATTCAATAATGAATAAATTCAGCACATCTGTTATACTTTAAAATGTACAAGAAAGCATTAATGCAAAAGGATTAAATATTGACTTTAAATTTTGCAACACACACACACAAAAAAATAGTTGGTAGGGACAAATTTATCTCTATTCATAAAATAATGTAAATATCTTAATATTTCTGCAAAAACAAATACCTTATCAGAGATAACATTATTATATATATAAAAACAAAAGTTCCTCACACAAACATGTAAAAAAAATTCTGTCTGTACATATGTCAGCACTAGAAACAAAATCTGTGAAAAAAGTATTCACTAAAACAGTTGTTCATCGGGCTCTTCAACATAAAATTCCGTAATTTTCCCCAAGTTGTCTGCCCTTTGACTATGTGTGACTTTGAGCCACAGTTAATTGTTTGCGTCAGTACGTTTCCTCAAAAGAACTTGACATCGTCCTTTGAGCCCTTGGTGCTATCAGGGAGGGATGTTTCAGAAGATTTATTAGACAAATCACTCTCTATCTTGTGGAAACTTGGCACACTGGTTATTCCTACAAAAACAAAAAAAAAATTAAAAATTAAATTGACAAAATATTTACAGTGAAGGGGAGAGATTAAACCCAATAGTTTACCAATAGAAATGTATTACAATGTCCTCTTTACACAAGCAAAGTAAGTTTCTTAAGGTAGCTCGCGGGTTTACCTGCTTATGAGAAAACCTACCTTGAAAATTTGTCCACGTGATCCATAGGTTTTATAGTTTTATTTCTAAAATTTATTTAAGATTCGTCTGCGCGGTAATAATGTTATTGTGTTTCAAATACAGTGTCATTAATAAAATCAAGCAACGCCATTTCAATGAAATATATAGTAAAATGCACATTTTAACCGAGAAACGCATTACAAAACTATGCTCCAAACTTTTAAACGATTCAGACGAAATTAATCATACTCAACACAAAAACAGAGGAGATAATTATAAATCAATTCATAAAAAAATATCAGTATGTGTTCTCGGCCAATTTTTGGCAAAAAAACTTTAAAGATTTAAAAGATTTCTCAAAACCTTATATTTTCATTACGACGTTAGCCTGACGTCATCATTTCCTTACTTCTTAGAACACCAAAATTGAAATGCATTTATTGACAAGACTAGCTGTTTAACACATTTTAGAACATGTAAATGCTTATTAGACATTATTGTGAATGTTATCAAATGCAATTAATGTAAGGCTGTAAAGATACAGAAAATTGCTATTTTTGTTTTTATGAAACTCTGAGTCAATCAATGCAAAAATAAAATGCCAGGCAACTACTGACATTATAAGAAAGTAATCGAATAAAACAGTTATCTCGAGCCAAAAGAAATTTAAGAATTTAATCGGTAGTACAGATTACGGAAGTTATAATTGTAAAAAAAAAAGCGAAGTTAATGCATACATTCTATTTTAAAACATGACTTTAAATGGAAGAGTTCTAACGCACGCTCATTCTTTATCTTTATAGAACAAAATGTGACAATGTATGTGACATCTTTAAATTTTCAGCACTTGATATTATAAATCTTTGTATAAACAGTCATAAACCGCATATAAGCTTTTTAAAATATTTTCTTTTATACTTCTAAATATCTCATTTGTCATTTAAAAAAAAAATTATGAGTTTACTATGACGGTCAACTCTTTACGTCGATTCCTATTGTGACGTCAGCAAACCCGCGAGCTACGTTAAACGATTGTGGTGAGAGCTAAAGGGGCAAAATAAAAAATGGGGGCAAATATTTCCCTGTATATAGTATTTTTTATTTCTCATATTTTTAATGTTGAATATGCACATGGAAGGGAAAAATAATCTTTTTTAATTAGTTTTGCCAGCCAAAACTTTCAAACTCAAATGCAAAAGGCAAGAATTTTGATTATAATGTTGAGATTTAAAAAGAGAAGAAAATAAGTTTTTCAGTTGAAATTAATTTTCCAAAAAGATCAAGTTTTTCCCTTTCTGAAATTTGGCATTTTTTTAATCAGATGAATGGAATTGCATAAAATCTGCTTCTACACTGCAAAAAGATAAGGGGATAAGGACCGCCTGTATGCGCTTTAATGGCACAGAGAAGGATTTAACTTTAAATCTAATAATTGCAACAGTAACAACATAACCAAAATGATGGGTTACCTGTGATGGGGGCCAGTAGGTCTTTGTTAGCCACATCCACAGCGTTGATGATCCGCATGGTGTTTGTGGATCCGGATCCGGGCTTCCAGCCTGTGATGATGATGACCGGATCTCCCTTCTGGATAAATCCACGATCCATACCACTCTGGATTCCTTTGTAGATCCTCCTGTCAACATCGACGGTCCACTCGCTCATGACAGAGTCTGAAAGACGAGGTTATATCATGTAATCAAGCTATGGTCAACTAAGCTTCAGTGCAACAGTTGTTAAACTTAAAGCTATACATACAAGAATCTTTATTCTTAGAAGACTTAGAAAATCTTTAACTTTTATGGAAAATAGCTCAGAAAGTATATAGACAAATTAGAATCATAGAAATTGTATTCTTTTATCATCAAAAGCTGTTAATTAAGAAATGTAATAAACTTATTTGGTTAGAATAACTAATTAAAAGTGTTCATCAATAATTCCAAACATCCCATCAACAATTCCAAAATACCCACATAAAATATCGAAAAAATAATATTTTAATTAAAGTGCATTTTTCATTTAACTAAATACTGCTTAATAACCAGAGTTCATAACAGAACATTTTGAGGTATTCAAACTTGGAACCAAGCAAAAAAATAAAAACAGAAAAAATGTGAAAAAGCAATTGCAATGTATTTGCATAGTTGGAAGTCATAAGATATTGTAACTCAACATGAGTAAGTTATTTGTCATTTAATACCTAGATATCTATGGAACACAAACTAAGGTAAAAAAAAATACAGTAAAACTTCGCACTCTGACATCTCAAATACAGTACTCACTAGACATGTCGAAAAGATTTGCAAGTCTCAACCAATTATTTTTTAAAGTTTTTTTCCTCCATATCTCAAATACTGGGAAATCTCGACGTTTTAAACAGTCCAATCTCGTTCAGGATAACGAAGTTATTTGGTTAATACATCCATAAATTTTCTCTTTATCAAAATATGAAATAAAATGAATCATTTACTGCAGATATTTTGACAAAATTAAAATTTTCTTTTTTCATTTAGGGGAGATAACTCATCAAAAAATTTTCAGGTGCAGATGACCAGCTTCTTATATGTTGTCAGTCATGTGAATTTGGTTCATTTCACTTTCATTGCTATCTAGCTATACATATTTAATTAGTTTAGAATTATTCAAAATTGTTCAAAATCCCTTCATTATACATTGAATACCTTAAAAATGAATTTTGATTGGTCAAGATTTAGCCCAAACACTTTCAATATAGTTTAACTGACTAAATTGCACTAATTAAACCAATTTTAACTCAAACTGTTAGGTCTGGTTTGAATGGAACACTATGTAACCACAGATTTAAGCAATATGTGTCCCATGTTGTTAACACCTGTCGACAACCAATTTGCAACAAATTTTATTTAATTGAGGAGAAGTTGGTAAAAAATTGTGCAGGTTCAGGTAATGTAAATACACATGCAGTATCTGTTAGTACTGGTAACTGAGAAAGACAATCAGTGATTCAACACAGGTAGTTAGTTAACAATAACAGTCAGCCCACCTCATCAAATTAACTATTCTGGACAACTCATGAACTGTACATTTGACTGCCTGAATAACTGACCAAAATCCCACTTCAATGATCTCCAGATATGAGCAAGTACTGTGTAATTCTGACTGGGCGAGATTCAACATCTTTATTAAAGAGCAACAATACAAATAACCATGGCAATGAGGTATTTTCAACAAACAAATTATATCTCCATAAATAGCTAGGAGCTAAAACAAATTAACAGAAAAAATATTCTATGGTATTGAAGTTCAGATGATCATATCACAGGCTTTCCTCAACAATCCATAGATTTTACCTAAACTTTTCGACAATCTACAGCTTTCACTAACAATTATAGAAGTCTCTCAAAGGTTGCTATAATAATTCATTGTAACCTTTAACAAGGGTACCCCCAATATGGCCCCTGACAGTTTCTATTTTTAGTCATTGTAATCTTTGATGATGGGTACCCCCAGTATAGGCCCCTCATCTGTCTCGGGGGCATTGATGATCCTTAGAGTGTTGGTGTAGCCTGACCCCGATTTCCAGCCAGTCACTATGATCATGAAATCCCCATTCTTGATGAAGTTTCGGTCCCTCCCAAAGGCTATGGCCTTGTAAATCCGCTTGTCCATGTCCTCAGTCCAAAACTCAAGGCGAGGCACTGTGTATATTGCAAAGCATGATGGGATACATAAAGAGCAAAGCATGATGGGATACATAGAGAGCAAAGAATAAAGGGATACAAATATATCTATAAATATGCATACAGCACAAGGCATGATGGGGTGTTTACAGACCAAAGCATTATGGGATACATACAGTGGAAAGCATGATGGGATACATTTAGTGCATGACATGATTGGATAAAAGAACATTACACATAAAGATACCTACACAGTACAAAGCATATTGGGATAATAAACATTGCAAAGTATATCTGCTTAGCCCAGCATGCCCTTGAGCATATTAAGTGCAAAGCATGATACAATCATTCATTAAATTGCATAATAAAACTTAACAATTCAAAGCATACTTTGAAGTGTATGGAGACTTCAGCATTGGACCTGTATCTTTGTAATGAAGTCATGTACCTTTCTGTTTTTTTGTTTTGTTTTTGTTTTTGTTTTTTGTTTTTGTTTTTTTTTTTTTTGGGGGGGGGGGGGGGGGGGGGGGGGCGGTAATATCTTTGTTGTAAAATCTCCAGGTATCAAAATATGCATACAAAATAGCTGTATATTCTGTATACTTTATTTAGAATAAGTAAGAGGTAATTAAAGATACATGTAAAATGGGTTGTTTCAATCTCACACCACACTGGAATAAGTACACAAAGTCAAAAGACTCTCATTGCTCTAAGGGACAGTGAATATGAAATTACACTGGCTATCACGGTTTTGACACTGAACAAACATAAGTATATAGACTATCCCCAGCCCCTGATACAACATAGACAAATATACATGTATAACTAAAGCCTACTCCCCCCCCCCCCCCCCGGTACTTACCCACATAGTGGATAGGGAAGATGCCCCTGAAGAGATGACACTGGCGAGCTGTCTGTTCTATCCTTGTGATGGCCAGGATCGGACAGCGGGGCCTGTACGCTGAGATCAGATGGGCCGACCTAATGACAGAAAAATCATCATGAAATAGATGTATAAGCATCATATCCTTATATCCATATAACTTTAATATTACAAAATTTTTAAACCTGCATCTTTTTCTTTATTACAAAATGTACAATATTCTCTAGACAATTGAAAAAAAAAACTTAGTCCTGTATATAATGAAATGATGATTTTACAACAGTTCTGGCATCCATCTACTTACCCATTAAAAACCGACTGTGATAAATACATTACCTTCCTGAGGTGGTGATAACAATGATGGCGGCGGCCATACACTTGAACGAGGCCTCCACCGCTGCTATGGCGACGGTATGGGTGGCGTCTGTGGGGGTTGGGGTCTCCTTACGGAGTTCCTCAAACAGCTGGTGGTGGAAGACTGCCGACTCGGCTTCCCGGCAAATCTATAGAACAATCAAAAACGTAAGCAATTGGTACAAGCCTTAGTACACTTCTCTGAAACATAAGAAGATCATCTTCTTAACGTGTGATCTTTGATAATTGAATTCTGGTTTAAAACCTTATTTGATTGGCTACACATTTTTATTGTAAAACATAATATCATATGAATGCAAAATTCCTTAATCTGCTTGAAATTATATCAAAATATTGTACAAATAATGTTAAACCATTAGGAATAAAATTCTTAGCAGTTTTAAAAAGCAAAAAGTAAACTGTCTAAAGTTATACCAAATACAGTAATATAGGCAGAAACATTAAATTCCTTAAGCTGCAGGGACCTATGACTGACAGATATATTATGAATGACCTTCTGCATCATTTTGACTGACTCCAGTGGGTAGTCTCCCTTGGCAGTTTCCCCTGACAACATGACACAGTCGGCCCCGTCTAGCACGGCATTGGCCACATCGCTGGACTCTGCCCTCGTGGGGCGGGGCTTCTTCACCATCGACTCCAACATCTGTACATAGCAAAAGGCAGAATGTCATCAATAAATTGTTGTTGAATGTTCTTGCTTTTTTGTGTAAATATTTGATACCAAGCAACAAAGCTTTCAATTTTCTCATTTCTTTATAAAAATGTTTGTTACCAATAACAAAGATAATTTCATATCAATGACACAGCAAAAACAGAAAGTAGTCAACAAGAATTAAATTCCTTGTACATGTATTCAGTTCATAATAAAAAATAATTCTTTCTCTCCCCAAAACAGATTTTGTCAAATCTGATCTCAAAACCAAATAATTAACATTTCATGCTGTGACGCTAGTTCCACTTTTGGATTTGTGGCACAAATAATGGAACAATGACACCACTTTTGGACTGACCTACATAGTACATGTATCCTGTACTGTACTAACCTGTGTGGCACAGATGACGGGTTTCCCCGCCCTGTTACATCGACCAATCATCATCTTCTGGGCCAGGAACACCTTCTCTGGGGGAATCTCAATGCCAAGGTCACCTCTGGCCACCATGATACCATCCGACTCCTGCAGGATCTCATCAAATCTGTAACAATAGTCAACAGTAATCAAGCTAATTCAATCAGTGATTGGATGGTCAACAAATTACCCGTCAAATAACCATACTTTTAACTAACTACAATATTTTTGACCATACACCTTTTTCAGTATTATAAAATTAAAATGTTCATACATTTTTATACAGAACTCTTTATATAAAGAAGAAATACAGCCATCTTAAACTTTGTTTTCAGTTATTACTGCATCAGATCAAATCACAGGCTGCTACATAGATTGATTTTATTCAAAAATGGAATAATTCAATTTTCCTTTTTTCATTTTCAGATCAAAAGTATGAAAATTCAGTTATACATTAATATATAATGCAACCATAATTATATTTAACTTTTTGACCTGAAAATCTAAACATTAATTCTTTTTGGACTGAAGTACATACCATTATACAAAGTAATGGTTACAGAAGACCCTATCTAATCTGCCAAAGGTCAGTGGACATTCTCAAAACCATTCATTATCCAAGTCAGCATAAGCAGCGGACTCTCTCTAAATATTTCATTTCTGTTCGGCAGTCAACCCTTCACAAATGCAAAGGACCTTTGAATGCCATTTACTTTTTATTAGATGGTCAATATAGTGTAGTATTAAATATAAATGAGGGACCACCACCACCTCAAAACCATATAGTTCCTGTTGATGACCAGTTATAAGTCTACAATGATCACCATGTACCGTTTGACTCCTTCATGGTTCTCTATCTTGGCGATGATCTTGATGTTCTTTCCTTTCTCTCCTAGGATAGACCTGATGTCTTTGATGTGCTGACCGCTTCTGATAAAGGACGCGAAAATCATGTCCACCTACAATTGGGGGAAAAATTATATGAATTCCTGAACAAAATTTTAACATACATTGCACAATACTATAAAAGAAAAGTTTTGGCCCCTTTTTCAACATAATCTCTATTTCAGATTTATTGCTTTGAGTTAGTTTTTTTGTGGTCTACTTCATATATAATTCCTGTAAGTTACATTTTCTCTGTGTACATGAATATGCTTGAATGTGTGAATTATTTCCCTTTAGACTTCAATTCATGTTCATGTGAAAGAAATTTTGCCCATTCGTCATATATGGTAGTTTGTTGCAATAACAACTTATCATTGACAAATACATGTACATGTTATAATCAGACACATTTAGATTATTTGAAAGCATATTCCAAATACCAGAACCAAACAAAATGCCTTAAACCCTACCACTGTACCTTTTTCATCTGCCTTATCCCCTCAAACACCCCCCCCCCCCATAATAGTCTTCATCCCTCCCTTCCCCCATTCACAACATGCAAACAGATTATCTATCTCCTCCCCATTTCCTGAATCTATCATAAAAACTCACCCCTTGAGATACAAACAACAGTAGGTCCTCCCCCATCTCAATTACAGTGTCTTTATCCCTCTCCCTATCAAATACCCCCTCCCTTTATTCCTTCATCTCCCCGGACTGCCCCCCACCCCTTCCCCCCAGATACACCAAACAGTAGGTTTTCCCCCATCCCAATTACAAATATCTTCCTATCAAATACTCTCCCCCTTTCCTTCCTTAAACCTTTCCACTCCGCTAGACTTATCCCCCTGAGCGACACCACACAGAAGGTCCCCTCTCCCAATTACAATGTCTTTATCCCTCACTTCCATTCAAATACTCCTCCCCTTTACCTCCTTACACCACTCCCCTAGACTTACCCCTTGAGTGACACCAAACAGTAGGTCCCCCCTTCCAATCACAAAGTCTTTATCCCTCTCTTCCTATCAAATACTCTTCCCCTTTCCTTCCTTAAACCTCTCCACTCCTCTAGACTTATCCATCTGAGATACACCACACAGTCGGTCCTCCCCCTCCCAATTACAATGTCTTTACCCCTCTCTTCCTATCAAGTGCTCTTCCCCTCCCTCCCTCAGACTTACCCCCTGAGAGACACCAAACAATAGGTCCTCCTTGTCCTTGGTTGAGACGGCGGGGAGGTCAACCGCTATCCCGGGGAGGTTACAGCCCTTCTTACTGCCCAGGTCGCCCCCATTCTCCACCACACAGTTAATATAGTCAGCACCTACAATGTATTATTAAAAGGAGGTCAGGTGGTGAACAAATTAACCATCAGGATCTGCTTTAAATTTTAACATATAATACATGTACTCCATATACTAATAATCAATAGAGAAAAAATCCAAAATTTTAGCTTAAAAATATACCAGTTTCCTATATTTTTATATATAGAGCTCTCCTTCTTAGGAGATTTAAATAGTCTAAAATTAGCTAAAACTATTGGGCCCTCTTAAAACAATAACAATTTCAACATGTCTCTCATAACATGTACATCACACACAGTTCAGTTAGTTGGCTTATACAATGTTATAGACTGAGATATATCACATTAACTATAGTTCTTCAAAACAATCCATAATACACTTTAAATCATTTAAATCTGTGGGGCTCAATTTTTGGTGATTTGTTCAAATCTTAACTTCATATGGACATGAATCACGGATTCACTTGTTAATACAATGTCACTATAGAAAATACTGTTTCTTAATTTTAGTGAATTCAAATCAAAAGTGAAGAGTTGCTTTGAAATCCCAAGAAAATCGAGCCACCAAGTGTAATAATTTCACAGTTATCTTACGATTGATGGCCTTTTAATTTCATGTAACAATGATGGCATACATGTAACGCTTCACAATTTTTCTATGATGTCGACCCCAAAACTGACCCATTTCCTTGACGATGACGGAGATGAGTCCGTCGTCGATGAACATCCTGGAGCCCACGGACATGACCTTGGTGATGTTCTTGTAGTCGACCCACAGCGTGTCCTTGCTACACTTCTCCTTGAACTTGTCGTCCGTCGTGATCTTGATCTTGTCCCCTGTGTTCAGTGTTAATTCCGCTGAGGCTCCCTGTGAATGGTCAGAAAGGTATTCAATGATTTATTTCTCAAACCGCTTACGATGCGTAAATCACTCATTATTTTACGAACAGAGAGAACAAAAGGATATATACATTTGAGACAATGCAATTCTTAGTATTATGTCTATAACCTGGGGAAAATTTAGCCTTATGCCTCCTTTTTTTTTCTTTCTTTCTATTGTATTGAAAAATCAGAACTTCGATTACAATTATTTTTCAGCTATGGTAATTGAAAACCTACATGATTAATTCAATGCAAAATATTTAATTTTCTCAACAAACCAACTTTGAAAATGTAACCCCCCCCCCCAAATAAATGTTGCAATTTCATTTCATTCCTATTTTATAAGGGGAATAACTCAGTTTTTCATTCTGGACCAAAAGCTCAAATTATCTTATCTAAATTATCTTATCTGATTTATCTATAAAATTATCTTATTTATCTTATCTAAATTATCTATAAAATGATCTTATCTATATTATCTATAAAATTATCTTATCTGTGCCCACCCCCTCCAGGAGTCCGGTCCTGATTTCTGGCCCCTTGGTGTCCAGGGCGATCGCTAGGGGGCGGGGGGAGCTGAACCCCTTCACCGCCTCCCGGATGTTCTTGATGGTCCCCTCGTGGTACTACAAATTCATAAAGCAGTTTTAAGCTTGACACACAATTTTCAAATACTTCAAGACAAGTCCTTTATCTTATAAACAGACATTATCATTTCATCGAGCAAGGTTCCAAAATTGAGGGGAAAAAAAATTCTGATATTAAAAAAATTGCAAATCTATTCTGAAAGCAGTAATAGGTTGGCAATATTAGAATACATGAAGACCATTTTTTTTTACTCCAAGGGCATGGTTATTCATTTAAACGGCAATAAAGCCAAATTGAAAAAATATCTGAAATGATTACTGATATTAAGCAATACCTCGTGGGTTCCGTGTGAGAAGTTAAGGCGAGCAACATTCATTCCTTCAATCACCATCTTCTGTAACGTGTCAATTTCTCGGCAAGCCGGACCTAAATATAATACAATGTATGACTAAAATCAAGCTATAATAACATATCTATGCATTATCTGCATTCTGAGTTTATTTTAGTTCCAAATGTAAACTTGAGTACTCTTATAACTCAACAAATATTAGGATAAAAAAAATCTAAAAACAAAAAACACTTAAAATTGATAGATTTTTTTTACACATAATTATACTGATATTGTCTTTAAACTCATTACAAAAATATTTCTCAAGTTGGAAACTGAACCTGAATTGCTATTCAGCTAAATACACTTAAGCTCCTAGCTTCCATAATGGAGCCCTCTCCCAATTTTTTTTTAAACATCAGATATAAAAAATTGGAGAGGGCTACATTATTGCAGCTATTAAGCTCCAGGTGAAAGAAACAGAAATCCATACAATAACCTTACCAGCACTGAGTCCAACATTTTAGAGGACCCAGTGTATAGTGATATAGAGACACTAACCAATAGTACAGATGATGCCTGTCATACGGACTTCGTGGGGCTCCGAGTCGATGTCCAGCTTACACATGTGCTCGAGATGAGACATTGCGTCGGCTGCGGCCAGCTGCTGACACTGGCGGTAGTAACCACCCTCTCTCTCCATCTCCTTCACGTTAAACTACAACAGAGGAAATGCAGGCTACAGGTTAAAATGCAACAAAGGAAACTCAGGTCACATGTGCAACAGAGGAAACTCAGGTAACATGTTGAAGTGCAACAGAGGAAACTCAGGTTACATATTGATGTTTAACAGAGGACACTTAGGCTATGGTTTAACCTTTAACAGCTTAACATATATATCTTCCCTGAAAAAAAGGTTCAAGATACATGTACTTACTTATTCTGTAAAACAATGTGTACTAGGTTAAACAGATTCAGAAACTGAAAACTCAGGTAGGCTACAAACTGCTTAATGATTATCTAAATATAGTTTAAAGAATAAACCTTCACAGTACTACATGTACATTGATTTGATACCTTATATAAATAATTTGTTTATCTCATTTCTAAGAAAAACATAAATATTGGTTACTTATCATGTCAATCCTGTGAATATATATGTACAGTATTTTGGACATGCAATATCCCAAATTGAAAATCTAGTCATGTATAATTAATTACCCGTACCCAGTAATTGCAGCAATAGTGTGTGATAAATTTATTGCTTATTGCTATGAAGCAAGAATAGATCTCAATAAGGCAATACTTACCAACTAAAAATAAGAATCAAAGAATTCAACAGATTCCAATTTCATTTGCCACAAACATTTGAAAATTAAATGTTACAGTACTGTATATATCTGAAAGCAAATATTCCATCAGGATCGTGATTTTAATTTTTTGCATTATTATCAAATTAACATAATGTTAAACTGACAAGCTTACATAATAAAAAAAAAATTTCACGAGGCAGCTACAATATATAAGCACTTACTCAAAATATGATTGCCAGCCTTACAGCGTGATGATCGTGATGGGGAAAAAATGTGTCAAAATAATACTAATAATTCTATAAAATGGACATGTGATTATGACAGTGATATTATGGCAAGGTTAGAGTTTAACCCTAACAATATAGCAGCACTGAAGCTGTACTTAAAATGAATCAGGGTGGGAAAACCTGAGCTTATATACAACAAAAGGGTTTGGCGTTTGCCGACACTGCAATACACACTGCAATACACAATATCCAATGAGGATTTAAAGTAAATAACCACACTCTTCTAACTGACAACTGAAACAACTTATATATAAAAACTAACAGACAATACAGTATGTTTGTACAAGCAAATCCATTAAAACTACATCCCCGCAAATATTTGAAGTAAAAACATGCCTCCCCCCCCCCAATATTGAAATGATTTCACAAAGTGTTTAATCAACAGTCTCAGTTTAATCACAACCTTACACTTGTTTTAACTCCAAGCCACAGAAAAGAATGGGTAGTCCTTACTCAGCATATTACATGGCCAGCACATAATGATTTCAACGAACGAAGGTGTCAGTTTATGCTCATTGGCACTAGCTGACCTTAAACTATATTTACAAGTATAAGTACTTAGTCCATTGATGTACTTACACAATGTGATACTTTCTGTCTGCCTCCATCATAGTTTGTGATCAACAACTTTGGGCAATTTTTACTCATCACAAAAACGCAACAGAACTGCTTTTACACTGACTATTATATGGGTCATACGCTGCTACTTTAAAGAAGTCTGTTAGAGAGGCTTTTACCAGATTTCTTTCTCTCTCTAATGGACCATACTTGGCTAGCAATTTAATTATCAATTTCTCTTGCCAAAATGATGACATTCAATGCTGAATATCCGACAAAAGATTGATTAAAATCTTCACCAAATGCATGACCAATAGACATCATTAGGGAAAAACCATTGACTGACTTCAATTTTGCTCCTATAAACTGAAGTTACTGTATTTAAAAAAAAAAAAATGGAATGTATAAATCAAGACCTAAATCTTTTACCTTCAAATCCTTTTATACTTGTCAAAATGGTGGCTAAACCATCCCAATAGATGTATGGATATGGAACTGCCAGTGGTTAAAAAAAATATGTCCTCTAAAAACGATCTCACACCGCATACACATCTGATTTACCTTGATAAGTAAAAACTATTAAATGGACAACATTCCAAATCATCAGAGCCTGGCATTTCCTGTGACCTCTCCTTTAAAAAAGTAGACCTGCAAAAACTCACATTCACCTTATATCACCTTAACTCACCTGGGCAGGTGTGGCTTCACAAAAAATTTCTAGATAAAACTTTAGTTCAATATGGTTAGTCCTCTAAAAGAGGGGGACCTGCTTGCAAAAAACCCCAGTAGCTCTTTCACCTAGAATCTCATACATCAAAGATGTAGGAGAGCTCTCTATATTTGACAGGTAAGCTAATGTTTAACATTATTTTACACCATTAATCGGATGAGTCAATCACCTGGTTTCGGTATATGTTGAACATTCCAATACACACACAGCTCTGATTGTATATTTATCAAGCACTCTACGTCCACAAGTTTGGGATAAAAATAGGACAGAGACCTATTGGTACACAATATCTGAAATGTTGGTTATCTTAAGAATGCGGACCATCGAAATGTTAGTACATGTACTATAATCTTACCCTGAACTACAGTAGTTTATCAGGATTATGGCCTTGTAGTCAATGATATCTACAGATATGAGTTACCTATCCTTTGATTAAATTTTATCATACTGCCCTGTAGTTGATATGTATAGATAATATAGTACCTATCCTTAGTTTTGATACATGTACTTGGTCACATGCTGATGCTGTTGCAATAGGTCAATCAATATCAGCAGGCATGTGACCTCATCAAGACCACTGACCTCTTTTTAATCAACATTTGTTTGGTCAGTGTGAGCCCATGATAAAGTCGGCCTGTTTGTAAACAGTACATATTTCAACCATATGGAACAAACTTGTACCATACCGTATGTTTTGTCGATGATGAAATATTATCATTTGTACAACTGCACATCCTATGAAACCAGTTTGTGTGTGTGAGAGAGAGAGATGGAGAGAGGGAGAGGGAGAGAAGGGGGTACTATGCTGTATTAATACTAATAGGAAAAGTTTACTGAAACATGTTAGTACCCCAGCATCCTATACTACTACACAATCATATGATAGTCATGTTGAATGAATCAAACTTACCTGTTTATACTTGCAATGATTCCGATCAGAATGAGTTGGCACAGAGTGGCACAATTATATGTACTACACTACTACACACTTAGATTCATGTTCCAAAACCACTGAGAACAGAAGTATTACATACCACGCACACAGAGAGCTGTAACTGACCAAATGGGACCGAGATCAGCGAGATTAGCGAGCTGAGATAGAAAAGAGATTAGTAGAGACACTGGCCGAGATGATTGGAGAATTACTCCATCCAGTGATTATAAGCCGCAAGGGGTGATTTGTTGGACAGGTGCCCCCATTCCTAAAGCTCTCTATCACACACTGTGTTGATTATACTGCCAGTTATACACACATAATTATATGCTGGCTTCCACTGAACCAAAGACAATCATAGCATTAGCCCTGACCCTCAAATGGCCAATACACACAAATGCTGGCCACAAAAACAGTGTCAAAGTACACGGAATTTCTCTTGCCAAACTTCAGCAACTTTTATCTGGTCTTTTCAAATAATATGGAGTTTATTTAAAGACTATATCAAGTGAATGGAGATGGGACCTTTTCTTGCTCTTAATAAGTGATTTCTGGAGCATAGATTGTTATTCTTTGTATTAATGTAAGTACACATATTTTGATCATACTTTGGAACATGCACTAATGTTTTACAACTTCAAAATTATGCGATAATGTCACAAAATCTATACGCTTGACTAAACATCTTTGGTAGTCACTTTCACTGAATTCATTGTCGTACTTTTTTATAACACTTTCGATCTACATAATAGTAAAATTTGACCTACATCTTTCTTAAACCATGACAAATGATTATTTCATAACTAATATATCAATGGAAAATGTCAGCTTTCATGTATGAATACATGTATTGAGAAATGAAACAAGTTTACCATGCATGCAATTAGTTAATCTGATTTAAATGGTTTTGAATTAGAGTAAGTGCTTCAAAAGTAGTTAACTGATGGAAAAAAAATCATTAACTTATTCCCAACCACCAACATAAGGATACAAAATCTGACAGCAAAAGCAAATCTTAAGGGTGGATCCATATTTGGGGGGTATGAAATTCATATTCATGATCATTGAACGATCACTGAAGATTAATATTTGATCCTCCATTAAAAAAATCACCATTTAAATGATAGCTCTGCAGTATACATAGGATATAAATTTCTAAGATGCTTTTATTATCAATAGAAAATCAATAATTCCAGATTAATACAGGGATTGTGGTTTCATCATATTTCCTTGAGTACTATTTAATTTTTGTTTTGTATGAAGATTTCATTGCTGATCTGAGCAAAACAAAAAAATCAAAGTAATATAGGTACAACAAACTTGAAAAATATTGATGCCTACAAGTTTATATGAATTCTTGGAAGATTTCTTTAAAAAAAAAAAAAAAAAACCATAATCCATGCACCGATTCAAAAGTGTGGGGGGGGGGGGGGGGGGTGTCCACGGAATAATGTTGTTTTCCAAAGGGGGTCCAAGGCCTGAAATTTCTAGGAGGTACTGCACGTTATCCACAAGACTTAAAGTTTGATGCCCATGAAAATTAATGAAACCAAAAACAGTAATTGTTGACTTTAGTAAATGAATTTCCCTCAGTCTCACCCCTTAAAGCTCACAAAATCTCTTGGATCCACCACTTATGATAGCACCATTTAATCCTTGTAAAATTAATATCATTAATAAGCACAATGTGCAGCGTACAACTGTTACAAGAGTACGAGAGTATGAGAGGGAGTAAAATGATTGGTCGATCGTCACAAACCTTGGGCTCCTTAGGGGTAGGGTCCTGAAATGGTAAGTCATGTGATGACAAAAAAGCACAATCAAAATCCAACGAATCAAAAGACAACCATTAACAGATGTTAACACACAGCACTCTTGCTCAATATCTGGTACTAATACCAGATGTATTAATAAGCTAATGAGTGATAGAAAAATTTGATTATCTGAGTTTGTAGAGTTGTCTTTCCTGAACAAATTTTACCTTTGACTTTCTCTCTATTAATGTATACTATATATATCAATTAATGTTCTAATCATGCTAATTGTTCATGGTATTTTACTCTAAGAAGCAAAATTTAAGCCATTTATATGCTTTGAACAAATTCAGATATTGAAAAAAAAGAGAGAGAGAGAGATTATTCAAAACTCATAAACAAACAAGTATGCATGTACCATAAATGTTGCTGGTAATACATGTGAATTGATTTGCCATGCAATCCGCAAGCTCAGTCTCCAAGAGTGTAATCATCGATACCTATGCATTCATTTTACAACTTCTAATAGGCCAACGGTCAACTTTAAATAATAAAACAAATCAGGAGTACCTGGAGTCAGGAAAACCTCCCTGCACTAAATTAAACTAATAATCATTAAGTTTTCTACCACCAAAATGAAAGATAGGGCCAATTTTAAGGTAGTATTGGATATCTGTTGATATTAATGTAGATTAAAGTACATTATAATTGAAATACTTTCACCAGTGTAGAATTTTCAAATTTTACAATATTTAACCGAAAAGTAGCTTTTTAAATAATTTGGATCCCTAAAAATTGTAAAACCCTGAGCGGGATTCGAACTCGTGACTTACAGATTTATATTAAACCCTCTAACCCACTGCGCTACGTTGTTAGGTGACAATATTGGGAAAGAAACTACTTATATATCTACACTCAGTCTTCGAAATAACCCGGGAGTCCCATGCCCGAGGCCTAGTAAATTTGCAGGTGGGCATGTAAAAATTGCCAAATTACATGCCCGGAGGGCATGTGTAAATTTTTTGTCAATGTACTATGTGTTTACTTGCCATTTCTTCAATTGTACCCAAGGTATTCGTGTAACTTGCTTTGTGCAGTCTACATTCTCGGTACGACTTGTCAAATAAACGTCAATCGTAATCATTGAAGTGTTTAGTTAAACCTATTGTATATATACGTTTGCTAAATTAGAGAAAGTGAAGAAAGCGATATGGAGCAAGTACTATTACAAACCACGGACGCCGTAGTTCGACTAAAATGAGATCAAACTCACTTTAGTCGGACTAAAATGAAACAGTGGTCCAACCAACAGAGAGTCTCTGGTCTGTCTTTGGTCAGGTAGTTTAAAAATGGCGGCAGAAAGCGAAACCTCCAAAAATTGCTTTTTTTAATTAGCACAGCATGCAATGTGTTAAATTTTAGTGCGCACACATATGATTTAATGTGTTTACAAGATATTGTCTGTCCTTTTTCATGAACAGTAAAATTATAAGTAGCAATTAACATCTACTCATTTTTTTATGACCAATGTGCGTTCGCCGTTCGAACACAGTTCATTTTCCTTACTACCGTGGTTAAACTCTAGTTAATGATCGAACTCGCCCATGGAGATGACAGAGCTTGAGATTGAGAGGGGCTGGAAAGAATTTGAATCATTGTCCCTAATACAATAAAATTGATATAAATCTTCATTTATTTATTTTGGTTGCACCATACATGTACTGGTAAATATAAGAATTTTGAGTTGGGCGTGTAAAAATTTGAATGGGCTGGGTTAAAATAATGGGTCTACATGCCCGAAGGGCATGTGCTGAAAAAAAATTGTCGTGAAGACTGGACACTTCATTTTATTATTCACTTTGATAAACATTACATCACAACATGGATGTGTCCAATACCACCTTAAAATATTATTTGCTTTCCCTCATGAAAGACTAAATTAATTAAAAAATATGAGTTACTGCATGTACTGTTCACCAACATTTTTTTCTTTATGAATTTCGGAAATATACTGGTTTGCATAGATTGATTTTTGTGATGGAGCTTGACAATTTATGGCATGGACTGGTTTGCAGTGAAAAATATTCACTACAACAAGTTTCTCGCGAAAATTTCTAACATGCAATTTATTAACTAAAAGTTGGTTTACAGAAATTTTACCGGGCAGGGCAAACTAAGTGTGCATAGTTTAATGTTTTCTAATTGTTTGCAGATGTTTTGTATATGTATCTTATAAAGGTAATCGAAGTTAGTGACAAACATATACCCAGTATACTATACATATGAACAGCCTCACTGTATTGAAGTAAAATGTCATACACTAATTTACAATCTATATTACAGTACTGTTATATATATTCTATATTATATTTTACTATAGGCATCCCCAGCAATACTTAATTAATAGTATAAGCAGCATGTGATATATGTGCAGATTGTAGATGCATAAATACAGGGACTCAAGGGAAGGAAGCTTAAAGATATGATGATAAATGCTACCACTGATCCAGGATTATCTAATCCTGACCACATGATGAAACATACGTATGTTTACAAGGAAGAGAGACTATCATCCTTGATTTGTTTTTGGAACAGACAGTGTCTGTCAAGGGCTAAATTTGCTTTGAATAAGAATCATTTTGCACAGTGTAGAAATTTAAACAGCATATTTACTGATTTAAAAAAAATTCTCATCTATCCCCAAACAGTTTCAGAAGGCTGTTCCTTATTACTGCATGAATATGAAATTTTGTGATTTTTTTTCTTTTGGCAAAAATTACTTCAAAGTTAATGCTTTAAGGTAATACTAAATTAAGACTTATGCTTTTTTATGACACATACATGTTTTGTGAAATAGATTGAACTGATTAATTTAATTAGATACCATCACAGCTCAGTAGTAAAAGTAACTAGCAAGTTCAATCCCTTCTGAGACTTTGTTCGTATTTTCGAAATTAAATGAAAAAAAAATAATAGAGCCATTTTAACAAGAGCTTGGACTTTCAGTAGGATGTAGCTATCTAATTTTTGCATCAAAACAATATAAAAATAACGCCGTTTCAAGCCAAATATGCACCAATTGTGTACACTTAGCTCAAAAGCCAGACAAATCTTATCGTTTTCATAGAGCAATGGCTGAGTGGCTGACAATGAAATAGACAGGCCTATGTCACATTGCTGTTTAACAAAACTACCCAAAGTCCAAGCTCTTGTTAAAATGGTTCTATATACCTCCCCCCCCCCATTGCTTATTTTTTGCCTAACTGACTTTCAGACTTCCTGTGCACTATGCTACCTTACATAATCAAGTCAATATTATTTGATAAACCAGATCCTGGTATAAATATTGTCTTGAATCTATTTCAACAACCCATTGTGCTTGATGCACTTTTACAATATGTAAACAGGACAAGACATGATGCACATCTAAACCACAATGTAAACAAATCATGGAGATTGTCTCCCTTTGCATGGTCGAAGAATGAGATGAGATTTGTAGTGAAATTTTAAAGGGGTCAAACCTCTGGCTCTAATATTACAGGGATCTCCTAAAATATACACAACTGCTGAGTTAATCTGCTCGTTATTATATATCAAATATCACAAAGATCATAAAATGTTATCCTCAAAATTCACATTATTCATGATTCTATAGAATTATGTTTTCATTGTTTTGTAAGCTTACATGTATATATATCTCTTATGTGAATTCATCTGAAAACTAAACACAAAATCATAAACTTATGATAATATGATCCTTACCCCACTTCCTGGTGTCTTTGCAAGGTGCTGTGCCATCTGAAAAAGTTTAGTCAAATCTTAGCAAGTTCATCATTAAAAAGAATTGTTTGCCCTAACCCTATCCTAATTCAAGTAGTTCGGTACAGTGTAAGCACATTTTTTTTAAAAATATTTGAAAATGTTGGAAAGATAACAAAAGAAAACTATTATAATTTTCGTAGTTACATGTATTTCAAAGAACATGAATTGATGAAAATAACATTTACAGCAAGGTGTTGTGAAAACTAAACTCTTTTGTTCATTGTGTTTTACTTTCAAGTTATACATTATATTGCATATCCATTGGTGAAGGGTACTTATTGTAATTGTGACCAGTAAAAAGTACCGTATGTAAAGTTTAAAATTCCTAAACGCAACTGACCTGCGCAGGTCCCAAGTTCAATTACAGCTGTTTTTATGAAAGGCAATACAGTTTTAACAGCTGATTTTTCCCCTCCAAAGTTGAATTTTTTATCCGTCATTTTCAAGAAGAATACATGCTAGAATAACATATCTGTACAGAATATATTATGGAAGTTTCGGTTTGTATGCTAAACTTTTTCCAATAAGTTTTCTAACAATTTTATTCACTAAAACACTTGCATTCACATAAATTCTTTTAGCAACCAGTTGTGAACATAAGCCCTTGAAGGGGATATAACTGGCTGTCAGAAACAGAATCACTTAATTATATTGATTCAGGTTAAATATCCCATCAATGATTAAGTACCAGAAATTTGCAGTTCCAACTGGAAGAAATGGGCGAGAGGGGGAGGGGTACATGTGGTTTTCTAAAAGTTCCTTGAACTTAAAGGTCTTTTCTGTTGTTGAATAGGTCTGTACCAATTCCTTGCTTAGATAAGCTGTTTGGTACATGTATATAATGAAATCATTCCTTTACATGTTTACTGAATGTAGGAAGTTTATTTTTCAAATATAGCTGAAAAATATTTAGTCGTGACACCAGCTGTTGTCACAAAATTCCCGTTTTGAAATACAGCCTGGCTTTCTCCTGCACGTCATATAATTCAAAAGCTTGGACAATTGACCCAAAGAATCTTGACCCAAAGAATCTTGAATTACATATACATGTAATGATGTACATGAATGCATGTACAGAATTACATTTTAAACAAGAAATTTAATAAATATCTATGGCATATAAATTCATGACAAGTTACTAATAAAACAGTTCCATAGTTCACATGGTAAATATTTATTCCATAAAGGATATCATTTCCAAAACAGAACATTTTATGTTTTTTGTGCTCTCTATTCGGCAAACTGTTGTCAGAGATGGATTTTAAAAGTAAAACTGTAAAATTGTCAGGTGTCAATTATTTCCGGGATTGTCTTTTTAGCCTTACCTTAAAGTAAACTTTTTGTCGACAATATTCCTCTAGTACAGCAAGGCTTAAAAATCTTAACAAAGGATTTAAATTATGCAGCACATGCACTCATTCAGTGATCGGAAGAAAACTGGTTAATGCCAGTTTCCATCACATTTCTAACAGAAAAGTTAATCCATGACAGGATATTTCGAGCAAGAAACATTGCATTTATTTGCTTTGCAATTACGTTTACCTTGTCAGATTGGAATTATCCTCAAAACAGTGGAAAAGGCGAATCTCCTGCCAAAAACTATCACCTTCAAATTTTTTGGCAGACGACTTGACCTTCACCTTTTATTTGGTTTCCGGTAAAGTTAGTTGTAAAGTCCAACGGATAGGAAAATTAATTCCCGGGAAAATGACAAAAATCAACGAAGAATAATCATTAGACAACCAATTTTTGGTTTAAATTTCTTTTTTCATTTTAGCTATATATCAGAATTTATGGCCTTATATATGATAAAACATAAATTTAAATTAATATAGCAAGATACACACTTTTCCTCTGGTGGTTAGCACATGGACTTGTCTTTGGCAAGAACAAAGATATGAATAAAACTTATTCATGAAGTCAAAATTTATCGCTTCCTCATTCCTGCAATCTTGATTTTTTACGTCATCAAATAAAAATGACGTCATAATCTCAGACACCGTCATATATACGTCATTCGCAAGATGCTATGCTAAATCGGAACCATTTTATCAAGAGCTTGGACTTTAGTTATAGTATAGTTGTGTCAAACGGCAATGTTCAAGACGAACTTTTTTATAAATGTAACAAATCAGATACAATGCATGAAACTAATTAAAGTTTTATCATTATTTATCGATAAAATGTAGTCAACAAACCAAGAGTACAGAATGTTTCGTTTTTCTTTTTTGTAGCCTATGTGGAAAGAAATCAGACATACCGATTCTAAGTAAAATTCTAAGCATTCTAGCTTAACAGTCTGGTAATGTACCCTGAGTTTTTGTTGGAAATTAACAGGTTTAAATGTACATAAATAAGGAATAAAATATAAAGGAAAATTATATAAAATTGAGGAACGTCTGATGTGTTCTTAATGAAATATACGAACATCGTACAGTAACGTGTTAAATTTGTAACGTCATATACCAGTGACGTTACATATTTGGCAATTCAAACATTTACGTTGGCATTGAAAAGGTTAATGAAATATACGTCTCATCACCAAATAGATATCTATGTCGATTTACGAAACCAAACACAGTTTATAAAAGTTCGCCATCACTTCACTATGTAATATGTTTTACGGTGCGACCGTTGGGGCGAGCACAGCATGTGATCAAACAATGAATTATAATAAATTAATAAAATAAAATTAACAACGTAAAATTTGAATGCCAAAAAATAAAACATACCTATTTTTCAGTAAATTTTCATTATTCATAGTTTATAAGATTTGTTATAATTTATTTATTTATATGTAGAACAATAGTTTAATCGCAGAAACAATGTTGTTAAATAATAAAGATTTTAATATATACATGTAAATATTCATTGCACTGCATCGATCTCCTCTTTTAAAGTGATTGTGATTATGATTGATTGATTGATTTCCCCCTTTTTTTGCAGTAGACATTTTTTCTTAAACTTACATATAAAACTTGACTCATCATAGAGCTCCCCCCATGCTAAAATTTTTTTCATTTTTGTCAATTTATACAAAGAAAATCGACTTACCATGGATTTGCCCCTCCACTTAAAAAAAAAAATTAATGTTTAATTTTATTTTTAATTTACGCTTAAAAATATTTGCTTATCATGTTAAAAGAACATGGTGTTGCCCCCCCCCCCCCCCCCCCCCCCCGCATGTAATAAATGGAAGTGAAAATAAAGAAACCATTGAACTGCTAAAGAGCTGAAGGATTAGAATTTTCATGATTTATTTTTCTTTTTGCTTGCAAAGATTTTTTGGATGAGGCTGCCATCCACCCACCCACCCCCTTTAAAAAAAGGCGCTGCTACGTATATAACGTTACGTTTCAGGAAATTACCGTAATTATAGTGAATAAAATATTTGTGAGCATTCATCCAAATTAGTGCAATTTACAACTGTTTCCTGTATCTGAAGAAATGTCCTTATTCGTCAGCTGTTCTTTATCTTAGCCTTTGCAAGATTTGAAGAGGATTTTGGTCATTTCAGCAGATTTACAATAACTTCAATTAGAGTAATTTCCCCTTATCAGTGCTTATTGTGACGTCAAAAAGCATGATGTTCTTAAAATTACACATCTTATAAGCTTTTCAAAGGTTTTACTTTGATTCTCGGGAGAACGTGATGTTGGAACGTGAGGTTGGAAACCATTGGTACTATGAATTGTGGGTCAAAATTTACTGACTCCGAAAAAATATATCGGATCAATGTGTAAACGTTTGTGACGTCACACGATTATTTTTGATTGAAAGTGTACTGAGGTGAACTTTAGAGGTAACATTGACTGTATGTCGCTTACATCGTTATTGTTTTTACTGTCTAAATTTGTCTTGCTGATTCTCGTGAGAGTGTGAAGTGATGAAAATTGCCATGATTACAGGGAACTACTGGGACGATTAAAACGATGCATTACTGGTCCGATTTACTGACGCCAAAAAAATCCGTTGAATGAATGTGCAACTAGTCCGAATTTTCTATTCACACACGCCTTGCCGGTAGAGCTCGCTTCGCGCCGGCGCTGCGCGCCGGCGAGCTGCGCTCGCTATAAGGTTCATGCGCGGATCCAGAAAATTTTTCCAGGGGGGGTCCGAAGGATAATTGTGTTTGCCAAGGGGGGTCCGAGGCATATTTTTGCGATAATTTTACTATGTAAATTTAATAAATTTTCATTTTCCAGGGGGGGGGGGGTCGGGACCCCCCCCCCCCCCGACCCCCCCTCTAGATCCGCGCATGAGGTTTGAGCAAATGAATCTTTCGTGTATTTGCCTCAGCATCTCTGGATAAACAGTCGTCTATAGTGTACAATGTATATTAAAAAATTGTTTGAGCTAACAAGGCTATCAAATTATGGCATAAATAATCCTTCTTGTTTTCAACAATTTATATAGCGCTCGCTATAAGGTTCATGCGCGGATCCAGAAAATTTTTCCAGGGGGGGTCCGAAGGATAATTGTGTTTGCCAAGGGGGGTCCGAGGCATATTTTTGCGATAATTTTACTATGTAAATTTAATAAATTTTCATTTTCCAGGGGGGGGGGGGTCGGGACCCCCCCCCCCCCGACCCCCCCTCTAGATCCGCGCATGAGGTTTGAGCAAATGAATCTTTCGTGTATTTGCCTCAGCATCTCTGGATAAACAGTCGTCTATAGTGTACAATGTATATTAAAAAATTGTTTGAGCTAACAAGGCTATCAAATTATGGCATAAATAATCCTTCTTGTTTTCAACAATTTATGTACCAAACTTTAAGTTGATCGAGGTTTATTTTATTTAAAAGACAAATATTTAAAAAATATAGACTTGAACTTTAAGACAACAATATATTGTAACTATTAAATCAAGAAAATATCCTAGGTTCAATGCACAATAATGATATTGACAACAAAGAAAGACCCCATGCATTAAAATCGCTAGAATCTTCAATTTTCCCGATAAAAAATTGACTTGAAAAAACTCTACGCCCGGACAAAAATGTTTGAAGAAGGTGATATCAAGTAGAAAAAAACCTTTCAGTTCGAGGTATTCTGGTCCATGAAACTCGAAAACTAAGTAAAAACTACTGTTTTTTTCTTTATTTAACACTTCACCATTAGCCATACATTGAAATACTGGTGTCGCTATATATGCTTTCTTTTATTGGGTTATTTTCTTTCTACATGTATGTTTTTCATTCGTCGCTAAAAATAGATAAATATACAAGAAAGAAAGATTTTATAATGACACGAGACAATTTAATAAAAAAAATCTCTGGAATTTCAATAGAATTTAATCTATGTATCTTTATTTTTATATCATCTTCCGTAGCATCTTCGCTAGCTAAGGGTAATTTACGCTCCTTTGCAAGGATGAACAGATCAAAAACCCTTGGCTAGCAAAGATGCGCGAAATGATCAAAACCATATGCATGAGACTTCATTTTAACTTCCTTTAAAATCAGCTGATGGTCAATCACACAAGGAAGCAAAGTTTACATTTCAAGATTTTTTTTATTGATTAGAATTCAATATTGACAAAATAAAATCTGTTACCAAATAATGTTCACGAAAAAGCTGCACAATACACATCCCACAGTGAAATCATAGGGTAAGTCGTTTGTACATAAATTCCCCATAGATATATAGAGATCCACACAGCTATAAGATCCGCTCCTTAAGATATAAACAGCTAGATCCGCGCCCATTCACCAACGTCCTCGGCGACCGCCACGCCCCCTTCCTCTTCCTCCACGTCTCCATCCGCCTCCTCTGCCACGCCCCCTCCAATCATCCCAATCGTCCCAGCGGTCAAACCTTCCACGCCATCTACCGCCACGCCCCCTACCCCTGCCGCCTCTCCAGTCGTCTCTCCAATCGT
Organism: Magallana angulata; assembly: GCF_025612915.1. Taxonomy (NCBI): domain Eukaryota; kingdom Metazoa; phylum Mollusca; class Bivalvia; order Ostreida; family Ostreidae; genus Magallana; species Magallana angulata. The sequence goes on from NC_069112.1 coordinate 19,574,051, forward strand.
CTCTCCATCCGCCCCCACGGTCATTGAACAGTTGGTGCCCTATGAGTCCCCCGCCGATGAGCCCCAAGGGATGTCCGCCAGTCAACTGAATTAGGGGAGAAAATATTTTACAAACACACAAATCGATAAGAGGAGCGTAGTAATGAACGTTGTTTTAAAGTGCATTAAATATATAGAATGTTCACAATGGTTCATAATATAAGACAGATGTCTGTTTTAACCCCCGCCCTCTTTAAGTCCTTTAAAAAAGATTAAGATCATACGTATCATAGATTAGTGAATCTTAGCAAGTCTTATTTCCCCCCTAGTTTGATTAATTTTGATGATAATGATATTAATTGATCTATTATTTAATTATTGTTTTCGCTTATCGATCAAATGAATGACTATATTTTTAAAAACAATTTCCATTACGTACAATGTCTGGCCATTTGATTGATGAATCGCTCCGGTAAAAATGATGAAATACTTCATAAATTTGAAGTTATAAAAGACATATTTTTTTTCTATCAATAGTTTGGGTTCATGCTATTTTTTTTTTTTTGTTTTGCTTCTTTTTTTTTTTTTTTTTTTTTTTTTGCTGTTGGTATTTGTTTGCTTAAAATATAAATTAAACCGTTTAATATGCTTGGTCCAAATATGTTTTATCTGATATATTCATGATCATGTATATGTATTATTATAATTGATTGCAAGAAAATACTTCATTTGTTTGTTACTTTGTTTCATTTTTGCTTGTCTGTTTGTTTGTTTTCTCACCTGGTGTCCAAGAGCTCCGCCTAGCAAAGCTCCCAACACTCTCTGTGACGTCACGGGATCTATGGCCAGCAGACAGAAAAACACACAAAATAGTGGCTTTGCCCTCATTTTGAGCTATAAAAAAAAGAGTAAAATATCGAAAAAAAATTAAAACTCTGTTCTAATTAAGAAATCCTCCACTAAGTGTTGTTAACAGGGTGAAGTTAAACGTTCATCGACAATTTAATTCGTTATATACAAGTACATCCATATTTGCATAACTCATACATAAGCCGAATTGCAACTGGGGAAAAAAAATGTCGGCTTAACAGATTTTTTTTCTGAGATACTTTTATAAAAAGCGAGTGAAAAAAAAACACGTATGAGTTTGAATTGATATCTCTTTTTTTTTTTATTCTTCCACATGTTATTCCATTGATCACTACAAAATTACAACAAAAGTTGTCAAGGAAAAAATATTTCTATGTCAGGACCGGGACAAGACAAGACTAATTTAATTTTTAAAAAGTGGATTATTGAATTTGTTATATATACACATGTACACATACAAACACCTTGCCGTTTTAATGTCAATATATAATTTTATATAGTTATCTCTAGAAAGCAATTGTAAATCAGAAAATACTTTATACATGCATTAGTAGAACCATAATGATGACAGTCCCCGAAACGTTCTACTTTCCCATTTTTTCTGGCGCTCACCTTGCACTCACCGTTTATTCAGCGTTCACTTATCGTTCAGTCATATGCTATTATATTTAGGCTGATTACAAAATTGAAATGTAGTCTTTAATTGTTATTTTTTTCCTGATTACCGGCGAAACACAATCTAAGAATGACTCCCGATGCACTCCGAAAAAATCTTTCATCTTGCGTTCACATATCGTTCACAGTGCATTAACCATTCACTTTGCACTCGAGTTTGCGCTCTGCGTTTGCTCATCTTTCATAAGCGCTCACCAAAATTTAGTTCAGCGTGCGCCCACCGTTCACTGACAAGTGGGAAAGTAGAACGTTTCAGGAACTGTAGGATACAACAAAAGTTGCCTAAAAAAAATATGACTATATATGCCGGGACTGGGATAATACAACGACTAACCTTTTTTTAAAGTTGATAATTTTATATAGACACATGTACACGTGCAAACACCACGCCCTTTTAAGGTCAATACATGTATCTATATAGTTATTCTCTAGAAATCAAATGCAGTCAGAAAAACACTTTATACATGTACTAGTAGAACAATATAATGATCTGATACACACATGTAGATCTAATTATTTTTAAACATACACTCGGCCTAATACGATTAAAAAAAAAGTACTTTTGAGCTTTTGAACCAATGAATATACAAATGAAAATCATACTGTATGTTTAAAACTATATTGTAAATTCATACATGTTCTGTATTTGTGAGTATAGATCATTTAACCGTGTTGTCCATAAGATCTATTGTATACTTACTTTTTGTCTTTCAGGGGGAGGGACACAGCTCAAATACTAAGGATAAGGGACCGTGCGAGGGCCTTATATATACACACAGACGTCTGTCCAATCATATTTGTACCAGGGGTGACAATAGAAGTTAAGAACATTTGGAAAGAATGTCTGATGACGTTTCCGTAGAAGATGACAAATCGATACAATGACAAGTAAAAAGTATAGAGGTGCATTAATTAGAGTTTGATATATGGGACTCTCTCAGCAATTTCTGTCAAAATATTCATCACTGTGCGCTAAATAATATAGATATGAAAGCTATTGAGTGTATACATATTTTTGGTGTGTTTTTATTTAATGCATGCTTTGAGATTTATCTATAAGAAAGTGCGTCTTTGAATTTTTAGTTATGGATCTCAGAGTATAATGTGATTGCAGATTAATATCAATTATCATTTTTGGCTAACCACAGCTACATCATGTAGCGTCCTTTTCAACATATAGGGAAAGAGGATCTAGAGACATAGGCGTCGGAAGCAAATTGAAAGTGGGGGGGCTAGACTAATCCTCAGAAATATTGAGAAAAAAGTAATTCCCAAAATCATGGAAATCCTAATCCGTGGGGGGGGGGGGGGGGGGGGGGGGGGGGGGGGGGGGGGGAGTATACCTATACTTCCAAAAAAATTACTTACCCAAGTTTTCTTTTTCCAAAATCATGAAATTCCTAATCCGTGGGGTGGGGGGGGGGGGTAGTATGCTTCTGAATCTAACTTCTCAATCTTTCAAGGTAAATTTAGGAACAATAATCTTTCCTGCGAGAAAAAGTGGGGGGGGGGGGGGGGAGGCTGAAACCTCTATCATGCTATGTTTCTAATGGTAGGTATAACTTTGCAAAAAAAGTGGGGGGGCTAAGCCCCCCCCCCCTAGCCCCCCGGTTCCGACGCCTATGAGAGAGGATAAATTGCAATAAAGAGACTGAAAATGAATTAATAGAGAGAGAGAGAGAGAGAGAGAGAGAGAGAGAGAGAGAGAGAATGAGAGAGAGAGAGAGAGAGAGAGAGAGAGATCTATTGTAATGTTATTGTCAATATTGTATGGCACTAAATTTTGTATATATATGACGTTGGCCTTGTATGTCGGAGAGGATTATACAGGCAATGCCTGCTATCCCATCCGCTTATGTGATATATTGCATGATGAAATATTGTTTAAATTAAATGAGAGAGAGAGAGAGAGAGAGAGAGAGAGAGAGAGAGAGTTACACATATACATGAAAAAAAACCCAACAAAGTTTAAATGTAGTGGACAGTGATCTCTGAATTTAAATGAAACACACTTGTGCCTTAATATCATATATGTATGTTTAAAAACAATATACTTTTCATCCTTCTTTTTACCCTATCAGCTCTTTTCATGAAACATATTTAACTACATGGGGTTTTTATTATCGATGTGCATTTTTTCAGAAATCGCAAATTTCCTCATAATTGTAATAAAAAATCTGAAAAAAAATAAACAGCAGTCAAATCGGTGCTTTTTGAATTTCCGCTTAATCATTCATTCAATAAATGACTGTATTATATAAATTTCAGTATTCCTTGTAATAACCGGGAATGTACATACATTAAAATATTTACCAACTCCATATATCACTAAATAATCAATTACCATTCTCCGATGTATATCTAATTTACAAACTACTAAAATTAGGAAATACATTTTTGAACGGAAATAAGTGCAAGTCAAGATAAGCAAAAATATTGATTAACGAGACAAATTCCAAATCAATAAAGAAGAGGAAAAAACGAATATTTTTTTTTTATTTTGAGGCGGAAATAACAAGTGCAAGTAATTTAGTAGGTAATAGTTCAAGTCAAGTAAACAGATCCACACGAACCTCTGACCTCATCAATCATTGACCCAAATATCAGTTTGTGTCACCAGATGGAGGCCCTGTCACTATAGGGGAGATGTCTCTGTCCTTGTGTCCCTGTGGTACACCTAACAATTTACATAACATTAGAATAAAGAGGCTTATTTAAAAGAGAAACAAATGCGCGATATTTTCAAAGGCTTTCAGTGCTATAGCTTGCTGTACGGACGTGCATTTGGGCATGCATTTGATTTGGTAACGCCAAGGTGAGATTCAATGAGGGACCCCCCCCCCTCTCCCTCCCACCACCACCATCACCCCCACCCTAAACCATAACCTTTTGAATTTACAAAAATTCTAATACTTGAAAATCAAACTGTGTACTTGGCGTTCAAATATTTGTAATAAAATGAAAGACAAGAAAATAATATATCGCTCAGACTTCAACGCATTTCCAAATTGAAATAAATACGGACTTATTAATTTTTCATGTGTACGGTACTGATCGATATCAAAATTGTGTGTGCCTGGTTGATTTATCACATCAATTCATACTTTTTTTTTTTTACAAAGTGAATTGGATATTCTAGACTTTTTATTAATCTTTTGTATATCAACGGTTTTGTTTGGTTTTTTGTTTTGTTTTGTTTTTTGTTTTTTTTGTGTTTGTCATTTAATTTATCAATTTTGTAGGAAAAAAATACCGAAAGGAGATATTTCTTCTAGATACAACTCATTAAAAAAAAAAGAACTTAATTGTGGATTCAGACAGGATCAAAGTCAATTATATATATATATATATATATATATATATATATATATATATATATATATTGGTCACATGTAGAAATCATATAGATCTGTATTTTTAATTGGATATTATTTGGCTGGATAACCACATTTTATTCTTTGGTACATATTGTCCTTTCTGACATATATTATTTTCCAAATGATAAAATATCTGCAATATGACTACTTGCTACTGCAGATTTTATTTGAAAAATAATATATGTCAGAAAGGACAATATACATGCATATAATCCAATGGCATTTATAAGTCTCAGCACAATTTTCCTTTACGTGTATTAATCTTCTTATATAGAAGAATAGCCTCTCTCTCTCTCTCTCTCTCTCTCTCTCTCTCTCTCTCTCTCTCTCTCTCTCTCTCTCTCTCTCTCTCTCTCTCTCTCTCTCTCTCTCTCTCTCTCTCAAAAGGGGGGCTCAGTTTAACGGGAGCGATATATTAAACATTCCGGAACTGTATAGTCTGTACCTATTGATTTTAACTTTTCCGTAGCGTCACTTGTCTCCTGCATCATACTACGATGATTGATTGCCCAGAGACTGGAAACGGGAGAGGAGAGGGAAGAGTAAGTGAGATGCCCGGGGCGTAATCTACCGTAAATCTCGATTTAATTTACTCACGCCGAGTCAGAACGATTTTCTGATAAGAATCTGTCTAGCTTTTGAAGAACAGCCGTCTACTTCGATAGTTTGCACGATCTTGAAATATAGGCTCTAACAATTCTTTCCCTCTTCTTCAAAACGATGCATTTTATGCACCGGTCAGATCACGAGTTTGTGTAAATGGGGTTTCCTTTATGTTTAGTTTCGTTTTAGATATATTTTGGTGTTATCTTGAAATTTTTGTTGTTGGGTGTTCATCTGCATCCTCTTTTGCTGACAGCTTTGTGATTCCACAGATAGGGATTTCCCGCGCTTCTTGCGGCATTGCGGGAAATCATCATCAGTTCCGGTTAGAAACCCCCCACATCAACCCCCCCCCAATGTTGTAATTGTTGAATTGATGTTTCATCCTTCATTTTTCTGCTTAATAATTGATTTCCTTTTGTTCCTGAGGTCAACGATATTAGCATGATTAGGGAACAATTATCTGGATTATCTGTCTGTTTTCCAAAAATTGAAAGAAAGGAGTTTTGGACCCCCCCCCCCCCAATGGTGTAGTTTATTTCTTGATAAATCATAATTAGTTTTGTATTGGTGTCATGCTGTCATTAGAATGTCAAATGGAATTTTTTCTACCCATTGAGACTGGTACCAATATCCATTCAGTTGGGGAAATAGCATCAAAATGAAACAATATGGGGGTTTTCTAGCAGTTTATTATCAAATTTTTTCACCATATTCAACAATTTTCTGGCTTTAATTTTTCAAAAATGATTTATATTTGCTGTACTATGAGACATGAGTAATGATACAAAATATGGAATTAGAACAAATTAATTTTAATTAACTATAAAGTTTATCTATTCAATACATGTACAGTCAAACTTTGTTATCGCGAACAAGATGGGAATGGTTAAAAACTGTTTATAGAGGGTAAAATACTTAAACAATAAGTGGTTGGGACTTACAAATCACTTAGACATATCCATTGTCAAGATATCAGGGTTTTAGACATCAAAGTTAAACTGTATAATTTATATACAACTAGTAAGTTATTCACAATTTTGCCCAAAATGTTCATGATTTTTTTGGATTTCAGTGCTGCAGGTCCCATTGAAAACAAAAAACAAAAAAACAAACAAATGTCTGTCATTTATAATTCCCTTGATGATTTGTGTTCACAGATGGAGGTTCAGACGACCTCAAAAAGCTTCGGCAAGAAGAGAAGGGAGCGCTACTCCTGTAGTTTCTGCGGGAAGCTGTACCTGACCAAACAAGGGCTAGAACTCCACCGTCCCTCACACATGGGCATCAAACCGTTCATCTGTAGCTACTGCAACAAAGGCTTCTCCCAGAACGGAGTTCTCAAGGTGAGGCTGTCCAAAGTTAATCTACGTTAAACGTAACACACTCTCGTAGGTTTAGGAGAAATTGTGTTGTAGAAAAAAACAAATAAATTCTTATTTTAATTTGATCTTTTCCCAGTTTGATTGTTCTAACATACTGCAATATGTAGAAGTTTGAAATGTTTAGAGCTTATAATATTATATTATGGACTTTTTATACTGGATACTAAATTAGATTGTCAGAAAAAATCATTATCAAAGAGATAGCATACATGTATCTTGAATACACACTGTATTTGTATTAATGTGAATGGTTTAAATCATTTGTGTGAAAATATTGTTTGTTTTAATTTTATATTTGAAAAGTACAGTTCTAAATTCCTATTAACGAATCTTGTTTTTCCTAAAAGCATTTGTTTCAAGCCTAGTTACTCTATCATCTCAACAAATGGAAAAGCGTTAATGTTGAGAGCGGTTTCATAATCTGTCAATCAATCTATATCTGGTTGATTGAATAATCAGTGACAATTTCACCAAATATTAAAACAATCTTTATTTTTTTTACCAAAAGTTGTCTCTCTTCATATATTAACTAACAGAGCAGGCATGAATTAATAATACAACTATTATCAACTCACTGGACCTCTGAGAAAGCCATAAAATAAAAAAGGAAATTGTAATTATTTCTTTTGTTACCTGTTTAATTCAAAATCCATCAGTACTTTCCAATTTTTTTTGACACCTGTGTAATAGATGAATGTTTATTGGTACTTTAAATTATATTTTACACCTGTATTTTAGACCTGTCAAATATTTTATAAAATTTGGCACCTCTTTTGTTTTTCAGGTACACATGCGAACACACACGGGAGAAAAGCCTTACAGCTGTGACATGTGTGGCAAAGATTTCAGCTGCATGTTTTATCTCAAATCTCACGAGCGCACTCACACCAACTCGAAACCGTTCAAGTGTCAGCACTGTGGGAGACATTTTACTCAGCTCTCATCGCTACAAACTCACCTCAAGAAGAATTGTAAAGAGCTCTATATATGATCATTCTGTAGACATTTTGACTTCGATTAAGTTCCAACATAGTGCCATATAAATATATATCATCAACATTTTACACATGCTTGCAAATACGTATATGTGAGAACATTTCACAGTAGATGTTACATAGCTTTTTATATACATTAATTTTTGAAGTAGAAAAAAAAATACATATACATTGTAGTTGCATTATTTTGTTAGAAATTTAATTGCATGCACTATAAGCTTTAAGGATAGAGTATTCAGAATAATTTTTATAATGTTTGAAAATATAATGGAAAACAATGAATGAATATTTCACTGTATTTAAAATAATTGAAGTCTTCCAAATTTCGGCATATTTGTTGAAAGTTGAAAAAAAAAAGAGGAAATTGGAATGGACATTTTCCTAAATCTTAGAGAAATATTCTAGTCTCCTGGTCAGTTAGCGTATTAGAAATTGACAGTATATTTGAAGCTATGGTGGAGCCTTAGGTCTTTCTGTATATCAAGTTGTTTTAAAATGCTGTTTTGTGTTTTAACAGCTAGTTATAAAATCATTTTGGTTTTTATTTGATTATTTTTTTAGAGATTAAGTATATGTTGTAAATCAACTTTTATTAGCAACAGATTAATTTTGCAATTTACATGAGACTGATTTTTGCAATATAAATATAGGAACTGGGAAATGCAGACATTTGAAGACTGGTTTAACGGCGAAAAATTTTCCTGACCGTGAAGCTCTTGCAAACCTAGCAAAAATTTCTAACACTCCCCCCCCCCCCCCCCCCAAAAAAAGTTGATTTACATAATATATTTGACACTAAAAAAAAAATTGTATCATCCAATCAGACAAATGGGGATGATATTGAACCATTCTTATTATCGGTTGCTGTTGATGTTTTTGAAAGTGTTACTTGTCTTATAGATTTATGATAATGAGACTGTTATATGCTTTAAGTAACTTTATTGTATCACTTGAGTGGGTTTTTTTTCACTGCACTTTAATATGCAATTTAAAACTGATCAATAGTAGTTTGATAAGATAAATCAATATGAATTTGAAAATACATACCTGGTAATTATACCCATTCACTTACATCTGAATCTGAGTTTTAAAAAGGATTGTCCATATATATTATATTTATTTTAAGGGTCTTCCCCTTAACCCCCCCCCCCCCCTTGAAAAAAGTCAAAGGAAGCATAAAAGTAGAAGAATTATCATATTACCTTGCCGTCCAAAAATATGTAATATATTGGTCCTACATTATTCACTGAAAATCTTGCCCTGGAACTTTGTTCCTTTGTTCATTCCACTGAAAACAAAGAGGGCCCCTCAAATGTATATATAAAGGAGTTAGTATGTAAGATAAATATTTTTTATTTGTTTTCAAAAAAATATTGTTGAGCATTAAATTTAAGATGCCTAGTTACATGTACTTGATTTAATAACACTGGTATCCTGGAAAATCTATATGTTTCAAAATTGTCTAAGAGTCAAAGGCTGTCATTGGGATGAATACGGTCTTTAAGTTTGTTTATAAAATGTTGTTACTTTTATAATCAATTTTTGAGTATATGTTTCAACTCAATCTAGAATTGTTGATGGAAACTGGTTTGAAATGAAAAGTATTTGGTATATGTTTTGTTTTTGATTTTGTATGTGTATGTAACAGCTGTTTTATTTTAAGATTTCATCATTATCATTGTTGTCATCATTGTCATCATCTTCATCATCATCATCATCATGTCAACATTCTCCTCATCCTCATAACATGAACCATCAGGACCATCCTTACTTTCTCTTTAGATTAGTAATATGCATGTCACTAGTCATTAAGTATTATATGTTGAGAATAAAATTGCTTTATGATATTTATAATCAGGATTTTGTTTTTTAGCTCACCTGAGCCGAAGGCACATGTGAGTTTATCTGATCAAAAAGTGTCCATTGACTGTCGTCGTCTTTGTTGTCTTTGTAAACTTTTAACATTTTCATCTTCTTCTCCAGAACCACCAGGCAGATTTCAACCAAACTCTGCACAAAGCCTTACCGGGCAATTAGATTTAAGTTTGATCAAATGAAACGCCACTGACTCTTTTAAAGGAAATAATTTAAAATTTTTGGTATTTTTCAAAAATTTTCCTCCCAAAAACAATTTGTCCGAAAAATCTCAATTTTGTGTGGAAGCATCCTCAGGTAGTGTAAATTTAAGTTTGTTAAAATCTTAAAATCATGGTCCCCGGGAGTAGGGTGGGGCCACGATGGGGGGTCAAATTCTACTTACATGTAAGGATACATGTATATTGAGAAATTTTAGTTACAGAGTTCCGAAGACACACATTTCTTGGCTACAGTGAATTTTATAAAAAAAAAAAATTATCCCGTCCACCTTCATCCGCAAAGACCTCGGACAACCACTGCCCAAAGTGCTCGGAGAGCTACACGCATTTTAGAAAATAAGATCCCCCAGTATTAATTCTCATGAATACGGATACAGAATTACTTTCTCATCAGCTCAAAGTGATTGTGCAGAATGTAAAAGCTCTCAATATACTTACAGAGTGAAACAATGCATCGTACGGTGTCTGATTTTATCAGCGAATGCTTACAATGCAAAATACATAAACGGGTAAATCAGCGCACTCATGCAGTTACTCAAACAAAATCAATGTGCTGTATTTGCGTGATAGCCCATGGGGATCAATGTAATTTAACACTGTGCTGGTTATTCAAGCCAGTGTCAATAAAGGCAGATTTTTAAAAAATCATACACTCAGGTTATTAGCAGAAGACAGACAACTGCCATAAAAAGTATATATACGAGTTTTCAAAAGTGTATTAATCGAAAGGTAAGATTTACACCTTTCAAACGTATTGTTATGAGAAAAAATAGTATTTCATTATTTATATATTAAAGTATTTCAGTATTTAAGTTATCCTATAAACGGTGTTTTTTGTAAGATATTTAATTACCACAGAGGAATTTTAGATCCTACTTGACTTTGTTATAATTTTATTTAAATTTAAATTCCCCAGAAACTTTATAAGGGACACTATTCTATATATATATATATATATATATATATATATATATATATATATATATATATATATATCTTATTTTGAAATTTGCGGGAATCTAGATCTGATGAGGATATTTTTTTAACAACCTGGCTCCATAATTCCCGCCAGTGTAGGAGATTTTCCATAATCATCATGAACGAAAATTATTTTCTTTTTTAATTTTCTTGTAAAAAATATTCTCATCGATAAGCGAAGGTACATGATCAAATATTAACTTTCTTTCTATTATAAGGTAAATAATTGAATATCTAACATGTGACATTAGACAGGTGCTAAATGTCACTACCTTCAATAAATGGCGCAAAACCAAAGTGAAAATCTAAAAATGTTTGAATAGTATATAGATGTATAGTTATATAACAGAGAACCAAAGGAAACTAAGTCTTAGCGCAAAATGAGTAATGTCTGATACTGTATACAGGGAAATTTTCGACCACGTTTATTTTCGCCCCTTTCACCTTCGTTGTCCGTGGACGAATATAAGACTGGGCGAATTCCATTCTCGCAAACAGTATCTTTTTCAACACAACTGCATGTCGGCGAATTCAAAAGGGGACAAAACCGATTGCAAGCGAAAATAACACGGGGCGAAAATAACCCTGTATACAGTAATCTTTAAATCAATAATATATAAAAATTATTTAAATTAAGGTCTTAAAAACATGCAGTCAGAGACCGTTCAACCATAAAAATGTGTATCGCGGTGGCACTGGCATGTGTAGAGGACGACGCATGCGTACAGAGGTAAAATGGTGCGATTACAAAAGTGTTACATGGGGAAAAGTGTGTGTGTGTGTGTGTGTGTGTGTGTGTGTGTGTGTGCAGAAAATGAAAAGTACATAAGAAAAAAATGTGTTTTTTTTCTCTCTTTTATTAATATCAAGTTCATTCACATAATCATCATTATAACCATCTTATACAATTAATCGTTTTTTTTGGCATTTGCATTTCCAATAACATCATCATCATACATCACACATTTTGCGTCTACAAAAAATAACCAATATTGTGGTAAATATAATTACTAACACAAACAGTGATCTTCAGAAGAGTACTTTGCATACACAGATTACTCTTTAAAATAAATATGAGGTTTTTCTCTGACATTTTCTCATTCTTTATTCTGCATTTCTTCTTGTACATAATCAAGGTAAAAAAAGCTAAAAGATTGTTTAAAAGCAGTGTTTTATGGCTTATCTAATTATAGAATCCAAGAATAAGAATTTTTCCAAGTATATTTAGAAAGGAGCCTAATTTCTTCCAGATAGTCTTTATAATGTTAGAGTCGTGCACAATGTTGTGCATGTTTACAGAAAATGACAAGTACATGGGAAAACATGGCGTGTGTACAGATAAGAAATTATAAAGGAATCAAGATGCATTTACAGGAAATGAACAGGGTGTACATTACATAGATTATATAATTCTTACAGATAGGGGTCTCTGGCAATACATGCATAGAAACAATTTTCCTTTCAATTAAACAGAATTGGATCAATTTACATTGATTATCTTTAACTTGAATTTTTCACATTGTTTAATTTTTTTTAAAATGTGAATTGCAAACTTCCGAAACATGTCTTTCTATTGATTGCTGTAAACATTCTCTGATGTTGTTTCAATGTAATCCTGTAACGTTGAATACACCAAGGAATACTCATCCTGTCAATGGGAATAGGAAAGTACACAACTGATGACAGAACATATTTCCACCAAATAAACTATTTGTCATTGTTATTACGTTAATACGTCAGTAAAAGCATTATCCAATGGTTTTTTTGTTATCTTCATTTTTTTATGAATAGCATTAAAATAAAATCTAAATACTGTATGCAGGGTTATTTTCGCCCGGTGTTATTTTTGCTAACTACACTTGCAAACGGTATCGTCACCTCTTGAATTTGCCCACATGCAATTGTGTTTTAAAGAGATATTATTTACGAGAATGACATTTACCCAGTCTTAAATTATCCCGCTGACAACGAGAGCAAAGGGCGAAAATAAAACGGGGGCGATTATTTCCCTGTATACAGTACATTTAATCGCAAAAAACCCAACATTATACCTGTGTGGAACAGAACTCTGGTCTCCTTGTCTGTAGTTGTCGGGCTGTTGTAAACACGTCAATGTTGTCATCCATATTGATTTGTTGTATGGAGTTAAACACAGCACAGAACACACCGCATAAAGAAGCACCATCCCTGTCATAAAGGAAAAAAAACCGACAACATATATTGCAGATGGAGAGCAACGTTTATGAAAAAATCATGAGAAAAAAATATCAGCTACTTGCATCTATAAATATGCTACCATTTGAACAATACAATGATTGACTATGTGGTTCTGACGTCATAAAGGAATAGTACATTACAGAACAGATCTATCTATCTATCTATCTATCTATCTATCTATCTATCTATCTATCTATCTATCTATCTATCTATCTATCATCTTGTACATCAACCAAAAGTTACAATTAGGGTACCACCTACTTGCTGACAATAGTAATGGGGTTTTCTGTTGAAAGATTCTGAGTATATAATACTAAGCTTCGAAGAAACGATGTGTCTGGAGGAGTTCCGGTTGATTTCAGTTGTCCTTTGGGTTCTACAATCACTACGGAATGAGGTGTCTCCTAAAATAAAGTTACTTGAATATGAGTTGTATTCTGAAAGGATTTAAATAACTCAGCTGTCTCCTGCAAAAGTACTTGAGTATGAGTTGTATTCTAAAAGGATTCAAATTAGTGAACTGTCTCCTTAAAAGGTACTTAAATATCAATATTATTCTTAAAGGATTAAAAAAAGTGAGCTGTCTCCTAAAAAGTACTTGAATATGAGTTGTATTCTTAAAGGATTAAAAAAAGTGAGCTGTCTCCTTAAAAAGTACTTGAATTTGAGTTGTATTCTAAAAGGATTTAAATAAGTCAGCTGTCTCCTTAAAAAGTACTTGAATATGAGTTATATTCTGAAAGGATTCAAATAAGTGAGGTAGGGACCATCAGTCAAATTTAGAAAAGAGAGATACAGAGTTTAATCAGCTGTTCCTATTACCTCCCCGTGTATGATGTTGACTGTAGTGACCTTGACCTCGGTGTCACTCTCAGACTCGTGCTGAACGACAAATGGTGCCACGTCCTTAGAGGACGCTATTTCTGGAAACCATGTCTTGGACTAAAATAAAAGTGGAAACTGGTTCTGTAACATACTTCTTTGATACATAGTTATAAATATTGATTTGTAAATAACCGATCTGGGATTTTTTTCTCTCAAATCCTCATCTATGTCCTATCGCATTACTTCAATCTAGAAACGCAGCTAAATATTTGCATACAAATAATGCAATTGAGTTTTTTAATTTAAAGAAAACTTCTGATTTATAGATCTGCCATGAAAATAAAGTACGAAAAAGATAAAACCGTATCGAAGACCCAACTGCAGATTCAATTTGTAGATCTACGGGAAAAGTTAGTGCTAACTGGCAGTATAGCTGCAGTTTCTCAATTTATAGAGCACAAAAACGTATGCTAGTTCAGGAATGATTAAACATAACTTCTTTACATCTTCAGACATTTAAAGTAATACTGCTGCTATCACTTAACCACATACTTAAAATCTGCACACCGATCTAGGAAAGTAATTGATGGAAAACAGTTCAATAACTTTTAGAAAATATAAAATAGAATGCAAATTGAAAATCATAGAATACAAATGAAAATGTATGCAATACAAATGGAAAAGATCCAATATTGATTGAATGTTTGCATGTCATAATACACCCACCGACTCTATTTCATATAATGGATTCATGCAGATGACTGTTTCAGAATCATGGTCATTGAGCAGGCGCAGGAAGTCCACAGCGTCCTCTGGTGTCGGGTATTGCGTCACTATAAACGCTCTATCTTTCTGGTAAGACTGAAGAGAGTATCAACTTTAATATAAATTTTCAATAATGTTTCTTTAAAGAAATTTCGGTTATATTCATTTATAGTAAGTTGGTACTAAGTATTTCTGATGTATTTCTTAAGAAAATTGATTTTAGCTTTCGTTATATACCCTGTATGTAGTGGTGAATTTAATTTTTACTGGATTTATCTGGTTAAAGCATAATTATACATTAGCCATTAAATACTTACACAAGCGGTAAAAATATATACAAGCGTACTCTTCTATTTAAACTCATTAAGCTTGACCAGTCATTTTATATCAATTTAAACATAAACTGTATAATTTTGGTTTATAGAAATACCGGTACAGAACAGAAATGTTAATACCTGTCATTGAATGTGTATATTTAAACAATAAAATGCTTTCTTTGGCGATTCACTCGGGATATGAAGGTAGCGACATTGCAGAAAAAATACAAAAAATCAATTTTGTTCTGCACTGGTCGCTACCTTCATAGCCCGCATCAATCATCAAAGAAAGCATTTCATTGTTTATATTAACATCTTTCTTTTAGCTAATAAATAAACTGATTATGAAAAGTTAGTCAAATTCACTGATTTCAGTCATGTCACTTTCTTGTCAGTTTCAGGCGGTGTAGATTAATTTCGACCAATCGATAAATGGGGCGTGTATATTTCAGTCTGGCTGTTTCTATAGAGCGATGAATTAACTATAAGTTTCCGTAAGAAATAGAGGAAAAAATACATAGTAGATGTAAATATTTATATATGAACAAGGATCAGCTAGACTCGCTAACGTGGATTTTGTACTTGTGTACTTGTATAAGAATGAACAACATTTGAATTGTTGTATATACTCACTGATACATGAATCGCATTGATGACGTTGCCTCGTTTACCGACAACTGATGTCAGATACAACATGTATTTGTCCACTGAAAGAAAAATAACTTAATATATACATAATTGTCAAGACAAAACACATTAATTAAAATTTAATTTCAGCAAGTTTGCACGACCAATTTACTAGTATTCTAGAACAATTAAATATTGTTGAAAATGGAGGGGAAAAAAAGGAAATGAATTGTACCATTTCTGTGAATCGAATCGAATCGAATTCCTGTGAATCAGATTTCAATAACAACTTTATTTTTAAAATTACCATCGTCAAAGTACATTCGTTGTTTATAAGTATAATTTCTGAGATTAACAATTATTACGTGTTTATTTTTATACATTACTGTATGGCGACACCTATTTGAGTTTGACAAGTATGATGAAAAAAATTGGCGTAAATTTCTAGCCCCAAAGAAAATTTCATTTAGTTTTTACAAATTAAATATTTCATTTTTAAGAGCATACTGTACTGACATGGTAATGCAATGTTTTCACTTTTATTGTCTAAATGCTGACTGGAATTCTTGTAGTGAACACTTGTGTATTGCGGTCGAATCTCCATCAGTTTCTGCGAAGTATAGAAAAAAACCCACTTGAAATCATGAATGATTGTCTCATTTCAAAGCTTACACAAAATTAATGTAAAAAGAAATTTTCATAATTACGTTTTTGTCGTTAATGTATTCACGTTTTACCTCAAACTCCTTCCTGATGCCTGCATGATTAGCGGGGTGATCCCCTCTCATACTTTCTATTTTCTTTGTAAAGTCAGCAAGACTTTGTGCTTCTAAAGAAACTTTAAATTTTTCGTTTAATGCCAGTAATATCGTCTTATATTGTTCCTAGAAAAAAAGTTCCGAATTAAATTAATTTAATTCAATTTATTCTTAAAGTACTAAATATATGTTGAAGGTCATTCTACTTTTAGTTTATTATTAGGGTAAGTACTGTGGAATATCCTCATTATTCGTGGGGAACCAATATTCGTGGCTTTCGTGGGTAACCCTTATCATCGAATTTACATTCCCACAAACGTATACACAAGCATATGTTAAATTTTTATTTGCAAAGAGAACTTGCTACCAATGAAATTACGTCCGCATGAACCAGGAAAAGTTTGGCTACCGATGAATATTGACCTCCACGAATAAAAATGAGTCGACGGTACATTAGAACCATTTTAACAATACCTTGGACTTTCAGTAGGGCGTAACTATCTATTTATTGCGTCAAAACAAGTTAAAAATGACCCGGTTTCAATGGAAATATACACCGATTGCGTAGTCTTAGCTCAAAAGCCAGACAAATCTTGTTGATTTCAAAGAGCCATGGCTGAGTTGCCAGGAATAAAACAGACAGGCCTACGTCACAGTAATGTTTGACACCAACTACCCAAAGTCCAAGCTCTTAATGTTAAAATGGTTCAAAATATCTTTTGAAGGTAATTCTATTTCTAGTTCATTATTATGATAAGTTCATTAAATGTACACATTGAGTAAAATTCTTATAGACTTACATATGTTTGGACCATGTTCATTCTGTTTGCCCTCATTATCTTGACGTACTCCGCTACATTGATTTTACCGGACGTTTT
Organism: Magallana angulata; assembly: GCF_025612915.1. Lineage (NCBI taxonomy): Eukaryota > Metazoa > Mollusca > Bivalvia > Ostreida > Ostreidae > Magallana > Magallana angulata. The sequence continues at coordinate 19,591,396 of NC_069112.1, forward strand.
ACCAGCCTTGTATAGAGCATCCAAGGCGATGTAGGTTCCTGTGCGACCTATTCCTGCGCTACAATTGTATACCACTTTCAGTAAATAAATTGATGTCAAAAAAATATTGTAATTTTTAAATTTTTTTTTTGATATTAGTTTTTACAATTGTCTTTGAATTAATTTCACGGTCATCCGATCACAAACCATTGGTATAAGTTAAAAAATTAGTTTGCACATAATCTGAATAATGACAATATTAATCTGTGATCTTGGATTGTTTTATAAACATTAAATGGTAAATGCATGTATATACACGATCCTACCTGCAGTGAACAAGTATTGGTGATTTATTTCTATTGGTCCTTGTTCTCATCACATGACTATGGAAAACAACCAATGAAAGAGGATCTGGGGTACCATGGTCAGGCCACGTGGTGTAGTGGTATTGCATAACAACACGTGACTTATTTTGCTGATAATGGAGGATAATACCGTAAGGTTTAACTTTCACACTGGATATTGTGTGATCGTTGGTTAAAAAGAACAAACAAACAATAGCAGTAAATTATTATCTATCCTTTTTAGTATAGCTGACCATTCATACGCGGATATAGAGGGATGGGATGTCAAGGGGGTCCATACCCAACCCCTCAAAAAAATTTCTGGATCAGCGAATGCCATTACTAGTGTATTCAGAAAGTCTGGTGGTTCCAGATTGATAGTAATGTCATAGTAATCTCTATGACCACGACGTCATTAGTTTTCTTAATGCATTCAACTTTGTAAGAATGCCGACGTCTAAGTAAAGAGCCGACATGGCTGAAAGCTGACAATATTTGAGCTTCCGCTATGTATCCAAACTCAACAACTATTTCAACATAGTTCAAGTACAACACAGCTATACATTTAGAAGTATGACATTACCTGTTTGTGGGAAACTGACAGCTTTCGTATGACGTAGAAAGCGTATTGTTTTTCCTCCACATTCTTGATGACGATATTTCCATGCAGTCTTGATTTCGTATTTTCTGGCCAGTATTGAATGCATTTCACCTGATTGGAATTTTAAACATGCACGTTCAGTCTTTCATTTAAAATACGGTTTTCGGCAAAATGATTACAATTAAATGAGTTATATATTTGCACACGTCAATTAACACAGAACTTAACTTCATCCACTAGTTTGAATTGTTCCTCTCAAATTTACTGACCTTCACTCCCTCTTTTAAGTTGGTCAGCATCACAATTTGTGTGACCTTCTCTTGCCAGATCATTGTCCAAAAGTCATTCAACGTGGTCTGCTTGGGACCTTCATAACAAGACAAGGTGGAAGATGTTTTCAGTATTTTTGATAAATTTCAAAAGTAAAACACGGTTATAACGAACTGCCAGGGACGACGATTTTGCTTCGTTTTAAGCATAATTCGTTATATCCATTAAGTTTACAACATATAATATTGTCAGGGGGAATGAAAATCACTTCGCTGTAAGCGTCAGTTCATTATAAGCGTGTTTGCTATAACTGTGTTTTACTGTATTTTTTATACTAAGACGACTTTTTGGTTAAATTTCTTGTCTTAAAAATTTGTATTACCTTGTGATGCAATATACACTTTCTCTTCATCCAATCCCTTAAAAAAATATTTGATAAGAATTTGAATTGCAATGTTGTTTATACGTGTATAATGAAGTATACTGAGTGATACTCACACTGATGTAGTTTGCATTGATATAGTCATTAGATGATTTATCTGGTTCTGTCAGAACGACCCTTGAGTGATCATCTGTAATAAAAGACCACTTCTGTGTGTTAGTACAGTGAGGACTAGAAGTATAGAAGTTTGATATCAATTGGTTAAACTAATCACTAGGTCACGTTCTTTAACTATTGATTAACTGAAAAACTATCAGTGTAATTCTCATTTCCATCATTTGGAAAAAGGAAATAAAATACATTTGGAATCAAGTATTTGTTATTAATCCTAATGATAAGAATCTACGCGAACAAAAACGTCATGTTGACCAGAAGGCAAAGAATGTAGTTTTAATCGCATCTGAGCTTCTTTTGAAATTATTTTGAAAATTATTTATGAATAGAACATCTGGACAAGAAAATATTTGACAATGTACATCTTTGAAAACCTACAAGGGAATGTAGTTTTGAATCTGTTCTTGACTAGATTTTCCTGGCGTTTTCCAACTTCGCATGGATGTTGTTCTCCATACGGCAACATCTATGAAATTAAACCAGACAATTAAAAAAAAAACTTAAAAAAATAAAACTCTTTTACCATATTTATGAAACGGACCAATTTTGCATTTAGATCGCTTACAGCATATTCTCTTTTGAATCCATCATCATCATTTTCTCTCCTTTCATTTATTGCACTTTCGATATCACTAATGAGGATATCACATATAGTTTCCTCATTTAAATACATGTCTCCATAGGGATTGTCAATGCCTTCGTCATCAGTGTCATCATCTCTGACGTCATATTTTTTCTCAATGGGTGTATCTAATGAGGTTTTATTGCTCTCAGACTTCAAAACAGAGTTACCATCGGTTTCCATATTTTCATAGATGTTGGAAAAACCAGTGTTCTCGCCTCCATTGTGCACTAAAACGACCAAAATAAACATGTATATTCCTTTGTAAAAATATGCGCCCCCCTTATTGTGGCCCCACCCTAACCCGAGGGTTCATGATTTGAACTAACTTGAATCTAACCTAAATGAGAATGTTTCCACACAAGTTTCAGCTTTTTCTGCTCCATTGCTTTTTAAGAAGATTTTAAAAGAATTTACATATAATTCTTATGTAAAGATTCAACACCCAATGTGATCCCGCCCTACCCTCGATGACCAAATTTTGAAAAAATGAATCCATCCTACTAAAGGAAGCGTCCACAAAAGTTAAAGCTTTTCTGGCCGATTGGTTTTTGAGGAGAAGATTTTTAAAAAAGATACCAACAAATTTTCAATAATTCTAAATCATCTCCCTTTAAAAGAGGACGTAGCCCTTCATTTTCAATTTGAATGACCTTCACCTGTATAGGATTAATGCTAAGTTTAATTGAAATCGGCCAGGTGGTTCTGGATAAGAAGTCAAAAATGTCAAAAGCTTTACAGACAGACAGACGGGCAGACAGACGGACGCCGGACAAAAAGTGATCACAATAGCTCACTTAAGTCTTCAGCACAGGTGAGATAAAAACGTTTGATAGTTTGCAATCTCAAAGGTACCATCTCCATGCGGCTATTTATACAGTTAATGATAATAAAAGGTGAATTTGTGTCTGTACTACATCGTTACATACATGTTACAGCCCAAACTGATTCAAAACAAAATCAAGATTTTACACCAAAATACAAGAAGTATACTTAAGATACTTATCTTGAATGTTGCAATCTAAACGTCATTACGAGCTTCGGTCTCATTTTAAACACCTATCACTTACAATGTGCATTCTCTTCCCTCTCTAGTATACGTCTTTCAGTTCGTTGCATTTCATCCTTCGACTTCGTTGTTCTCAATCTAAAAGAAAAGGACAGTAAAGGTGTGCGTTAAACAATGTTTTTTTTGTTTTTTTTTTTTTTTTACAAAATAATTCCAAACATCAAACATGTTGCTGATATTTAGCTGCAAAATATGTTTAGATACAGTGTTGCTGAAATAACAATTAAGCTGCATATACAGAAAACCGACGAGTTTATTTCGCGATTCAACAAGGATAGACTTGTTCGCGGCAACTTAATTTCGCGACCAAGCCTTATCAACATCCGTTTCGTTAAAACGAAAATACGACAATTATTGTCTCGTCGCGAGAAATATTCGCGGTAACAAAGCTCTTGCGAACCTCGCAAAAATTTCTCGTACGCGAATAAAATTTGGTTTACAATATGTTACCTCTTAAAAACAATGATAAAGACAACGAGGACGATGGCTAGACCTACTGCCACAACCACACCGGCAATAACGGCGGTGTTGTCACCTCCATTGTTTGGTGTACCAATCTGTGTAATAAAGAATTGATATCTGTTATATTGACACTATACCACTGTTGAAGATAATTATGATAAATAAAGTAATTATATCAGAAAAAATGTCGTCAATCATATTACAAGAACAGTGAAGTATGTTTTGTTTTCAAAAACATAAGCGAGAAAAATATAAGAATATAAGTTTAAAATTGATGCCAATGATTAAGCATATATCGTTAAGTCTAGTATATGTATAAATACTAATATTTACATTCCCCATATATTTTGCATGTAAAGCTACTGCAGATATAGCACCATAACACAGACAGGGTACTAAAAGGTTAAATCAAGAGTTTTAATTGTGACGTCACAAACGTTGAACGCTGATAAATACAACGTCACAAGCGAAAATCAAATATCACGCTTGTGGCTGTTACTGTGGCTATTCCATTAATTTGAACTTACCCATAGGATAATACAGTAACTTGAGGTATAATTTGCATTTGCGTCCAAGGCAAGAAGGTAAAAAAATGTAAATATAAGCATTAAATCCTTATCTTTTTAAAGATATAGTCTCATAACTGCAACGGTGTGTGCAAATAAATTTTCATAAAGCGCTAACGCGCGTTATTCAATTTGTATGCACACACCGTTGCAGTTATGAGACTATATCTGTCAAAAAATAAGGATTCAATACTTAAGTACTTCTTAACGCATGTCTAATTGTACTAAAGGTCTCTTGTTTAGAATTGTAATTTGATACCGAATTGGGTCTCAGTTGGTTTAAATGAGATTATTTATGCTCGTAAAAATGCTGAAGGTAGAGTGAAAAGATATTTAAAAAAAATAAGGTATTATTTCATTTCATACAACAACATACCTAAACATATCTTGTGATTTACCTGTTCACATGTTCCCGTTATGACGTCACAGGTTCCATTATTTGCACAAACTGCCTGGCATGTTTCGTTACAATTGTAACTATAGGATCCCCATTTACAACCTTAAATACCAAGCATGGATAAAAATAGTGTGAAATTTTAATTGTTTAAAAATACTGGAATCACTTTGTAAAACAGATGGACAATTTGAATACAACAATTTGTACGATATTAAAAATTAACTATACTTGGTGAACATAGCTTCCGGTGAACATAGCTTCCGTATTAATATTGATAGACATTTGGACCGAGGTAATAGGAAAGCTATAACTCTGACAAGTATGTGCATTTTTTTCAGTATAATAATTCGTCCATAAAAGCGGACACGGTGACTTTTGTGAAACTACTGTATGTTCAGGGAAATATTCGCGCCGTTTTATTAGCGGGCAAATTTTAGACGGGTCGAATTTCAATGTTTCAATCTTTTTCTCTTTAAACATACAGTATCTGGGCGATTTCAAAACGGGGCAAAACTTTTCGAAAGAGCACATCGAAGGTTGAACATTACACGGGGTGAAAATAGCCCTGTATACAGTATAGGTAAGCAGCCAATTAGACCAGGGTGTATTTATTTAAACCAAAACAACTCCTGCGCAGGAGTGTTGAACTTTGATTTATTTAGAAAGAAAACGGTTTCGTTTTATATATCTTTTAGATGGGCGATGTTATAAAACAGTACATTGATCACTTATTTTCTTCTCACTAAAAGTAAGTTGAAAACGATTTCAAATTGAAATAATTCGAACTGATTTACTTTGTGTACAGATGGTTCCTTCATTATCATACACTAAAATGTATCATCCTAAGAAATAATACATTACAAAGCTTGATGACCATACGAACACATTTCCCTTTATAAACTTTATTTACAGAAGCGCCATTTTCTATGGGGTAAAATAACCCATTTGAATTGATTTACCTTGAGTACAGTTGGTTCCTTCATATCCTGCATCACACCCATTTAGACAGGAGCCGTTAACATGATGGCAGGCTTCATTCTGTACACAGTTCCCACAGGACTCCCTACAGTTTTGACCAAATTTACCCGCCTCACACTCTGTAGAGATTATTATTAAAAGATTATTGCACGGCTTGCGTGCATTAAATGTCGTTTTTCCCATTTTATATTTCTCAAGAGTAAAATAATATCTTGTGGTTTTTTTTTTTATCATTCATTCATTTTTACACTCCACCTAACTTCGAATGAAAATTTCATACATAACTCTACAAATTAAAACAGTCAGACTATATGTCAATGTACACGTTTAATGCGCACTTAAAAAATGGCAAAAACAAATCTATTCAGTATTTGCACTTAATATCTTTTTATTGAATTTTATATGCTAGTACTATGGTTGATAAAACAGGAATTAAGACGGCATCCCAATGATTTCTAATACTCAAGAGAAATGGGTTGCTTGTATCATTACAACTGAGATCCATCTTGGCTGATACCCAAATCCATTACCCAGCTGTAAATATGTAAATTCCTTATTTTACGCGCGTAATAAATCCGCGATTCCATTGTTTTGTATCAAATCCCCGGATTATAAAATCGAGATCAGCAATTTTTGGTTATAATTTCCTATAGTTCAAAAGTGAAAAAAAGCGAAACTTTAAAATCCACGAGGGTTGCCTCTCGCGATTTTACGCGGAAAATAATTCCTCGCATTTAATTAGGAATTTACATTATAAATATGATTGTATATAAAGGCCAAGCAACAGAATTAATAAATTCTTGGTTTAATGTATTGATTTTTGATAACTATATCTGTTAAATTACTAATCTCGTGCACAACTTTGCAGTCAGAACAGCTAGAAAAACAAAGCCTTACTTATTTTACATTGGAGGTCACTCCATCCTGGCTGGCACCCTCCCTCACACTCTCCCGTGACCCTGTCACATCTCCCCGGAACTCCACAGTTCGCGCTACAATTCTCCCGACAATTGTACCCAAACAATCCAATAGGACACTCTTTAAGATGAAAGGAAAAAAAGAGTTGGCAAGTACAATAGTATCGTGAATATATAAAACCAGGATTGTACCGGAAGATCAAATCATGAGGATGTTTCGATAATTTTGATTGAAATGTATTATAAATTTCTTGACATGAAGAACAATGAAGGGGATAAAAAAAACCTACAAAAAAAAGTTTCTCTTAAAAAAGATGCGATCGTCTAAACATCTTCAAAAGACAACTCTAATTATTTAAACAAATAATCATTCAAATTATTCCCTGTATCTCTTTGTTCCGCATGTGTTGTTCTTCAGAACATTTGTTACATAATAAAATGTTTTTGATAAATCTTACGTTTATCACATTTGTCACCAAACACCCCTGCGTCACATCCGATTGGACAACTTCCGTTCACGTGATTGCACTGTGCACCATTCAAACATTTACCACACGTAGAGTTACACTCCAGACCGTACTTGTTATCAGTACATGCTGCAAGATTAAACCAGAGAAATCTATGTATCGCCATATCTTATTGAAAATGATATGAGTTTGGTTAATCAAATTTTATCATTTTGTTACATTATAATAAATGTTGTTGAATTAAGACACAGAAAATATTTAGTTGATTTCATTAAAGAAAACATCAGACATCTTTTTAATCGGGTAAATATTGCATTTGCATCAACAATTTATCTTTTATTTGTTAGCAAGAAATATTTAAAACATAAAGTTTTGGAAGACATTGCTCTGTTGGACAAAAGTAACCATATATCATCGATAAATACGTATGTCGTATGCATAAGCAAGAAACATCCAAAGGTCTCAATATATGAATAAGAAATTGGAGCTCAATAATGGTATTTCTTTAGTATTCTAAACCTGAAACACAAGTCGGTCCAGTGTATCCCGGAACACAGCCCAGACACGATCCATCCACTATGTTACAGCGACCTTCCTGACAGTTCCGGGGACACGGTAAGGAACAGTCCAGTCCATAATATCCTGGTGTGGGACACCCTGATTACAAGAACAACCCAAATTAGCCGATGTCATGGATAGCTCATCAATTTGATCCTTAACAACGACTTGATTATCGAATTTTCGTTCCAAACAAAGAATAATGGCAAATGCCGCTACATGTAATGACTGATAGTTTTGATTTTAATGTGTAATTTCAAATACTGAATATATTGTATTTCAACATACTGAAACTATGCGAAAGCATTTCCAACATTTGAGTTGGTCTGAGTATTTAAAAAGGCCAAATTGAAATGATGAAAACTGCTAATGTTGTCATCTTGTAAAATTTGAATTTACAGGATGGGTGCAAATGCAAATCTACAACAATTTTGTATTTACACCGTCCCAGTAAATCCAAAATTTACAACATGACAATGATATCAAGCCTTCAGCTTTAAAAAGCTATATTTACATTCTACTGTGTTTTTCCATTAAATTCCGTGATGTTTAAATGCCTCTAAATGCAACACCTATTCACTGCGTATGAATTTACGAGTAATTTACATAAGTAGTTTTCAAACAGTGATTTCTATGTTATCAGTTAAAAAATGTATTTCATGAATGTTGTCAAAACACCATGTTTTATAATTATTCAACAAAAAAGTTGACTTTATTGTTAAAAGCAACATTTAAGAGTTATTTATCATGGATTATATTTCCATGCTCGTCGATCTCATCTCAAGAGTCTTTGTGAAAACCAGTTTAAACCGGTTTTACAAAACAGCTGTTCTTGCTGTTACTTATTCACTCCCTCCGTGATCTGCACTTTATATCGATTTATTTAAGTAAACAATTGATTTCTTCAGTAAGGGAATGTAAATATAAGCATTAAATGATTTATTTTTGACGTCGTCGTGTCAATAACTGCCGTCAGGTGAGCAGACAAATTATCATAACGCGCTAACGCGCGTTATTCAATTTGTCTGCTCACCTGACGGCAGTTATTGACACGACGACGTCAAAAATATATCATTCAATGCTATATTGGACTACAATCTCAGGAATCAGATTCTGTGAGGTGCTGCTAACTATACCTGTGAGTTACAACAGAAAGAGTATTTACGTGATAAGTAGCATAGTGCCTACGAGTTGACAGCGTGTATCATTTTCTTTATAAAAATTGTTAATATAAATTTGTTTTAATAGTTAAGAACCATTCTAACAGGAACTTGGACTGTGGGTAATTGTGTCAAACAGCAATGTGACGTAGGCCTGTCTATTACATTACTGGCCACTCAGACACGTGTCTTTGAAATCAACAATATTTGTCCGGATTTTTAGCTAAGACTACGCAGTCGATGTATATTTCACTTGAAACCAGCGTCATTTTTAACATGTTTTGACGCAAGATAAAGATACAGTCAAACTTCCTTATCTCCAACTAAACAGGAATGGTTAAAAACTTAGGGACCTCCTAGTATTCGAGATATCAAGGTTAAATTACTTATAATATAAGTAGTTGGGACTTAAAAATCACTTCGACATATCCATCGTTTTCAAGGTAGCAGTGTCTCGAGATACCGAAATTCAATTGTAGTTACATGTACAACCTACTTAAAGTAAGGTACGTGTTAAAATGGTTAAATTATTTCTTTACCGTAGACTTCAAGTTCACATATTTCGTTGAATGCGAACTGATGATACCCGTCAGGGTACGGGGGGCGTGTCTTGTCGCTGTAGTAGATGACGTATCTCCCGTGTGTGACACACGTTATGTTTGTAGGGTTGGGGATTGTGGCTCTGGTATAATTAGTGTCCTTGAAACACAGAACCCAGTCCTCTTTATTGGTTGAGTTTGATACGTAAACAGAGTATCCCAGGAATCTTGCAGTGTAATCATTGTTTTCATCTGCAAAATATTAAAAAAAATATCTTGGTTTATTTATATACAAAAAAAAAATAATAGATATTAAGGTAATATTCAATTGGAAGCTCTCTCATCAAAGGCATTGCTGATTATCGCGATTTTTTATCTATTAATGACCTTTAAACTTTGACTTAAAATAACTCAAATAATTTAAAAAAAACAAACCACAAGGCTAATCAAGAATCAAGATAAGAGATTTGAAATTGATATTGTTCCTGCTATGCAGCTTATTTTCCCAACAATTACAGTAACGTATAGTGTATTTTTACTCCGTTTATAGGTAAAATTAATTGAAGAGATTCAAACTGAAGTGTGAATTTTATAAGATATTATAAATGCTTATGCAGTGTTCAATACGGAATGACACAAAAGAAAACAGAAATTTCTTAAAGAAACCCGCATATAAAAAAAACGAACGTCAATTGTGCCGACACATGTTGCTCCAATAAAATAATGAAAAAAATATTATACATATCGATTCATTTAAATACTCTGAAAGCAATACTTTTAATCGGTTGATATTAAGGAATGATTCCGATATTTATTCGTTTTATACGATATAAAAGTGTTAAGAAGAGTTTTCGTGTTTTTTTTTTATAAACCACTCACGCGTTATAAAAAAAATAAGCGTAAACTGTTCCAAGGTATAATATGGTTTGGAACAGTTTATAAAAAAGCGTAAACTGTTCCAAACCATTTTATATCGTATAAAACTAATAAGTATTGAGTTTATTGCTTATAATTTATTTTTTTGGCTGTAAATTGTAGATAAAAACGGTCATTTGACTTTGAAAATGACATCAACATGTACAGAATTTCAAACGTAACGTCAGGCGGATTAATAAGTTTTGATATTAGTTTTACTACAATGTATAACGTAGGCAACATTTTTATACGATATTAAATAATCAAAATTTGTACATGACAACTAGTTGTCATGTACAAATTTTGATTATCAATAATCTAAATTTTGAAAATGACACTCCCTCTATCTTTTTAGAGGTCCGTGTTGCTCTTCTTTGAATTTGTATTTTGTTTTATGGATTTGTGAGATGGTTGACAGTTTGTTATTGTCATTTTTCATTCATTATAAATCAAGTTGAATATTTTTCACTTACTCCAGGCGAAATCGTCCGTTCTGTACTGTATGAAGATGTAATGTATACTGAGTACGTCTCCTAGATCTACCCGCCATTCTGCTGTATACCGACTGTTGGCCGATATCACGCACTGTCCCCCCGTAGCAGACAGACTCGACTTCCGTCCGTCTACACCTTTGTCCGCCCCCCAAAAAGAATAGCTGAATGGATACTTTTGCCATGCTGGCTTATTCAAAGCTAGGTTCTCTGTAAAACAAAACAGATAGGAATTTACTTCACACACTAAGCGTTGTAGCAACCTCTAATGATACAGTTTCCTCATCAAGAAAACGGCAAGAATTAATTCTTTACTTTGCTATTTTATAAACATATCCAATACCAAATATACATGCTTTGAAAAAGGTCATAACAGAAAGAATCTAAACTGAAAAATATTTGTTGAAAAGATTTAAATATAAGGAATATGAAAGCCACTGGCAGAATATTTGTGAAAAATTGTAGTTATATAGACAAGATTAAGTTTTCTGTTTGTTTTGTTTTTTGATCTCCGTGAACCCTCATAACTTTTCAATTGCCAACAGTATAGTATAGTCTATACATGTATAGTATTCCGCCTGCATACTCTCTCTCTCTCTCTCCCTCTCTCTCAATCATATGAATTATACAAAATTGTACAATTAAGCACAAATAGCTTAAAGATTATGTAATTATACTACTAAGTAGAAGTAGTTTAAAGATTATGTAATATGTTTCTACAAATGCCCCAATCACCTATTATGTCATATATGTACATATGTTGTGAAATGAAAAAAAAAAGAGAAAAAAAAAGAATCGTTAGGGGAATTAGAAGCGGTTATATGAATGCGGAAGTTAAAATCTTACTTGTACTGAAGCATGTTAAGGGGTGCGATGAATGTTACATATATCTTATATTAAAATTAAACCTTGGGATTCTAAAAGGGTTTTGCAATTGCTAAACAGTGTGCATGTAGCCTAGGGCTGCAAAAAAAGAAAAGAAATACAAAACATACGCCATCCCCGCAACTGATATTTTTTTAGAGAGAGAGAGAGAGAGAGAGAGAGAGAGAGAGAGAGAGAGAGAGAGAGAGAGAGAGAAGGGGAACGGACAGCTATTAAGATAGATAAAGAAAGAATTTTACGGCCCTGGCAAGATGACAATTTCAAATTGACCTTCACTCGGGAAATATCTACTTGATAGTGTAACAATAATTTAAAACTTACTCGACGAGTTGTAAACCTCCGCTTATTAAATGAAGGAGTCTAATCTTCTGCCCGAAATTACGTGACATGGGAATATTAGTACTGTTTGTGAAAAGAGATTTTTGAACTGATTTTAAGTTTTAACAGCTCCCCACTTGAAATTTGTAGATTTCTCGCATCAAGCAATCCTTTCCAATTAAATGTTCTGTGTGTACATATGTATACAGTGAAATGTGTTTGTAGCGGTTACCAATGTACGTACATAGCGGGATTAAATGAAATGAACACTGGTATCATGATCAAATATTTGAAAAACCATGATGCAAAATAACCCTGATTTTTTTTATACTTAATGGTCGGATCACACATCACACATTCCCTACATGTACCTCAACATTAAAACCCCAGTAAACTCATCATATGCGCGGATCCAGATTTTTTTCCAAGGGAGGGGGTGTCCAACGGTTAGTTGAGTTTGCCAGGGGGTCCGAGGCATATTTTTAGTAACTTTATAATGTAAATTTGAAGAAATTTCAGTTTTGAAGAGGGGGGGGGGCCACCTAAACCCCCCTCCCCCCAGATCCTCCATGAAATATGAGACATTATAAGACAACAAAAAGAAAGAAAGGTATTCTTACCGTAAGCAACAACAGTAAAAAAGAATTGTAAGAATCCCCAAAAACAATACAACAACACATGTTCTCTACACATGCTGCTGTGCTACCGAACTTCATCAAGAAGGAGAGTGTTGATCCAGGAAGTGATACTTAAAGTACCTAGGTCGCCACTAGTCACGGACCGCCGCACGGATTAACACGACAGAAGAGCCCTTCTTGTTGTGGGGAAGATTTAAATGGACCGTCCGATGTAATATACATGTTAGTGGGAAGAATAAACAGGACAGAAAAACAGTTTATATTGACCTCTATCTTAAAATGGGTTTGGGAACCATAACCCAGGGCCTGCATATGTGTACAATGCCGGATTTTTAAAAAAATGTATTTTTAGATTTTTGTTACATATAATGGGACGGGAAATACCAACAAACGTAGCGGATACATCGGACGTTAAATCACCTATTCATATCTCCTCTCCCTCATTATAATGTACATGTATATTTTAATTCTGACTGTAACGCCTCATTTGATAGGCTAAACAAATTCATATATATCGTATACCATAACTTGCCTACGTCACAATACGACGCGCGTGCAACACGTATTAATCCGCTTGACATTACGTTTAAATTTTGTACAAATTAATATCTTTTAACTAAATAATGGGCCTTATTTATTTTTGTAGCATTAGAAAATTAAATTATAAAAAATAAATTTAATTTCTACTTATATTATAGGAGTATAACATAACTTGCGGTTTATAAAGCATAAACTGCCCCAAGTTATGATATATCGTATAACATAACATGCGCGGATCCAGAAAATTTTTCCAGGGGGGGGGTCCGAAGGATAATTGTGTTTGCCAGGGGGGGGTCCGAGGCATATTTTCGCGATAATTTTACTATGTAAATTTAATAAATTTTCATTTTCCAGGGGGGGGGGGGGGGTCGGGACCCCCCCGACCCCCCTCTAGATCCGCGCATGACATAGGTAGAAATTATATTCATTCCTTAGATATTATCAAAACGACTTTGTTGAGTTTTTTTCGAAAGCGTTGCGTTCAAGTCTGTCAGCTCATATATTATACAGGTAATCGATATGCTGTCTTGCTTTTAGAATCCATCAACATCTCAATCTGTAGAAGTTTAAATTCTCAACTTAATATATACATCATACACAACCTAGTGCACGAGTGATAAACAGGAAACTTGAACCAGCCACTTAATTTGTTCTTAGTTCTTCCGATCGAGTTTCCTCTCGGACGGAGGATAGTGCATATCGACCACAAATTATTCATCCATCGGACCACTTAATAATCTTGCTTCTTATTTTTCACACATTTTTCACCAAGATTTTAATGTATGGATTCTCTCTCTCTCTCTCTCTCTCTCTCTCTCTCTCTCTCTCTCTCTCTCTCTCTCTCTCTGTATAAGAAACACACTACATTTTAAAAAATCCAGTACAGTTTTAATTGGTCAGGAAAATTAATTCATGCATTTTTAGATTCAAATTCTAACAGAGGTATTTTGATTCTATTTTAAAAGAACATACATGTAGAAATTTGACATTTATAAATCGGTAGATGGTAGGAAACTACTTAATTGTCAATGTCAAGGTTAATTAACAAAATATAACTTTGCTTAATGTCTATGCTTCAAACAAAAAGTTAAGTAGAATAGATTTCTTTAAAAAAACTGAAGACCTATATTAATATTCTTAAGTTTCTCAATACAGCCAATAAATTAAATTCACATTTGTATATGATTATAAATAACTATTCGGAAATAAATTATCTTTACATCATATTAAGATCAAATGCAGAATTGTGACATAATTCAATTCTAGTATTACGTAATATAAATATAATTTTACGCAATGTGTTACAATGTTATGTAACAATTAAAGTCACGCTGGTGGCAAAGAGCAACATATACAATGTCTTGTTTTGTTTATATACATGTACATTGTATTATGTATCGAAAGATGGAGGTAAAGGTCATACGTAAAGTAAACTACATAAGTTAAAGCCCTTTCATACGGAAATCAATTATGGATAAATAAGATTTATGATTTGACAAACATTAACACAAAGATTTAAATAGATGCAATGCATCTGATAAGCCCAGAAGTAGAATAAATTTTGCTTTTGTAGATAATGACATGCTGAATCAAATTAGAAACATATTAATTAGAAAAAACCCTGTAACCCAATGTGACGGTTAAAGAATGTCAGAATGCGGAACGCTGAAATTTGAACTAAATATATATCATAACCAGTGAGAAAAGGATTACTGGGAAATGAATGTTTCAATCAGATCTAAAAATAAACGAATTGAATTTTTTTTTTTTCAAATAACAGGGAAAAGTGGCTCGCATGATTTTCATGCGATTTCCTTTTCGCATGAATAATCATGCAATAATCATGAGAAAATCAGACAAATAGTTTCTCGTGCGAAAATCATGCGAATATGTTATTATCATATTCGCGTGAAAATTTTACAATTTTCATGCGAATTTTTTTTTGCTGTATGTTTTTCATGCGATTAGATATTTGTGTCAAATTCATATAAAATTTATGCAAAATTCACATGAAAATTGCATGTTTTGCATATAAAAATTAAATTATGACAAATCAATCCATAACACTTTAAAAACATTCTTTCATTCAAATGTTAACATACTAGTGTTGTTTTTTTTTTTTTGTTAATTTACTACGAGCTACCAAAAAACTAGAAAAATCATGTGTTGCAAAATGCATCATTTAACTCTACCCTTGCGCAGATATTAGTCCCATAAGGCCAGTTCTATTTTTTTATCATGATGTTTTGGCATGCATTTCCATGCAAATTAAAAAGCCAGTATCCCAAACCCCATTAGGTAGAAGTAAATTGTAACAGCAATTAATGTAATGACCAAATGCATATTTGTGCAAATACCTTATATAAATTATCATAGTCGTAAAACATTGATTTTTTCACGTTGAGCTATTCTCTTCTTAAGACAAAATTGAAAAAAATCCTCCCAAGAGCATACTTCACAATTCAATACGGTTATTTTGCAACAGTACATATCTGTGATGACATTCAAACATCGTCTGAGCTTTTGGGTCAACGTTGCAAGTGTTTTAATTATCCTCTAACAGTTAATACCAGTGGATATATTGTACCGTAGTTTACGGCTAGCAAATACCGAGACTTGACTTTATGATACAGATGTGGGTCGAACTGAGGTAAGAAATTTTGTGCACTTTGTTTTTCAGTACGCGTGTAATCAATGATATGGATTAATACCTATGTATACCTGAAAAATAACAATTAATATACAGGGGTGTGGGGGTCTAGACATTTGAAAAAAAAGTTTTTAAGTCTCTAGCTAATGAGGTCGGAAGGTCAAAAAATTACCATTCAGATCTACCTAGCAATTTTCTAAATATGATGTTTTTGCCAATTAATAATTGTATTGTAAAGTAATAAAAGAATAAAAAAATTGATTGTTTCCTATATCATAATACAGAGCTCTTCGTCTCATGAAGGTTAATATAGTCTAGAAATTGCCGTGTCTTTCGAGCCCTCTTAATGTTTTAGAAAACGCAAATTTAAACCAGTCAGTGGAAGGCGATTTCACAGCCTACATATTTGCATTTACATTTATTATAGTTTTCATTCTTAATGTTGAAGTGTAAAAAAAAAACCCCAAAAAACATTTGATTGTGAGATTCCAATTTCCTTCTTGTTACATGTATTTCCATTGTAATTTAATATAGGAAAAAGAAGGTATTTGGAAAATTTAACGATAAATTATTTATCCTTTGATTGTCCTACGTATGTAATATATTTGATATTTGATATTGAAGAGGCTGAGTGATCAGCCGGGTTACCATCAGATATATGAAAAATCTTAAACCTCTAAATATGATATTTTTAGCCATTCAGTAAAGAAATTTTTTATATATTTTAGCTTTGAAGTTACCTGACTATATTTTCCTATATCTTCTTCTCAAAGAGGTTAACATAGTAAGGGATTGATTGTATTCTCAAAACAAAATTGTTTGTGAACCAGCGCTTGCAATTTTATGTGTTACACAAAAATCACATTTTGAATTTAATGATTCAATATATAAATATGCGCAATTTGTTTTCATCTTCTTAATGAAAGGAAAACATGAATACCAATGTTGTGAATCCCTCATCGAACACCTTAAACAGGGACTGGACCATCTCAAAAAAGTTCGAAAAAAGCGTTTTCAACATAACCGGAAATGTGAAAACCAATGTTACTAGTCCAGAAGTAGTATGTGACACTGACAATGACGTAAACTGGAAGGAGAAGGAAAACATGAATACCATTGTTGTGAAACCCTCATCGAAACCCTTGAACAGGGACTGGACTATCTCAAAAAAGTCCGAAAAAAGCGTATTCAACATAACCGAAAGTGTGAAAACCAATGTTACTAGTCCGGAAGTGGTGTGTGACTCTGACAATGACGTAAACCGGAAGGAGAAGAATATTGATGACAACAACATTCAGGTTCTGTGGAGCGACTTCCGGGACAATACAACTATGCATGGACTGAAGTATGCAAATTTAAACCAGCGTCATCGACTGCGCTGGTGAGATATATACATGTATAGATCGGTGTCCAAAATCTGGGACACCAATTCAAATATCACCTAATGTTCAATTGTCTTAAAGATGACGTTTACACCTTTTTCAAAAAAGTAGGTCAATGACCTACTTTTGGGGTTAATGGCCATTTAATATTTTGGGAAAATTAAAGAAAAAATCCCTAAAAATTTTACACTATGATTGAGATTTTCTTAATTATGAAAATAATACAAATTGCTAAACTCTTTAACAATTTAGTGACATTGGATAGATATAAAGTATTAAGATTTCATTCAGAATTTTTATATATATTCAAGTCCGAATTTCCTCTATTAGTTTTCAAATCCTTACCCATTTTTGATTCAGTATATCAAAAAACTGAATGATGATAATGCTAAAATATTTATAGTTTTTAACTAAGTATATTGACCTTTCTCTGCTGGCATAAAATTTATATGATTTTGAGCTATGGTGTCTTTTATCATTTTTAACCATTTTTAGGTCACCTGAGTCACTCAGGTGACCTATTGCAATTGGTCTTCGTCCGTCGTCGTGCGTCTGTGCGTCGTGCGTCGTGCGTTAACAATTTTACATTTTTAACTTCTTCTTGAAAACTACCAGGCCAATCGTTACCATTTTTGGTGTGAAGCATCTCTATGGTAAGAAGAATCTAAATTGTGAAATTCATGGCTCTACCACCCCTGGGGTGCCACGGGCGGGGCCAAATATGCAAAAAAAGCCAAATTTTCAAAAATCTTCTTCTCTACTCCCACGCATGTGAGGAAAAAACTGGTTGCATGGTTATGTTGTCCATGAAGCCCTCTACCAAAATTGTGAAATTTATGGCCCCTGGGTCAGGGGTTCTGGCTCTAGGGTGGGGCTAAGATGGCCATATAGTAAAAATGTATTTAACCTTAGAAAATCTTCTTCTCTACTACCATATATATTTTTAAAAAACTAAATGCATGATTATGATGTCCATGAAGCCCTCTACCAAAATTGTGAAATTTATGACCCCTGGGTCAGGGGTTCAGGATCTAGGGTGGGGCCAATGTGGCAAAATAGTAAAAATGTTTTAAATCTTAGAAAATCTTCTTCTCTACTATCATATATATTTGTCAAAAACTAAATGCAAGATAATGATGTCCATGAAGCCCTCTACCAAAATTGTGAAATTCATGACCCCTGGGTCAGGGGTTCAGGCTCTAGGGTGGGGCCAATATGGCCATATAGTACAAATGTATTAAATCTTAGAAAATCTTCTTCTCTACTCCCATATATATATGTTAAAAACTAAATGCATGATTATGATGTCCATGAGGCCCTCTATCAAAATTGTGAAATTCATGACCCCTGGGTCAGGGGTTCAGGATCTAGGGTGGGGCCAATATGGCCATATAGTAAAACTTTTTTAAATCTTAGAAAATCTTCTTCTCTACAACCATATATATTTGTTAAAAACTGAATGCATGATTATGATGTCCATGAAGCCTCTACCAAAATTGTGAAATTCATGACCCCTGGGTCAGGGGTTCAGGCTCTAGGGTGGGGCCAATATGGCCATATAGTAAAACTGGCCCCTGGGTCAGGTGTTCAGGACATGAAGGGGGGGGGGGCGCAATATGGCAATATAGTGTTAATGCATATAATGTTTGAAAATTTTCTTCTCTATTCTCACACATCTGTATAAAAAAACTGACTAATAATTATGTTTACCAGGAAGTCCTCTACTGAAATTTTAATTTTCATGTCCCCCTCAAGGATGGGTTTTGACTCTAGGGCAGGGCCAAAATGGATGTATAGATGTTAATGCATATAACGCTAAAAAATTATTTTCTTTACTCCCACACACCTGAAAGGAAAACTGAATTCATGATTTTGTAGACCAGATCTTTTAGTTTTTCACCAAAAAAATAGGTTTCACAGTTCTTTTTGAAATGTGGTCGTCATTACAAATTTATTATTTTTGTACTCCAGTATGAAACTTAATTAATTAGATGCATATATGAGACTCCATGACAAGTTTGTGTATGGGATATATGCTACTCAGGTGACCGTTAAGGCCAATTGGCCTCTTGTTCAAAATTTTTGTAGTATGTGCCATACAATTATCTAAACGAAAAAGTGAGATGAAACCAACAGAAAATATGCAAAATTATGTTGACTAACAAACAAAATCTTAACTTTAAATATTAAAGTACAAACAACAAATTTTAGTGGAAAACAAAATCTGAAAAAAATTAGTCCGAATTTTCTCTGTTTTGCCTAAAGACAAACTTTTTTTGAGATTATTTCCATAACTTAGTAAAAATATCGAATGTTATTTCAATAATAATACATTTCATAAATACTTTTTGTGTTCGGAACAAATTTTACTCATGACATTGAACTTTTTAACAATCCGGATTTGCCATTTTTACACTACATTAAGGACGCACAAGACATTTCTCAATTTTAGATAAATTTCCATGAAAAATAATTTCCATTTTTTGCATATTTACATGTTTATGCCAAAAAAAAAGAGGAATGATTGGAATGTGTTTACATTCTAGAAAAGCATGTGGACAAGACAAGTGAATATCAAATGTTTTTGTTCACCACATAGTTTATTTTTGCAAGTAAGTTTTCACATGTCCAATATAAATTGTTTTTTTGATTTTTTTTCTCTGATTATTTCAGTTGCATTTGGGCTGCGGCATTGGTTGCTATGGCCTGCTCTCTGATCTATACAACATACGAGCAAGTCAATAACTACTTCGAGTACCCTACCATCCTTAATACGCATGTGCAGACTCAAACTTCTGTTAAGTTTCCTGCTGTTACTTTTTGCAGTGCCTCGCCACTGAAAAAACAAGCTCTTCCCAACATCCCCCATCTTGAATATTTTTTTCTGTCACATAGCGTCATTAGTTCGAATGTGCTACACCCACCTTTGAATTTGAGCGTATCAGAGTACGCCAAGTATCATCTTCCGATAAATGCATCCTGGGTAAAAGATACAGCCAATCAAATTGAAGAACTCTTCTTGGTTTGTAAATTTGATGGAAAAGATAGAATTTGTAAAAACGACATAGAAGCCATTATTACACCAGTAGGTGTATGCTACACTTTCAACAGTCGAAATTACGTCAGTAAGAATGGTCACATTATGACGTCACAAACAGGAAGTACGTCAGGTTTGCTATTGTACCTGATTGTAAATCAGAACAACTATGTGTATAATGAAATCATGACAGCAGGTTTCAAGGTAAGTAGTGTTACCAGAGAGAGAGAGAGAGAGAGAGAGAGAGAGAGAGAGAGAGAGAGAGAGAGAGAGAGAGAGAGAGAGAGAGAGAGAGAGAGAAAGAGAGAGAGAGAAAGAGAGAGAGAGAAAGAGAGAGAGAAAGAAAGAGAGAAAGAGAGAGAGAAAGAGAGAGAGATATTTTGATTGATCGATGTTGATATTTTAAGGTGATTATTCACGACCAGAATGACGAGCCTGATGTTATTGACAAAGGCTTCTTTGTTTCCCCGGGGTTCTCAACGTTTGCGTCTATTCATAAAACGGAGGTAATAATATTGTTTTTGAATGAAATCTACTTTTGTTAGGTTATAAAAATTGATGAAAAGTTATGGAGGTATGTTCGAGAAGTATTGCGAACAAAAATGATGAAAAAGTGTGTATACACAGACAGTGCGTTATTCATATATGATGATATATTCAGGTATTTATAAATTATCATTTAATATAATTGTGGAAGAAGATTGTGCTTTTTAAATTTACAACCATTCATCTAGGAAAAAAGTCAGAAGAAATAACATTAATTTTTTTACAGTATCAATATTTGCCTAGACCTTACAAAATGAATGGGGACCAGTTTTGTGTGGATACAAAATCTCCGGATTACAAGAATCCACTGCAGTACTATGATGTATACAGCAAGACCGCTTGCAGGATGGAGTGTAAACAAAACCATGTGATTACAATATGTGGATGTCGCTCACCTAATGATAAAGGTTTTACGATATATAAATTTCACCGTATACAACTCCTAACGTCGTATGGTTTAAAAATCATGATTATTTTGACCACCTGCTTTAAAATATACCAAATAGTTTCGAAGTGTTTGAGCTTTCTAGACGCATAGAGTTCTTGGGCAAATGACCCTCACAAAGTTTGACAATCGCTGTCGTCCATGCGGTACAAATATATATTTGGAAATACTTGTTATAAATACATACAAAAGACATGACCTAACTTCCTCCCGTCTCCAAAGCGGAGTTCTCCCATACATTAAATTCGACTTCCCCATACTTTTGTCGACTTCCCCGCGTTAAGGTTTGTATACGGTGAATGTTCTAAAAACTCTTTTATAAGCGTATCAAAAAATTGAATCTCTGTAACTCTAAATCAACAAGGCATTGCAACTTCCGTCATTTTGACTGTTTTGTGTCGAGCGAGGTCAGGATTTACTTTAATTTACTTATATTTTTTTAATAACCAATCATCGGGTTATGGAAATGAAAAATATCATTTGAAATGAGCGTTGGTTCGATATTAACTTAAAGGTAATTCCGTTCAAGATCAGGCAATATTGATGTCGAGTGCTGGACCTTGTTGATTTTATAGTACTCACATATTTGTATGCAATGAGTGGAAATCTTCAGTCTATAGTTTTAACACTTTCCATCTTTTTGTAATAAAATTATACCTCTTCAGTATAAACACTGCATGGTTAGATATTAACGAGAATGCATTCTTATCCCCAATTAATCTGTATCAAAACTGTATATTCTTGTTATTTGATTATGAAGTACTGTAAACTAACTTTCGCGACTTTTTTTTCCAGATTTACTGGGGATATGCAAGTTCGCGATAACTATTTTTCGCGCCAACACTTTATCCACACTCGTTTTGATATTACACCCATGCAATAAAAACCAGTTCGCGGCCAGAAATATTTTGCGACGAAGATATATTCCCGAACCTCGCGAATATTTCTCCCACACGAATGAAAATTGGTTGACAATAAAGTTTAATATTTATTAGCTAGATATAATTATTTTAGCAAGAGCTTGGCCTTTGGGTAGTTTTCTGTTTCATTGCTGGCCTCTCGGCTATGACATTTTGAAATGGACAAGGTTTTTCTGGCTTTTGAGTTAAGACTATTATACTTAAAAACAGGATTATGTTGAACTTGGTATTATTCAAGAAATATAGAGTTATACCGAAAGTTCAAGGTCTTGTTAAAATGGCTCTATTATGTAAGGCGTCTTATTCGTGGATGACGTGGCTTGTGTTGTTAAATAATGATTCTTTATAATTTTTCTATAGGAAATTATACAATATGCTCCCTCGGTAAATGGATAGAATGCTACAAAGTTGAAAGTGGTAAGTTAAACGTAGTATACAGCATGCATTGTCAAAAAGATTTTTCTTATTTCTACTTGAACTTGTACAGTTAATTGTCTAATACTAACAAAGGCATTCCAACTAAGTTGTTACCAAAGAAGCCAAAATATATCAAGCAATTAAGCTTAGCCGACCTAAAACAATGAAAAAATGACCCAATTATTCTACATTGCGCAAAACATTTTCCTATAATTAAACACGGTATATTTGATCTAAGTATGGTTTACTCAGTATACATGTAACTTGCGCATATACGGATAACGCTACGGCTACAAAAATTGCGAATTATTTACAGAGCGATTTGACCAGAACGGAACTGTTCAGGGGATGTGTCCCTGTCTCACGGAATGTGAGTATAATGAGTACCAAGCGCGACTGTCCACTGGTTATTTTCCCGCAAAAAACTATGAGACTATATTCAACGAGCTGGGTCTTACAAACATAAGGTAGGCTGTGACGTGTGTTGCAGGTGTTACAATCGGACGTCAGCAAGATGAGACGTTATATCGTACATCATTTGTGTATATTTTCTAAGAAATGAGATAGATGAATCATCCATAATCAGTCCAGAAGAAGCACACACAATTTGCAAAATAAGAGACATAAGAAGCTTATGTTATAGTTCATTGAAGGCTGTGATAGAGACATGAATTATTCCAGACAATGAATTTCAAGAAAATGTCTGAGAGATCAATTTTGAAAAAAGAGGGATTTTTTTTTTCATGTAATTTTTGTTCAAACTTTACTAATTTTATCAGATGTTATTCTGTAGCACAGATTTTCTTCTAGCACATAAGAATTCTTATACAAATAAATAAATAAATAAATAAATAAATTATATATATATATATATATATATATATATATATATATATATATATATATATATATATATATATATAGGTAACTCTCGATGGCTCGAACTTCGATCGCTCGAAGTTCTCGATCGCTCGAAGTGAGTCTAGGGTCCCGATTTTTTCCCCTATATAACTAAGCAAATTTACTCTTGATTTCTCGAACTCTTGATCTCTCGAAACCCTTGATTTCTCGAAGTCAAACTGCAATCCCGTTGTTCATAAAGTTTCTTACTCTCGATACCTCGAAGTCGCCGTGTATATCAAAGAGCTATACCTAATTAACACCTACTTGGTCATTTAAATGGCCCCAGGCGTTAGACGCGGGACCCGTGTCAGAGGTTGTTTATTCATGCGACACTTGTCCTGCAAGGTGATAATTGTTTGATGATTGACCATACCAATGCCCAGTCTATAATTAACACCAACCGTTTTACGATAATTTGGAGACCCAATGAATTGAAATTAATTGAGACGAAACGATAATATTAAGCCATTGTCAAATGTTAGAATTATAAAACTGTAAAAATTATGCTAAGCAGCATCATTGTCATTAGAATGACTGAAAAGAAAACGTTGTTTAAGCATTTGCGTAAGGTTGGCACTAAATAAATGGCTAAAACATAACATCCGGTAAGATTAATTTTAAAACCCGTCGGGTAACCCGGAAAATTCCGAACTCCTGAAAACTCGAACTCTTGAAACCTCGAAGTTTATCCTCGGTCCAATGGACTTCGAGCTATCGAGAGTTACCTGTATATATATATATATCTTCAAATTTTACATGTTTCCTTCAGATAGAGAAATCTGCATTAAGTTTTCTTTTAAAGTAAAAGATACATTACTTGTATTGCAGAGAAGTACTCCTGGAACTTGTTATTTATTTTGAATCCCTTGGCGTTTTGAAAGTAGAACAAAAACCTGAGTACAGCCTTGAAGACATCCTCGGTGGGTCATGTTTTCGTTTTGTGAATTTAAAAGAATTCTAAATATATGTTTAACTGCAACTACATGCCCAATGTAACTTAAGGGAGGTGTAAGGCCATTTTGTACATTTGAGAATGAGATTGTAAACATTAAAAAGGCATTGTCCTGTTCTTGTATGCATAATTTGCATGCAAAACCACATGTAGAATTTCATATCTATTGCTTTTGTGTCTTTTGGCAACATTTTTGACCAGTTTCGGGCAGAAACAAGCCAGTTCAATAAATGTTTATATTCGTATCCTCAAATGTACAAGATGGCCGCATACCCCGCTTAAAGAGTTTTCCATATACTAGAATTATTCGTATTTTATGTATCATTCTCTTATTTAAAAGTGAAAACTTAATGAAGCAATCAATCTGTTTAACTGGATAATTTATGTAAAAATCAAATGCATGTTTGAATATGTCAGTTTCTTTTCCCAGGACTAAAATGTAACGTTTTCAATGATTTAAACATGGCACGTGACTGCCAGATGTATCTCTATATCCACCTGTTGAGAATTACTTTTCGGTAATATGGCCGACACTGCGAATACTCATCTCGTCATTTCAGAATAAGAGTAGTTGCCCTTGAAATTACTTTAAATTATGGTAGTTGTCCTTTGAATTGACGTCACATTGTTAGGTCAAAATTTGCTCAAACCTCTGTGGAAGAAAGGGAGAAAACGTTTAAAATCGCAACAAAACAATGCAAGTAAAAACGAAGGTGCAACAGAGATTTTCAAAGACAAATCAAAATGTGATAATAAGAATTTAAAAAGTTCGACCGTGTAAAATTGGACAAAATATAAGCACACTCTTACATGGAATTTTGCAGTTCATCTTTCTTGTGAAGTAAATGGATCACTTAAGAGTCGTCGGGTAAAGGACACTTATAATTATCTGAGAGTCAGTAACAAACGTGGTCCACAGTAACAATACTACCTATACTTTCTTTTTTTCTTTTAACTCACAATTTGAAAAACCAACTTATTTTTGCGTAAACGATCTTTGATTCCCAGCAACTGAAATATTGATTTTAGAAATAAATCATATTTTTAAAATGCATTACGAACGATTCACAACAACATTATACCTCCTCTCTTTGTTTTATAATAGCCTTTAAACTATTTTGCTTTCTATTGCCATAGATAACAGTTACAAGGACATTAAACACCATCTTATGTATTAAATGACTTCCAGCTTTATATTTTTCCCTTTGTGATTGTACATGCATGATTTTACCTTACTTAAAGTTTAAATATCGTATGAGTTGTTTTTTTCTTCATTTAGTTACTTTAAAGTTAGATTTCAGTTGCGTTTATTGTAGGTTTGTTGGGAGGACAGATGGGCTTGTTTCTGGGCGCCAGCCTACTGACTCTCACTGAGCTCATTGAGTTCATTCTGTTGTCTTCAGTGGTCGTCGGGAGACAAATGTACCGCCGAATCTTTAAAAAACCTTGACATTTTCATGACTGAAGCTGTCTTATAACCAATGTCTCATTGTTATATTAAGATATTATAATAAAAAGAATAACATTCTTTTGATAAGTGGATACATCTGTATTATCTTGGATCATGATATGACTTTGCTTAAAATTTATGTTTATATGTTTATAGGTACAGGCTTAAAAAGTTGTAATGTAAGATGCATGAAAAAATAAAATCAATGTTTAGTTAACAAGTGTGTATTTAATACATGACAGAACTAATATATTATATATTATAAATTATAACACCAATTTTACTAATACTTGACGCTTACACCTCTGAACTGTTTTGCGTACAAGGAAAGTAAGCATACATTCTTTTGGTCTCTAAAAACATTTTTCTGCAGAATAGTGTATAGCAAGATTTGTTTCACAAATCCTATTACCTTGAATTTGGACTAAATCAGTCTTCGATTTAGTTATAAAATGTTCTAGATAATATGAAATAATAATCTATATTTTTTTATATTCTCAATACAGAAAATGCTTTAGTGGCTCTATGACTCGCAGGTTGCTTATGCTGTTGCAGTCCAATACAGCAATGCAGCAATTTACAAAAAAAAACAAAAAAAAAAAAACAACACAACCCCCCCCCCCCAAACAAAAAAAACAAAACAAAACAAAACAAAAAACAAAACTAAAAAACAAAAAAAACAAAAACCCAAAAAACTAACGCAAAACCTTTTTTGTTTATCAAAACTTTAATGTTGCAATGGCTTCTCAAGAGGCAAACAACTGAAAATAAAATCAACAGTCTATAAATTCCCATAAGCATATGCATATTTCAATATTTTTGCAGTGTGTGCCATACGATCATCTCTATTGAAAAACAATATTTCTCTCTCTGACTGTATTAAAATTAATTCCCCGACACATTACAGACAAACATTTGTTCCGACGCATCATTTAACCTATTCATTTAACAAGTTTTAGAAACCTTGATCTTGAAATTAAAACGGTTATTATTTTGATATGTGATTTACACTAATGCAATCTTAGAATGATCATGTCAGTGCCTTCTATATCACCTTAATTATAATCTGTCCCGAGTTTTGCTTCCACCACTTTTCGATTGATTTTTCGATAATAATAAATACCTTTGTAATCAACCTACGTTCATCCACTAATATTAAAAATGTCCAGATTATCTGTTTTAAAACGCCCCCTCTACCGCTTCAGGTTTCAATACACATTCCAAAATAAAAAAGTCTACGGAGATTTTGCATTGTATCAGCCATTAATAAGCCCGGATGATAACGTTGAAAAATTGCGCGAGATGTCCCGAGTACTTCCAAATCGAGAAAAGAGTAAACATTTCCCATTATAAATCTCCATAAGAAATTTTTTTTCGTTCCTGCGAAACTTTATGAGTGAAAAGGGATAATTTCTCAATGAAGATATCATAGATATTTTCCATTTCATTGATTTCAACTTCTTTCATAAGTATGTGTATTTTTCTTAAAAATCATCAAAAAGTGACGAAAACAACTACTTGGGACAGACTATAAATACTATCAATGATTATTTCAATAATGAATTCAATGTTTATTTGTCCAAGAATCCACACCACTGTTGCAAAACATTTTTTTAAGGTTCATTAAACTATTGTTTTATTAAGAGAAAAAAAACTTTAAAGACCAATTGAGACATTATTTTTCTCAACAAAAAAAAATCGTTAATGAAAATCAAATACCAACTAAGCTTTTGGGTCGATAGCGAAAGTGTTTGAATTACCATCACATTGTCAATAATTGGATAGGCTGTTCCCTATATATACGTCAAGTAATTCACCGGGCATGGAATTGATACGGATCGGGATCGAATTAAGGTAGGCAAAATTACTCCTTCATTTTTTTTACGCATAACAATGTAGATAATATATGTTACATGTATTACCTGTCTCTCAGAAAATTTACAAAATACCGGGTACAATTTAAAAAAAAACTGTTTGAGGTTTTTATTGTTAACTATTCATTTAACGGTTATATCAGTATAAAGTAAATATTTATTTGTGTATGCAAATTAATTTCATTGACATATGTGAGTGAGAACAAATTCCCAACATGTTTTGTTTTTGTGGTGTTTAATCATAATAAAGTATACAGTATACAGTCATGATAAAGTATACAGAGGGAAAAAACCAAGGATAACTCGATAAAATCTGAGAGATAGGAAGTTACATGTATTAAGACTGCATATTTTTCATTATTTTGTGTTTATGAAATGTTATGGTGCAATGAAAGGTTTTGCTGGTGTTTTATGAAATAAATCTATACAAAATCAACAGGCGCAAATTGTTTCCCTAAAAAGAAAAGGAAATGAAAACCATTCTCGTCAAGCCGTCAATAAAGCCATTAAACAGAAAACAGACTATCAAGAAAAAGACCGAACCTAGCGTATTCAATGTAACCGAAAGTAAAAAAACCAAACTTCCTGATCCGGAAGTAGTGTGTGACGCTGAAAATGATGTGGATTGGAAGGGGAAGCAAGTGGACAACGACAACATTCAGGTTTTGTGGAGCGACTTCCGGGACAATACAACGATGCATGGACTGAAGAATGCAAATCTAAAACAGCGTCATCGATTGCGCTGGTAATATATAGTATACAGATGGTTCTAAAATGTATATATCAAATATCACTCAATGTTTATTTGATGTAATTAATAGGAAAGCTCAAAGTTTTTGATTTATCTGCTTAGTAAGTCAATCTTTGAAGCTCAGCAATGTGCAGAACTATTTATCTTTTATTTTCATTTCCATCTCATTGCAACGTCAGACCTAGTTAAAAACATAAAATTGGTATTTGTTCCACTTATGTTTTAGATCATTGTACTCTCTACACATTTAAGTTTTGAATATAAAAGTGTTTTTTGTTAAATAACATTTCAAATTTTCCTCATTATTTCAGTTGCATTTGGGCTGCAGCATTAATTTCTATGGGCTGCTTTCTGATCTACATAACCTACGAACAAGTCAGCAATTACTTTAAATACCCTACTATTATCAACACGCATGTGCAAACCGAAACATCTGTTAAGTTTCCCGCCGTTACTTTGTGCAGCGCGTCACCATTGAAAAAAGAATCTCTGCCCGACATTCTTGATCTTGAATACTTCTTCTTGTCACAGAGCGTTATTGGTTGGATGTACCCACCTTTGAATTTAAGCAAATCAGAATACTCCAAGTATCAACTTCCGTTAAATGCATCCTGGGTAAATGATACAGCCAATCAAATTGAAGATCTCTTCTTGTTTTGTAAATTTGATGGAAAGGACAGAGATTGTGAAAGCAGCATGGAACCTATTATTACCCAAGTTGGTATATGCTACACTTTCAACAATCGAAAATACGTCGGTAAGAATGGCCACATTATGACGTCACGAACTGGAAGTACGTCAGGTTTGCTATTGTACCTGATTGTTAATCAGAGCAACTATGTGTTTAATGACGTAATGGCAGCAGGTGTAAAGGTAAATAATTTCATCAGAGAGAGGGAGAGAGAGAGAGTCCCAAAGAAATAAATCGCTATACACGCACTAAATTGCACAGTCATTAAATTCTTAATGACTTTTATGCTTGACATGAACTGAATACAAGTGTGAGTAAACATATCAATTCCCCATCATTGCAAGTGATTACCTTAGCTCTCTGTAAGTTCGATATCATTTGATATCATTGTTGATTTGATATAGTGTTTGATTGATTTCAACTAATTCATTGAAAACTAATCATCTTTGTCATACCGGAAAGCAATTAACACTATTTCAACATTCTGCATGCATCGTAATTTACATTACCGCACGTATGACTGAATTTTATTACCGAAAAAACCATTAGAATTCTTTTCAATCACCATTCCTAAATTATGAAATGCTTTTTAAACGATCATTACCTTTTATTTATAAAGCTCAAAGCCACCCTCTTTTGAATAATATAGCTTTTAATTTTATTAAAGAGTTTACCTGCAATGCACTGCGGAAACTATATTGATTTAACTGCATTCGATATCTCTTTGTAGTATATGTCAAGCGCGTAACATTAAGTTGTCATTAATTGATTCTATCAACACGTGAAACCAATTTGATGTTTGGACAATTATTCATTTGAAAAAATCAACCAGTTAACAATATTATAAGCTGGTTAAATTTGGTCAATTTTCATGACAAATTCGCATACCTATTTGCGAAAAACAGTTGAATTAGTAAGGAAGATACATGAAGACATGAAAACGAAGGTTTTCTTTTGGACATATACCATTTCATTAAATAACCATGTCGTTTACAAGGCAAAATAAAAAAAACCCGGCTATTTATCTACTAATGGAACAATGAGTTATTCTTTATTGTATTATGATGTTATAAATTCAGCCGACACGTGATCAAATTCAATAACGCCCCACTGACTTTATGATAGATTCAATCACACCTCGATCGGAATTATCATCTCATAATATGTAAAGAATGGTTCGTTAATACTTATTTTTACATAATATTCTGCAATTGTGCGATTAAATATTAGAATAATAATCATGCAAACATCGTTTCGCTTAAAAAATTCGTCATTTGATTTTATTGAACTGTTCAGTACAAACTTGAATCGTAGTGTTATTATAGATAAAGTCACTGGAAAATGTTATTATTATGTATAAAAGGCATTCTTGAATATAAAAATATTTCATATTAGATAATGCAAATAGGAAAATGGGATGTTATTTTGTAATAATAAGAGATATTATTTGATAGATTTTTGATAGACTAATATGTCGATTGATTTGTTCATTGATATTCACAGGTGATTATCCACGATCAAAATGACGAGCCCGATGTTATTGACAAAGGCTTTTTCGTAACACCTGGCTTCTCGACGTTCGCTTCGATTTATAAAACGGAGGTAACATAACTTCTTAAAGATTGTTTTAAGGACTGCTGTTCTAAATTTAAGTTTCGTTGTCTCTTAAATATTCCGAATGCTGTTTTAAAGAGTTTGGAGCCAGTCTATATAAAAGACTCAGCATTCCACTCCGTCTTGATATTTCATTTTGTGCTTAATTTTTAAATTTGAGACTCAAAATAGAACTCGTCTAACTTTTATGACCTTGACACTATGCTTATGAAAACGATCCTTTTATGTACATTCTATTTCACCATGTTCACTCCTTAGTTACGGGCCATTTAGTTACCGTACATTACGTTAACTGATATAGAAAAGTAATTTGCAGTTCATATTTATATGATAACTAATTATACGAAATAAAATTAAATAAATAAAAATCAAAATTATCAATGAAAAAATCACAAGAAATATCGTTTATTCTTTTGCAGTATCGATATTTGCCTAGCCCTTTCAAAATAAATGGGGACCAGTTTTGTGTGGATACAAAATCGCCGGATTACAAGAATCCACTACAATATTATGACGTATACAGCAAAACCGCATGTCGAATGCAGTGTAAACAAAACCACGTGATCCGACTTTGTGGATGTCGGTCACCTAATGATAAAGGTTCTCATTCTTAATCAGTATATTAATTAGATAATTTTGTTAGTTTAAATATATTCATAAGTTGACACAAAAAATTATAATCTAGAGGCGTTTACTGCTTTTCAATATTAGAAATAGCATTTGAAATAAATCTACAACAAATGTTAGGTAAATTGATTATTGTCTAGGTGTGTGAAGATTGCTAACTGCAAGCTAAACAAGAGATTCTATGATTTTAAAACCTTCCCTTATTCTAATCGTTTATCTATACCTTTTTTTCGATAAGAGTTACTGGTTTTACGAAAATGCACTATTAAGTATTTATCCTGGTTTTCTAAAAAAAATAACTTGTATTTATTGATTTATTTCATGTTTTTGTTATTCTCTTTTCTAACATTGATTGGCGTTAATGCTAAATTTATACGTTCATAAATCTAAAATCTAATTAGTTGATGGTTTAATATATATTTAATGCTTATTATTTTTCTATTTTTATTAGGAAATGAAACAATATGCTCCCTTGTAAAATTAACAGAATGTTACAAAGTTGAAAGTGGTAAGTAATAAAAGTATACACGGTAAATTGTTTAATAAAGATTATTTTTTTCTTTTTTTTCTGTATTCTCACGGGCTCAGCTAAGTAAGATATATTTGCATTAGACCAAAGATTGTAATTATATTTGTACAAATATTCTTCAATAGCTCTAACCAATTAAAAAGTCCAACAAAACGAAAGTTGACTAGTTTGCCAGTCCAACATAATGGTTTTTTCATACCAATATCAACATCGTCAAAGTTTTGTAACATGGAAATAGTCGCAGTTTTCATGAATAGCTGCATGTTTACTACTTGAAATTATATGTGAAGGGTTCAAGAAAACAATTTTGGACTGGGTATGAAGGCAAAGAATGAGTTGTTGGACCTTCAGATAGAAAATTTGTTCTTGCCATCAGATTGGCCATCATTTGTGTCTGTAAAAATATGAATTAATTAGGTATTGACCTTATACCGAGTCAATAGTTTTATCATGTTTTGTTTGCCAGTTTTGCTGCATATGGATGGCATTCAGGAATTAAAGCGGTTAACTTAACATTGAAAAAATTGACGTGTAGTGTTAACAAAGAGTGTTCAAAATCAAAATGCAAAGGAAAAATAATACACAGTTGCAGAGCAACAATTGACCTAAAAGGAATAGAGGTAGGATCAGGTGCTATGGAGGATTGAGCATCCTCTGCTGACCGGTCTTATCCGCCATGTACTCTTTGTTGTAATAGGGGAAAAATCCGTAAAAAAATAGATGATTATGGTCTAACAATCAGCATGAAAATCATCAGTCATCATGCTACCCAGTGGAATGTTGTATTTCCTGACAAGGTCGTCGTATCGACCACAGAACTTACAAAATGATAACTTCAATCGAGACTGTTAGTTTCGGTTGAATTCACGCACGCTTATTTTCTACATTAACCCACGTTTTATATCTTCAAATAAAGAGTTTCTGCTCAATTAACTTTTAGCGTTTTACATTATACGATGTATAATTCATTGCATACTGTTTAACTGTTCTAATGCAAACTTGTCAATACACAGATGACTCGTGAATTTATTTACGACTCTATTTCATAGATGAATGCTTTGTAAGACTTTTGTTAGTAAGAGGATAAAGGTTGTTGAGGATAATCATATATTCATTAAATAACGTAAACTTTGTTTTAAAAAAACTATTTTTAAAAGTTTTGAAATTACCTGATGGATTGCAAATTAACCAGGTTTTCAACCATGCGGCATTTTAATAACAACACTAGTTTTCACCAAAAACAACCCCTATAAAAATGTATTTATGAAAGAAAGAGCATTGATGATTCTTCAAGCTATTCAAAAGTGCGTTTTCCCGTGTATTTTTTAAAACATGGCAAACACTATTCATCTAATAGTTTTTTAGATAGAAATACGTACGCATCCATCGCCCACATTGATATGTGCAATTAAGTTTTATCATGCGATGTCACATAAGATATATCAATCTTATCGATAGCATTGGCTACAAATAAATTTTCCAGTTCAATTGTGCATTTTCAAGAATATTCAGCAAGACGTGTATTAAAAACATATTTAGTGGTTTCACTTGTAAAATGAATAAAATTATATTACCTTTCAAAACTCATTTGATGCGGAGGGGGTGGATTCGCATGTCAAAGAAAACAACACGCTTTCACGACCATTTTATTTTCATCAGAGCGCTTTGACCAGAACGGAACCGCCCAGGGACAGTGTCTCTGCCCCACGGAGTGTGAGTACGATGAGTATCAGGCGCAGCTGTCCACTGGGTCTTTTCCAGCCAAAAACTACCAGGCTGTCCTCAACCAGATGGGTATTAAAAACATAAGGTAGGCTGAGACGTGTGTATCAATCTGACGTCAGCAAAACGCGACGTCACCATGGCACAACGTGAATCTAGTTCAAAGATGATAAGATGATACGCTTTAGACTTTACTATAATTAATGATCACTGCATTAATGACGCGTGAAATTATGACGTTACATTTACACATAGGCGAAGTAAGAATAAAATTGGCAGGAAAAATCAGTATACTATAGAATTGAAAACACAAGAGCCCTCCCTTCATCCCTGCATTGCACGATGCGGTCTTTATCTATGTGTCTTACCTAATTCGCTTTAGGCTATAATTACATTTTGTTGCCGCGCTTTAGAAACCGTTTTTACGCTACACAAACATTGGCATCGTGATTTTCTATGCAGTTACTCTGGCAAACCGAAAGTGAAACAGTGTTTGGACCTAAGCACAAATCATCACTGCTGACAAGATTTAGTTCTTGAAAATAATCGAAAAATTTGATGTAATGTATCTGGAAGCATTTGTTTTTAAAAAACTTATTTATGAATACCTTGAAAATAGTCAGATGTTAAATAGTAGGAACAATTTAGATATTTTTTGCAGTCGTATGTATTCATACGCCAGAGTTGAATAAAGTATCGTTCAACCATCGGCTGTCATCGTAAATCACCGACAAGCAGAGAGTCATTCTATATTTAGAGGTCGCGTCATCAAGCTATCACGTGACCTGGTGTACACATTCTCTTGTTTGTTGGAGATTAACAGAGACAGTCGAGCATCTGGTTGAACAAGACTAGAGATCATTATTGCTGGGATCCATATAATTTTTTGAATATTTCGATTACTTATACATAGGTTGATGGAATCAATTCTATCTTTAATCATTACACAACACAATTCATACGGGTTTTTTTTCTCAAAATTCTTGTCGGAAAAGTCCGAGAATTCATATTGTATAAAAATGTGCGTAATTCATAGACAGATTATAAACTACTTGCCAAGCAAAGTTACATATCGTTGATTTTAAAATGAATAATAATCGATAAAATCAACTCCCGTCAGTACTTCAGTACTTTGATTATTAGTGAGATCTTGGTCTGGTTATCTTTGAAACCAAAACCTATACATAATTGTATTATTGTAGGGAAACCTACCTGGAACTGGCGATTTATTTTGAGTCCCTTGGCGTTTTAAAAGTGGAGCAAAAACCCGAGTACAGCTTCGAAGATATTATTGGTGCGTTCATTCAGTTTTGCAAAACACATCATTACATGTACCCATGTTAAACATACAACTCAAGTCAAATGTGATGTAGATATATGTTTTATATTCTATCATAATATGATCATTAGATAGTTAGTTATTTGACGCAACTTTTTTTGGGATACCCAAAAACTTGATCAAACGTGAGTTTTTCATCTGCATTAAATAGCTGAATTTTAAAGTCGAATATAGTTTTGAATTATACACACTCATTGTGAGCTTACATCAAAAATAAAACTCTCTTTGAGATGGTGTCTCTTATCATCAAATCACAAAAAAGTTTATCTTTTCTTTCAATTAATAGTTGAGTTGTTTTGCTTTCTTTGTGATTGTAGGTTTGTTAGGAGGACAGATGGGCTTGTTTCTGGGCGCCAGTCTGCTGACTCTCACTGAACTCATTGAGGTCATTCTCTTGTCATCTCTGGTGGTTGGGAAAAAAATGTACCATCGTATTGTGAAACGTCCGTAAAGTTGCAGATATTGAAATGTTTACAAGGACCACTGTTGTCATTTTTCATTGACTTAATTTGTAAAATAAGTAAAATAAAAATAAAATTAGTGTTGTTGGCCCTGAATTTAGTCACAGCATTGATGAAATTGCACAATCGCCTTGCAAGCTGAAGGCATCTGTAATATTGCAAAGATACACCATAGAATTATTTAACTAATTCGGTTTTGAAGTCAAAGAATAAACTTAAAAAAAACGACTTTCCATGCCCTTATTGAATAGTTTGTTTCTCTGTTGTCCCTACGTTTCATACTAATTTTGACTGAGTTTCATTTTTACTGATCATGGACACTAATTATAAAGATTACCAGAAGAAGAAAAACAGAATTCATAAGGAAAACACCCATGTAACCTTATAACCTCTTTTGTCTGTGCAGTTGTTACTCTATGTAACGATATTGTTTCCCCTTTCGCAGTTATCTAGACACCCGTTATTGTCTATAGATATGTTGTAAGAATTTATTAATTACCCTGGATATTGTCTTGAGTGTCTGTTTTAGATAACCATTATTGTGGAAACATTTGATTTCATCTGTCTTTATTTGACAAGACAAACTTCACAGTAACCTTGGACTTCAAAAATGGTTGCGTCTTGTTGACTGTAATTAAGTAAAATTATATAGTTACATCATTACATAATTAATATTTAGAATAAAAGAATTGCTGTCTTCAAACAAAATGTTTGGGGCACTAGTGCTTGCAATTTTATGTGTGGAACAAAAAAAAATCATATTTTAAAATCAATTATCAACGCTAAAACAATAGTAATTGGTTATCTGTACGACCTCATTAAGCTAAATTAAATGTTACCTCTTCTTGAAAAATTGTTGTCAACTAATTAATAATTAAACAATTATCATTAAACTCGAAGAGTGATTTGTTAAGCAAAAGTAAACAATTCCCTGAAATATCAAGATGCCAGGACAAGTTCTGATTATAAAAATGTGATGGTATCAACTCCAGCGGGAGTATGATGATAACAACAAATGTCATCATTGCCATTATAGCCTGTTAAAAACCATTTGAGTAATTAACTGCTAGAAACTTTATTTGTAATATTTTTGCGCAGCCAATCTCTACAATGTAAATTGTTAATATATTTTGTTTGATACTGAAAAAAAATAAATTTGATTAATGGTAGTTTGAATGACCCCCCCCCCCCCCACAAAAAAAAAAATCATTTATTGAAATGCGCCATAGATACACTGAAGGTATTGTTACTAAGGGACAAAGTATCTTTTTTTTTAATTTCTGAGTTAAGTTTCCTACAACACGATAACTAAATAATGAGTTACTTGTGTAGCAATGTATTTTTTTTTAAATTAAAATTGTCTTTTAGTTCAATCATAAACTGGTATGTGATGTGTCTTATTGTAAAAATTACTTAATTATTAAAGAAACTGTCCACCCTGTATAACAACCGTACTGTGATGCTTAATTTAGGATAGAAATGAGTATATTGTGAAATATTCATACAAAACTCTATTCAATATCTATACCTAACATTAAGAACAAAAATGGAATTTAATTAAAAGTTAATATCTTCTCTAGCACAATAGCCATTGAAAATAACATGATTCAAGAGACTTATTCTCCTTTTTCAATAAAAATACCTTGAAAGGATCTGTTGTACCTGTCTTTATTTAAATAAAGGGATGAAAATTGATAACCGATTGATAACCGATTAGTTGTAAAGAAATCTTTTTTTTTTTTTTTACAATTAAGCAACATCAACTTACTACATTGCTGTTAGATTTAAGTGACTTTTAAAAAAATATATTGTCCACAATTTAAAACGACAATATACCTTGTCATTTTGTCTTTGAGCTATTGTTTTCTATTCAACGCAATTCACAGTCACATTACCATCACCTTCCGCATAAAGTGACTTTTTTCTTATCCCAAGATACAGATGATGGTGTTGTGGTTTATGTCTTGCAGGTTACATGAAGCACATTGTGTATTACCTTTTTTTGAAGGGCTACGTGTCTTTGTATTCGAATAATTTCTTATATACATGTATATACCCAATTTGTGGTAACGCATTTACATGTTTGGCCAAATATTGTTATATCAGAAGAGCTGGGTTGTTGTGCTAATTGTAGACTGTTGTATGTAGTAAAGGAATAGCGTTGTGTTTACTTAAGATTTACTAAAGATTTAAAAACAATATTCAAATTTTAAAGTAAAATATTTCATGATTGGTATATCTTAACTAAACAACAGCAAGCATAGCTCCGACAAGCACTGGGAGCTCTCAAAATAACGACTGGATGAATAGAAAATTCAAACCATTGCTCCTATTGACATAATGATTATTGATTAAATGAGTAACGTGTAAAGTGCATATGACTATCGATCTCATGTAAGCACGAGAGCCATTAAAATTTAATGAGGAACTTCTCACAGTGAACAAAAAAATGCTGCTTGTAATCAATTCAAATCTCCTAAATCTGTAGGCGGATTTCTTTATATTTCGTTAAAGGGGCGTGGTCACGATTTTGGTGAAATTATGTTTTTCTGATTTTATTTTTAAAAATGTTTTAGGAATGCATTTCTTATGATTAAATGAAATTTGAGAGTTAGTTGTAGAGTTATTAGCAAGATACAACGATCGCAATTCTTTTCCTTGTAAACAAGGAACGTGCCCTGTTTTTGTTAACATAGGTTCAATGTACAAGTAAAAAATCTTTTTCAGGCTGATTTGTCTATTTAAGCATAAATAGACAGTTTCTACCGTTAATGACATTCATTTCAGGTCTAAAACTGGATTTTTTACTTCAACATTCAAAATGTGAACAAAAGCTTTGCTTTCGTAGCAAAAAATTGCAAGATCTGTTACTCGCTTACAACTCAATGAATGGCGCTCAAAGTTTGATGGCCTATCAAAATTTCCCTACGTAAGTATTGTAATCATCCAAACAAAAAAATAATTTTTGACCAAAATCGTGATCATGACCCTTTAAAGTGATAGTATGCAAGACTACTTTTCACTCCATATAGTTTAAAAGTTATTTTAAAATTCTGCCACAGTAAGAATTTTTATATCTTTTGTAAAGCTTATTTAAACTAGTTCCTAACTCAAATTTCAACAATCTATATGCTTCTTTCATAAAAATAGATCCTGACAATAAAACTGCCATTGATTTTCTCTAATTTATGATTTACACTAATGCAAACTAATTGATTTTGCCATTACATTTTATATCACCTTAATCGAATGCTTTACATTTTATTGCTTTTATGAATTAAATATTAATTTGTGAAGAACCACCGCACCACGTCATAATAAAGAAATATTGATTTTTGAGGTTTACTTAATTATTACCTTTGTACAAGAGAAATGCAATTGAGAACAAACTTTAGAGACTCATTTATTTTGACATATTTTCAAACCGAATTTATTTTTCATAAACTTTTTGGGTCGATAACGCACGTTTTTGAATATTTGAAATGCTGTCTACATAATGTCAAGACATTTTCTGGTCCTAAAATTATTGAAACAGATCGAGATCGAAATGAGGTAAGGCACAATTTCTTAAGAAAAATAAAACAATATAGATACATGTAAGAAATATGATTGCTTATTATTCGATTTTTCGGGAAATTACAATATAAGAAGGTCGGTTTGTAATTTTATTTGCAGAAAAACTACAATAACAAACTCTTGTTTTTAACCGTATGTATTTCGTATATACTACATTAGCATTTTTAAGCAAAATGCACAAAATGCAATATGTGATCATATCTATTTTTTCTAAAATATAACTTAAAAATAGCAAATTTTATCATCTGCTTTTAACTGGGACCATCTCAACATATTACAATGCACCAAACTTTGCTAGACATTTCGAGTATTTCAAATATAGATTGGTATAATGGATTCATTCAAAAATTAATTAAAATAATTCCAAGGATAGCATTATTCTGTGTGTAAAATTTCAACGACATACGATTTTCACTGCTTTATTTATGTCATTTCTTATAACCTACATCTATTTCGTTTTATTATGAATATTAATAATATTATAACATTATCTTAAAAGCACAATGGCAACGGTCACCTACCATACAACGAAAAATATTTAAAAATAAAACTTTCCTTAAAATATTTAAATAGTTTTATCTGTTTTCTATTTATTGAATTCAAATAATCTTCATATGTATCTTTTCATATATATTTTTTATATCTTGATTTGGTCATCATCAATTTTAAGAATAAGAAAACATTAAAAAAAATCTCAATTAACCAATCTAATCACATTTCTGAACACCTGTATCCTAGCAACACCAAACTGTTCTAAATAAAGATCCTCAGTGCATTCTCGTACATGCAACTACATGTAATACAAGGCATCATCCTTGATATGTTGGTTTGAATAGTTTTATAATGATTTAATTTACTTTATTAAATCATTCCAAACAGTACGAAATTCTAAATTGTTGATAATACTGTGTTCTTTGCGAACTGTGTTTGTCCTGTGTGTAGTCTTCCCCGATGCGTTTTAGTCTAGAAATTATTCGCCCCGATTGTAGAAAAGAAACTTTACTTTACAAAAAAAAAATTAAATAAACAGAGAGCCCGGCCAATATACAATAAACACCAAAAAAGAAAGAGGAATATAAATTGATCCATGTTTTGGGGATGATATTAATGTAAGGAAAGATAAGCAATGAGGTGCAAATTTTTTGATACACTGTGAGATTATGAGCATAACATGTACACAAAGATAACATAATAATTAAACAATTTCGACAACGTTTGTAATAAAATTGACACTAAAGTGACTGAAAAACGTTCCTGCATTTCATTTATCACAGACATTTATTATATAATTTTTTAATTGGGTTTTAACAATGTACTCGACGGGCCAATTTAGCACCGCTCGTCCGCTCGTACTTTTCGTCTTAATTGGATTCCGTTCGAAAAATGAGTTAAACAAAATTGAACTTATTTTCCACGGTTTCACAACTTAGATTAGTATATTCAGTTGGCACGGAGAGTTGGCCAGTGCATAAGAGTCCTTTATGCGGGAAGAAATCGGGGTCCTTGGAGAAACTCAAAGTGTCAGATGGGGCGATCAACATACCCTTTCACGTGCAACCATTGTTGATTACGGGGATCCAATTCGACTTAAGATTTTCATAAAATTACTTGATTGTAACCTGATCTGCTTGATATTCAATAATCTATTTAAAGATACTCATTTTGTCTACCAAATGATAAATCACCATCGGGACGAATACGTAACGGGTTAAAAGCTTTTATGGGTGAAATACACCCGGTTTAAACATGTCATTGGGGAATGGACACAGAGCGAGCAAACATACTTAGATTATCGAAGCACACAGTTATCCAGTCTAATTATATTGATTCTTTGCATAATTTATTCAACTATTTATTCAACTTGCGAAAAAAAACCATTTAGTTGTAGGAAAGAGCATAAATTGGCGATCTGTATTTAGAACAGTTTGGTGCCACTTGGCCACAGGTGTTTAGATGTTTGATTTGATAGGTCATTTTTGATATTGAATCTCAAATTTGGAATCTCGAATCTAGTATTTTGAAACTCGAACCTCGAATGAACCTATTAAGCTTTTTCAGCTTCGTCTTATTGTCATAAGAAAACATTCACAGCAAAAAACAAAAAACAAAAACCAAAAAAACAAAACAAAAACAAACAAACAAACAAAAACAAAGATAAGTTGATAGGACACTTGGGAAACAAGAAGTAACAAATGCAAGCATTTTTACTACTATTAGTAAAACTGTTTGATATAATGAGAATAAAAGCGTTTGTTTTTTAAATGTATGTCATGTAACATATTTATGAAATAAATCCATAATCCTGATTTAATCTTAAAATTATCAGGTACAATTTGTCTCAATGGATAACGAAATGAAGACCACTGTTGACAAGCCCTCGACAAACCGTTTGAACAGGGTAGGGACCATAAATGAACAGACCGATACTAGCGTATCCCAAGTTACCGGAGTTGAGAAAACGTATCTTCCAAGTCCGGAGGTAGTGCTTGATGTTTGCAATGACGTGGACCTGAAGGGGAAGAAAGTGGATAACGATAATATTCAGGTTCTGTGGAGCGACTACCGGGACAATACGACGATGCATGGACTGAAGAACATGAATCTAAAACAGCGTCATCGACTGCGCTGGTAAGACAAATGGGGTGGTCCAAAATAATTGACACCAAATCAGATACTGTATCACCAATTTGTAATTTGGCAATATCAATGAAAATGCTCAGGACTTAAAATTTCTCTATAAAGTAACCTTAACGTTGAACTTGAGCGATTGACAAGTCCACCTTTCCATGTTCTTTCCTTTTTATTGCTTTAAAGAGAGATCAAAATTGTTTTTCCACGAATGTTTAATATCGTCGTATGTCACGTGCACATAGAAACTTTAAATATGTACATTGTGAAGTTTTATTTGTTTGGTGATGCTTTGATTTTTTTTCAATCATTTCAGCTGCATATGGGCTGCAGCACTTATTGTTATGGGAAGCTGTTTAATCTACACAAGTTACAAACAAGTCAAAAACTACCTCAGCTACCCCACCATCATCAACACACAGGTGCAAACTAAAACGTCCGTTAAGTTTCCCGCCATTACATTTTGTAGTGCGTCGCCACTGAAAAATGAAACTCTGCCCAAAATCCCTGATCTTGAATATTTCCTTTTGTACCAATCTGCACTTGTTGGAAATGCTGAACCTCGTAATTTGAGTTACAGCGAATATCATGTTCCGATAAATGCATCATGGGTAAATGATACAGCCAACCAAATCGAAGATTTATTCTTGCTTTGTAAATTTGATGGCAAACACAGAATTTGTAAAAGCGACATGGAGGCCATTATTACTCCAGTAGGTGTATGCTACACTTTCAACGGTCGACAATTCGTCAGTAAGAATGGTGACCGTATCACTTCGCGAACCGGAAGTACGTCAGGTTTGCTATTGATCCTGATTGTAAATCAGAAAAGCTATGTGTATAATGACATCATGACAGCTGGTATAAAGGTATTTATTTTTTTATTCATTTTTTAAAGAATCCAATCACCACATTCTAAAAATTGTGTTGATGCCTTTATTATAACTTATTTTTCCTTTTGATTTACACTATTGTTGTTTTCATTGTGTTCCAGTTGTAAGGAATACATGTAAAACCAGTTAAATACAGAAAATTTATTCTCGCATAATCATGTCAATACCGATTGTATAAGATAAGAACAGATAGGCAACTTGGTGTTAAAATTAATGGTATGAATGCTCAAAAAGAAGTTGTGGTCATGTACATTGTTTCCTGATCATGATTATGATGACTTTTTAAAATAATTTCTACAAGCGCTCTAAATTAGGACTGTCAGAATATGTTTAACTTTTGAAAATTTAATGTTAAATTGTTAGGCAATGCAAAACTCCATATTTTTTTTTTTTTTTCTTTTTTT
Source organism: Magallana angulata (assembly GCF_025612915.1). Classification (NCBI taxonomy): domain Eukaryota; kingdom Metazoa; phylum Mollusca; class Bivalvia; order Ostreida; family Ostreidae; genus Magallana; species Magallana angulata. The sequence goes on from NC_069112.1 coordinate 19,634,479, forward strand.
TAAAAACTCCATATTTGATATTTTTTCTGTTTTCTCGTTCGCACCAAATTTCAGTTTGTGTAATCTTTTATCTTGTCTCCCCCAGAGTTGAATTTTGCAAATCTGCATCCAGCGCTCCAAAATTTGTTATCGAAAATCTTTTTAATTTGACAAAAGCTTAACAGGCGTCACATTCCTTTGAGAAATAACGAAAACGGAAACCCGAAGAAAATGTACAAATACCCATTATTCATTGTTTAAAAAGGATATCTTGTGCACATTTATGTATCAGTAAACTGTCCTGATCATGAAAAAATTGTATAGATATAAAAAAAGGGTTTTGAACTTTGTGCGGTCCTACTAAACAGAGAACTCAAAGGGCTCTAGAGAGCCCCGAGAACTCTGAATATATTTCATTTGCATGGACTAATAAATCTTGTAGCAAGTCTGCATTTATTCGAATACATTTCATAATACAGATATAAACTAATCAAAACTGATTCTATACGTTACTTTTTATGAATATTTTTTTAAACGAAACACTGATTCTTTCAATACTCTTAGGGCCACTTATACAGTACCGATCAGACCCAACCTAACACCAAAGTTAACCCCAACTAAACCCCGGGTTTACTTTTGGGGTTTACTTTGGATATACTCTGGGTTTACTTTTTGAAAATTTGGGTCCACTCGGGGTTTACTTTGGGTTTACTCTGGGTTTACTTTGGATTTATTTGGGAATTGCATTTGAGATCAACTGTACATTCTGAAATGTGCAGCAGGCCCGTGGTTTATTTTTAGCATCCTACTACCTGCCCCATGTATATTCCAAATACACAGTTAGCGTCTGTTTTCAGGAGTATACTTCTGACTGGGTTTACTCACTGTGTCCACTCTGGGTTTACTTTGGGTTTACTTTGGGTTTCCTCTGGGTCCACTCTAGTAAACCCCGAGTAAACCCAGAGTAAACTCGGGATTTAGTTTGGGTTAACTTTCTGTTAGGTTGGGTCTGATCGGTACTGTAGTTGGACATGAGTGAGGTTATGATAGATCAAAAGATATCGAACTTTTTATAACTTTTAAATACACATAGACCACCAAATAATATGAGTGTGTATTCAAAATATTACTTTTTTTTAAAATTTCAAACCTAACTTTTATTTTAAAAAAAATGACCTATGCGAAAGTGTCACCTTATTTTTACGTTTTTGAAAATAGAGCTTAGAAAGAAAATAAAAAGCTTGAGAGAGAAATTTGAAACCTAATTTGAGCTTTTTAGCTGTTTGTAAAATCGGGGAGTGGCCAAACAGAAATTATTTAGGGAGGTCAAAAAATTATGCATTTGTTTTAAAAATGTGAGCCTTCTAATTTTGGGGCAATATGCACTTAATTTTAGGAACCGAAAAAGACATTTTCGAGCTGGGTGGATTTGATTTGATTTTGCTGATACGGATAATGATAGCCTTTTTAATTGATTTGTTCATTGGTATTCAGGTGATTATCCACGACCAGAATGACGAGCCCGATGTTATTGACAAAGGCTTCTTCTTATCACCTGGCTTCTCGACGTTCGCTTCTATTCAGAAAATGGAGGTAAATGAAACTTCTCCAAAACTATTTGAATGCCTGTTGAATTGCATCAGATTTTATCATTTAAAGTTTTATTGTCCTCAGTTATTGATGATTCGGACAGGTTTGTTTGGGAATATGGTAAAAACATAATAGACAGGATCACATTTGAACCCATTTTTGATAATTCACCACTTGTCTAATTTGTAAATGTGATACTCAGACGTCAGCTCATCTAATTTTTATGTAAAGATCTAACCGTTGATACTCATCAATGCATGAAGCATTTAGTAGTATATTATATTTACAGATTAAGATATACAATAAAATAAACAAAATAAAGAAAATTAATTTGCAGTCAATACTGTCACTTATTTATAAAAAAGAAATATAATTACAAAAGAAGAAATAACATATGTTCTATTACAGTATCGATATTTGCCAAGTCCTTACAAAATATATGGGAACCAGTTTTGTGTGGATACAAAATCTCCGGATTACAGGAACCCACTGCAGTACTATGACGTATACAGCAAGACAGCGTGTATGAGGGAGTGTAAACAAGACCACGTGTTCCAACTTTGTGGATGTCGAACACCTTATGATAAAGGTTTAATGATGGGCGTTTTCAATTAATCAACGTACTAAAAATGATTTGAAAAGTTGAAATACAATCATATTATTACAAAAAAAAACCCACATAGAAACATAGAAAACACACACCGAGTTGGATAAAAGTGACATACCTTTGCGAATCATGAGGTTCTTTTTAACACATGTTTTAACAAGTAAATTGTTAATCTCAACTGCTTCTGTAAAAATTCTAATTGTGAGCCGCACAACAACAGTATTACGCATGGAAAGGTCCTTGAAGTTTAACAAACAAACATTTCATTTTCTAACATTTTTTATGAATTCATGAAAAATAATTGAAAGAACGTTAAATGCTTCACAATAAACCTCTACACTTTTCAAGTAAATGTTATTATTTGCTTTTTCATTCTACGTCAATCAACCGCAAAAACCTATGTATTGTTAATTATGACGTCACGTCGCGTAAGAACACACAGTGTAATATAAAAAATTTATCTCAAGAGTGATATCCATCGCATATTGAGATAAACATAATAATGATAAAAAGTGATAAATAATCCTGTATTGTTAACTACTTTTCAAAAAGACAATTGCATTTAAAAATAATCATAGATGTATTTCTTTTTAATTGTGATCGAGGTCAAAACGCTTCAATGGCGAACTTTAGATTTTTTTGAAATATTACGACAAAAGGTTAATCATTTGTATGAGTGAGATTAAGATTATCTATGATTTAAAAATTTCCTCATTCTTATCGTTTAAGCATACCTATGCATGGAAAACATTTTTTTACGTAAATGTATTATTCACCCTGATTTATATAATATAAAAAGTTTAATTCTCTGATTAATGAGATATTATTGTTACATTTTTCATTTATCAATGCTATGATACTAACACTTAGTATTGTTTAATATTTTAGGAAATGAAACAATATGTTCCCTGGCAAAAATGGCATTTTGCTACAAATCTGAAAGTAGTAAGTGACAAAAGTATACAAAACTAGTATGAAGAATGTTTTCCATTTTAGCTCACTTGAATCGAAGGTTCAAGTGAGCTTTTCTGATCACCTGTTGGCTGTCTTTCGTCCGTTTGTTAGACTGTCCGTCCGTCTGTAAATGTTTGACAATTTCGACTTCTTCTCCAGAACGACCGAGCCAAATGCAACCAAGCTTTGTAAAAATCATTCGTATGGCAAAATCTTTTTTTTAAAAAGGAGGTAATTGCAAAACAATGATGATAGGGTATATGTATTTAAAAAAAAACCTCTTCTTCTCAAGAACCACCGTACTAAAAATGTCAATATTTTTACTAAAATGAAAATTCTACATCGTTATAATTGTTTCTCTCGGGACCAATACTGAGGCCTCAGGAGGGGTTTACAATTAAACATAGAACTACAATGCTTCAAATTGCAAAATTACTACGCAAGAATCATTAGATTGTATAGATACTCAATTGTTAAAACTGCACACCAAAAACAATGCAGGGGTCACAGAAGGGGTTAAAATTTAAACATTGAAATACATGTAAAAAATATGTTTAAAAATCTAAGAATTACAATTCTACACATTGTGAGAGTACTACAAAACTCCCTAAGACAGTGTGAAATTCAGGCTGTTAAAATTATAACTCCCGGGCCAATACTGATATATAGGGTTTTATGTTTAAGCTTTAATTACATGGGGCAATTTTTGCTAAGTCTGTGAGTTTTTGCTTGCTTTTTGGGATGAACTAAATTATATTGTGACCTGTTTTAGGGTGGTCTTTAGTATTCAATTAATGATACCTTCATGTTAAAAACTTAAATCTGATTAGTTTAGACGCATACAGTTTTTATCCTTCTATTATCATCAATTCAAAGTGCATGCATAAAAAAACTTCTGCTACCATGACTATTATTTTTTCATCAGAGCGCTTTGACCAGAACGGAAGCGCCCAGGAACAGTGTATCTGCCCCACGGAGTGTGAGTACGATGAGTATCAGGCGGGGCTGTCCACGGGCTATTTTCCCGCCAAGAACTATCAGACTGTCCTTAACGAAATGGGCATAACAGACATAAGGTAGGCCGTGAGGTCAGCAGTATGCAACGTCGCCGATGCGCAATGTTAATAAAACAAAGCGTTATTAAGAGGATTTACTGAAGGAATGTAATAAATGTATGATTTTATATGTGCTTCATCAAACGAGTTGAAATTGTGTATATATTTGCCAGGCTTATCAATTTAATATAAACACGACTTCAACGACTACAATAAAGCAAACACAAAATCACACAATGATAGATGTTCTTTACACGAATTGATTTACAAAATAAAAATATAGGTTGTTCTCCCATGATTTGGGATAACGTATGGTTTTTATCCATCGAGTTGTATAATTTTTTCCATGCTTTAGTTCTATTATTACCAATCAATACAATAGTTCTTTATATAAGGACAAACACACCAAAAAGACAGAAAACAAACTTCACTCCCTCACTCATTCTAAATGTACAGTTACCATGGTTACTAAGGGTGATATGTATGTCATAATTACAGGTTGATATAGATATATGTGTAATGCCCATTATAACAAGTAAGCATATGGAGATGATTTAAAATAATTAAACATGAATGTTTGCAATAAGATTCTCAATAGTTTACCACCGAGTTGTATAAATTTTGTACAAGTTTCAATAACATCAATATTTTCTGTAAAAATTATAATCGTAAGCTGAACAATACATTCACTGCAAGACGCCTCAACCACCTTTTGCTTAGAAAAAAAGTTCCTGGAACATAAAGAAATAAACATATGATTTTGGAACATATTTTATCAATTCATGATAAAAAAAAATCTCTAAAGTTTTTTATAGAGCAATTAGTTTACTAATGACTTGAAAAATCCAGTATGTTGAAATGCCCGTAATAAAATGTGGCGAATACAAGCTAGTTTAAACAGAGCCGAACAAGAAAAAGTAGTTAATGTTTTATTTTAGAATTACTATCTACTGAAGCTAAAAATATAGAATAAATAGGGTTAATGATAATTAAAAAAAGATATTGGGAATTGCTTTGTTAGGTTCTTTTGTATTGAAGAAAACCCTTAAACACTAATAATTCTTGGTCGTGTTTAAAATCAAAGGTACTTGTATTTTTTGTAGGGAAACCTACCTGGAACTGGCGATTTATTTTGAGTCCCTTGACGTGTTAATGGTGGAGCAAAAACCAGAGTACAGCTTTGAAGATATCATTGGTGCGTTGCAACGTTGACACATCATTCCTCTGGGCTAACCTAGAACTTGATGAAATCTGCAAAAAATAGTTAAAATGTAAAGTTCTATGGTTGTAAATTATCTACGATTCATAGTTAACTCTTCTATTATGTTTCAAGTGAGGTTTTGCCTATTTGTTATTTTTAACTCACAACATATTAATATCCTAAAATGAAGAGATCTCTATAAAAATTCAGTAAAGTGTTCAAATTATTATCTGAACTACATCTTTACTGACAGACACTTCATAACTAAACAAATCATCTAAAAAAATTAGTAGACTACTGTTCTCGAACAATTAAAGGTCTTTCCACCTTATAATTTACGTTACATTTCTTGTGTTTACAGTGTTTACGATGAGTTTCAGAATTCCTTATGGTTTGCTAATTGCTCAGTAGATTAAACAATTTGGTTCGCAGGGCATCACAATGAAGTCTGCATTTAGGTCCGTTGATTACTCAGGTGTAACTTTACTAAAGTATTGTTTAGGAATATTAAAAAAGGTTTTAATACTTAGTGACGACGGACCTAATTAGCTTTGGCCAGATAAATCGTGAAACTAAAAGAAGTGATTGTTTCGAGCATCGAATTCTCAAACTGGCGTCCCAATCACTATAGTCTGTCTCAAGATATGTATGCAGCACATTTGGACAATTTTTAATACAACCATACTTACCTGTGAAAGAAGTGCAATTGAAATAATTGGGAATGTTTACATTTTTTCTTCATTCGGAAGTCACTTGGAATAATTCGCGCAATATTTCAGCGTCATCGTGCAAGCTTGGTGTAATCTATAATCCCCGTAGACATCATATTTTTAGTCATGCATTTAAACCTGATAAGCTAGATAAAGGAGGCGTTTAAACTTAGAAATCTTGGAAATTTTCATACTTTTTAATGGACATCGTTTGAACTCCAAGGTATTTATAAATATCGAGTAATTAATCAAAATGTGATTTAAGGATATCTTGGGACAGAGTATAAAACACAATGAAATATCGTTTATGACGCAATATATAGGCGTTCTACGTTACCAATACACACTATACATGTATATCGTACAGATAGTTGCTGAACCATCTTCCCTAGCCTAGGGTTTTCGGTCCACGTTGATCCCCATGAACGGTAACCCTTTGCAGATTTCATGACAAAAACAAGTTCCGTTTTATGATTGGCTGCAGCTGCAAGTAGCTGATCCAATCGCAGTGCTTGTAAACATAAACTTTAAACGAAAACACATGTGTGATCTTTGGTTAAACATTTGGTGCTTTTAACAAGTTGAGACACAAGTTCCCGAGTACAGTGCCTCCCCAACGATGGTCTAACCAGATCGCTTTAAAAACCTATATATTTTACTGGGATTGAGCATAGTTCTACAACTTGTCAAGACTCGCGTGATGGCATGGGAAGTAAACACGGCGAATGTAGAAATTGCCTACCTCGTTAGTATATACGTTCCTGCTTATGGTTATTGCTTTTAAAGGTTCAATGAGCTGCGTTTTATTTAATTTCTTTATATTTATGGTTTAATGGCAAAAGGAGTTTTCATATAAATTGGCAACTTTTTCACTCCCGGCACTGTTCCTTTCAAAACACTATGAATAAAACATCCCATGCTTTTCCTAGGCTATAACTTAATTTGTATTTAATAGCATATTTAATTATCTTCCGATATTAGGTAGTCAACATATTTTCAAGTTGTATTAATGCCATGATGTGCATATTGCCCGTTGTTTAATTCAATTAAAAGGTAAATATACAAGGGGCGCAACTCAAGTTGCTCGCTAGATAGTGCCACTACATCGACGAGTTTTCGTAATGAAATCTGCCAAGGGTTTATGGGGAGCAAAGTGGACCGAAAACCCTCGGCTAGCGAAGATGTGGCTGAACTTGCTAAAATTAAAACATGCACAAATTTCTTTAGGAAATTCCACAGTACTGTAATGAGATTTAAATTAGCTCTAGGTTTTAACGTCAGTTTTTCAACTGCATTGAATAGCTGAATTTTAAAGTCGAATATAGTTGTGAATTATACACACTCATTGTGAGCTGGTTCGCCATACATCAAGAATATAACTCTCTTTGAGATGTTGTCTCTTATCATCAAATCACAAAAAAACTTTACTTTCAAGTAATTGTTGGATTATTTTTCTTCCTTTGTGATTGTAGGTTTGTTGGGAGGACAGATGGGCTTGTTTCTGGGCGCCAGCCTGCTGACTCTCACTGAACTCATTGAGGTCATTCTCTTGTCATCTCTGGTCGTCGGGAGAAAATTGTACCATCGTATTGTGAAACGTCAGTAAAATTACAAATACCGAAATGGTTGCAATGTTGTATTTCCCACTTATCCCATAATAGTGATGAATATTTATCATTGCATTGCAAATCGTATGCAAAATCGCTGAGACTGACGTATTGACTTAACCCTTAAACATATTTATCACTTATTCAATTTTGTAGAATAAACATATTGTAGACCTTATGAAACTTTGGTTTTGAATTTGACTTTTCACGTCATTATTATAATACTGTAGTGATTTTTAATTATTGTGTTAAAAATATAGCATTTATCGGGGTATACCCATCTTTAATTCTTCATACTTAAAGTAGATTTCATTAATGAGTAGTAATGTATATTATGTAGACATGGACAAAATTCATGTAATGTTAGTTATACAGTAGATATTTTCGATTTCAGTTGGTTGCTTTGTATAACCCATAGTCATATTATTTTCTACAAATAATATAGTGATATAGTTAAAAAAAGAATCAAGCCTTATCACAGCATCTGAAAGTGTCTACATATATCTATATAAAGCATACTTATCATTCTACAGATGTATGCGGGCATATTTACTGTACCCTGTTCCTGTATTATACAAATATTTGAAGTTTACACAAACATTGGAGTTAATTTCTATGTATTGTTTCGTTCAATTTATATGTACGATTGTGCCTCAACGTCATCTACAATGCATTGAATTGTCATATATTTGATTTCTGAAACCTCTTATATATGCCTTGTTCATATCAAATGTTTTTCTCTAAAATTTCATTCTGTTAAGAAGTGTGTAGGCATTTGTTCTACTTTCATAAATATACACTGTTATGAACGACTTGATCTATGCACAGTGGTATAGAATAACATGCGTACTTTCGGGTACATGTACTATATATATCAATTTGAAAATTGATCCACCACATATAATCATAGCCTCAAAGCAAAACAAAAGACGATTTGCGCATGCTTAGTACTCAGCGGAGATTTTTAGGTTCTTCGACATTTAAACCCTAACTTACGCCTCTTTCAGAAACGCAACTTAGACCCGACTAAATATTGGCGTTACTTCCTTAGTCGGACTAACTTAGGCCCAGATTTACGCCTTTTTGAGAAAAGGGCCCCAGATCTACAAAATATTTTACAGATCTGAATAACCCTTTTGCGTGAAGAATAAATGTCAATTTCATAAAAATGAGCACAATACTTGCAGAAAAATAACACTTGTAGAAAAATGACCACCGTATAAATTTCAGAATGATTTTTTTATATGTATAGTATGTACTTCAGTCTGTTCCTACAAGTTGAACAAAGATGCACTGATTTTACTTTCATATAAAATTGCATTTGAAACATTATATATGTAAAGAATAAAATTTAAAATGTTGACTACATGTAAATGCTATTTTGGAAAATTCTAAATATTTGATAGTTGAATAGCTTTGATAGGGGGGACCCATATCTATTCTTTTTTAAGGCAGGGTTCGTTTTCTCTACGAGGGTCATTTCTCTAAATGTTTAACATGAAGAAAAAAGATTCTTAGAAAAATAATCTATTTATTCTACAGCTGGGGGGGGGGGGGGGGTCAATATTCTTCGTCAAAAATTATCCCCGGTCATTATTCTAACTAAAGGGGGCCTTTATTTTTCTTTTCACTTGTACAATTTACTCTGACTTTTATTTTTATTAGAGCCAAGATCAAAACAACAATGTAAAATTCTACAAATCGCATATTACGAATTTCACATTCCAAAGTTACCGTAAAGTTACCAAAGTTTGTTTTTGAACATGTTTTTATAGATAATGACTACTTATTTATATTTATCTAAGTCTACCAAAATTCTCTTATTATTTTTACAATATCTTTTAAACAGTGTGTTAACAATATCTTTTCGGCCTCCTTATAACTGCAACTTTACTAAATGTCAATTTAAAAAGGACCCATACGTTGGTTACATTATATGTAAGGATGATCTCGCTGCCATATTTCAGATCACGATATTTTTTGTAGCCGTTTCGTTTTTGTGTAGTTTATCAAGGTTGTGATACGGCCACATTTCTGATAGACATGTGTTGAGAAGGTTGATATCAGTTTTACCAGCTTCTTGTAAATTGTGGTTCCAAGAATCCCATTTTTGTCGTATTTTTCGGAATCCATATTTTAGACAGTTTCATATATTTCAACCCCCTAGCCTCTATCCATCTTTGAGTACTTTTTTATGAAACCATATATATATATAAACTCGTTTTCAACAACATATTTTAATATATTTTGTTTTAAATCCACAATTGGACAAATTTTAGTCAAATGTCCTATACTTTTTCAAATCAAGAGAGAGGAACATGTTATTATGTTCTTGGGATATATAATGGACGAATAGATTTGATGTCATTGTCAGTGCTTATTCTTTAAGGATTCATTTTGAACTTTATGTTTGAGTTTATAATACTCGTAAAATGACAACTTCGGTTTGCGGTGTATTATTCATTATTCAACAAATTTAATAATATGCTGCTATTGGTTTGCAATTACGTTCAAGAACAAGGGGTCCTTGAGTCACATCGCTCACATGAACAACGTTTCTTTGTAACATTTTATTACGTAGCAGATGCTATTATTTATTTTAAACTTTGAGCCCCTTGCTGGATCCCAAGTTTTGGTCCGGGATTTATGATTGGCTCTAACAATTTAGAATCTACACTATTTGAGGATCCGTGCATGGTAATCTCACAAACTGTAGCATCAACATAGTCATCGAGAAGAAGATTTTTAGACATTTTCTATATATATTTCTCTATTAAACTTTGAACCCCTCTTGGGGCCAAAGTATTAGTCAGTTAGTCACAGCTTTATTCATTTAGAATCTAAATCATTGAAGGATGCTTGAGTAGTAATCCCACAAATTGAAGCATGGTAGATTTCCAGAGATAGATTTTTTTAAACATTTTCCCTATAATTCTTTGTTAAATTTTGAACCCTTTCTGGGACCATAGTATTAGATCGAGGGTCACAGCTTTTATAATTTAGAATCTACACTGTCTGAGGATGCTGACGTAGTAATCTGACAAATTTAAACATTGTAGTTCTGGAGAAGAAGATTTTTAAACATTTTCCAGATGTACTTCTACGTTAAACTTTGAACCCATCTAGGGTCCCCAGTATTAGTCTGGAGGCACTATCTTAAAAATATTAAATCTACATCATCCCAGGTTGCACGCATAGTAATCTCACAAGTTGTAGCATTGTAGTTCGCGAGAAGAAGATTTTTAAACAGTTTCACTATTTATTTATTTGTTAAACTTTGAACCCCTCTTGGGGCCCCAATATTAATCAGGGGGTCACAATTTTACCAATTTAGAATTTACAATAGCCACACGTGCCTGCATAGTAATCACACGAAATGTTCCACTGTACTTCTTTAAAAGAAGCTTTTTCAAACATGTTCCCTATATAAACCGGTATTTCTATGTTAACTTTCAACCCCTACATGGGCCCCAGTATGAGTCTGTGGGTCCATGCTATTACACTTTAGAATTTTCACTATTTGAGGATCCATTCATAGTAATCTCACAAGCTGTATCATTGTATTTTGAAAACGGGATTTTTAACTATGTTCCCTATATATTCTATGTCAAACTTTAAACCGCTCTTGGTGCCCCTTTATTAGTCCCGGGGTCACAATTTTAACAATTAAGAATCTACAATAGCCAAGGATGTACGCATAGCAATATCTCTTACTGTTGCATTGTAACGTTAGAAGATCTGGAAGTTTTAAAAATTTTCCTTTAAAGATGTAACTTTGAACCTCGTTTGGGGTCACAGTTTTGGTCCGGGTTCGACAATTTCTACAATTTGAATTTTCACTATACTAGTAAGTTTTGTAATTTTTGGAGGGTCATTGAAATTTATTTGCAATGTTATATTTTTTGTACATTTTTTGTTGAAAATCTAAAAAAGATATTATTGATTATTATTAACATTAGCATTAACATTTTTAATCTACAACATCACATGAATCTTTGTGCTTAAAGGGACATATATATGATTTGAGATCAAAGTTTAATTTTTCTTTTTAAATTAGTACATCAAATTGATAACTAGTACATCAAGCATAGTTTTTTTTTTTTTTTTGTTTTTTTGTTTTTTTTTTACATAATAATGGTTTTCATATCCTTTAAAAACAATATGGAATATGTTTGTAATGAAGCCATTCCTAAAAATACTTAAAATATAATACAGTTCATCATAACCGATCAATGTCGTCAATGTGTGAATATATATAACCGGGATTTTTCGCGCTGTTTGTAAAAGGAACCGGACATAAACGCTACTGAAATTATCTTAAAATTGATTCAAAATGCACATTTAAAACATTGCCTACTTTTGAAACAATTTTCCACTCTAGCCATTACAATCAAACCAAATTGTTTCTGGTTCACCGGCTATACAGATATGAAACCTCAAAAAGGTACAAGTAATTTACCCGAACTTTTTCATGTATAGCCAAGTCAATTTTAATTAAGATAGAATATCTTAAAGTAAAAGTGTTTACCTAAATATGTTTGCTCCAAATATTATGATATTGGTAATTCTAATTAAATATCTACTGGAAAAAATCCAACAATTTTTGTTCTACTGGTCAATCGGGCAAATTGTTTAAAACGTTGATATGCATGTATGCTAACGTATTCTTTACACAGCTTTGTTTTTTCGTAGCGTTTGTATGTAGAAATACTCTTTCCATAATGTCAACAATTTAGAATTCAGTAGGTTCTTGTAAACATTTAAATATGTTATTGTTATATGATAAATACATAGCATTTAGTGTTGTTTTTTTATTAAATTTAATTTACAAAAATGTTTGAATTTTTTCATTGCTAAAAATTTTAAATATTCACAAATAAAATTTACAGTTATTATTCTGAAATAATGTAGCTTGACCCAAAACATGGAAAAAAGTTCATTTTTATTGTATATAATTCTAAGCCCGTACTCTGAAGAGATTATTTTGAATTGGATCCGTTAATTACGCAGAAGAAAGTCAATTTTACTGAGGGGACATGTCAACAACAAATAAAAATTGACACAGAAATCTCACATTGAGCCTCCTGACAAAGAGCTAAAATTTTCAGTAAGATCTTCCATTTTCGAACCTTTATCTTCGGATATATTCAATAATGGGGAACTACGATATTTTACTATTGTCAAACCAAGTTTTTTGATAATTTCCTTAATTCTACAAACAGCCGTTTGTGAACTTAGATAAGCATAAGCAATTCCTAGGGGTTTTAGGGTCATTTTTCAATTACAAAATGATTCATCAACTTTAAGCGAGAAAATGCCGTGTTTATAAACACCAATCCGTCTTCCCATAGTTTTTCCAGATTTAACAACCATTGTTTTGCCGAACGTTAGATCATTATCATCTCCAACTGATAGTCTCTCTTTATAGTCTCTCTTTCTCTGCAACATTCAAGAATTTTTTTTAAAAATCTCTACCTTTCTTCATAATCAATTATATATATATATATATATATATATATATATATATATATATATATATATATATATATATATATATATATATATATATATATATATATATATATATATATTCTTTTACTCTAAATAATTGACCTTATTTTTTTTATTGTAGCATTAGAAAATTAAATTATAAAGAATAAATTTAATTTCTCCCTATATGGAAAATAGCAAAATATCTGTCTAAACTTTAAAAGTTATGTTTTTAATTGTATATGTATTTACTTCTAATATAGAAAATAGTGTGTGTTGATAAAAGTTTTACTTAGATTATTAGTTACGAGAGTTTGTTAAGGATATTTATCAAGGATTTTGTAATTTTATTGAATTAATATTTATCATGTGACATGACTGACCGGATAGACTGGTTTGACTCTGAGGGTTTTCTTCATATTGCTCAGAGTCCAGGTAGAAGAAGGTGTGTTAAGTTGTCTGAAGGATTTCAAGATCTGGTATGTTTGGTTTTAGTCTGTATAGTTTTCTATTTCAGTTATTCAGTCATTGAGATTTGGATTTAATCATAGATAAAGTTTTAATATCTAACAAATTGCATGGTTAATTCATTTACAACAGCAAAACTTAGATTAAGCTGTCGTCGCCCAAATTCCATAATTTTGGTAAGTCAGTATTTCAATATATTAATTTCTAAATGATTATAAAAATAACTAATTTTTATTATATTTAAAATAGGTTCAGTAGAGATCACTTTGATTTGAATTCATATGCTAAGATATAGTGAAATATGTATACAAGTGTTGTATTGTGTATTAGTATATACATGTATCACAGTTTATTTAATTTTTGATGTTTATGGTTTATACATCAGATAATCATATTTCATATTCAATTTTCCTTGTATTAATATATTTTACAGGGCCATTTTTTTATTTATTGATCGATAACATGATTGAATCACCACGAAATATAAAAAAAATTGCTAAGCCACATAAGCCTTGTTGTTTATTATTAAAATAACCAAGGTTTACATATACATGTATTATAAGAGTATAACATAACTTGTAACAGTTTACGCTTAATAAACCACTTCACGGTTTATTAAGCGTAAACTGTCCCAAGTTATGTTATATCGTATAACATAGGTAGAAATTAAATCCATTCCTTAAATAAGATCAAAAAGACTTTGTTGAGGTTTTTTTCGAAAGTGTCGCGTTCAAGTCTGTCAGCTAATATATTATAATGGATATATTGTCTCGCTTTTTATCCATCACATCTTTATTTGTAGAAGTTCAAATTCTTGAAGATACTTAATATATACACACAACCAAGTGCACAGGATACAGAGTGATAAACAGGAATTAAACTTGAAGTAGCCACTTAATTTGTGTTCAGTTCTTCCGATCGAGTTTGCTCTCGGACGATGGATAGTGCATATCGACCACAAATTATTCAACTTACTGACCGTTTAATAATCTTGCTTCTTATTCCTACTTTTATCACCAAGATTTTATTGTATGGACTCTCTCTCTCTCTCTCTCTCTCTCTCTCTCTCTCTCTCTCTCTCTCTCTCTCTCTCTCTGTATAAGAGTCACACTACATAAAAAAAATCCAGTACAATTTTAAATCAATTCATGCATTTTTAGATTCAAATTTTGACAGAGGAGTTTTAATTCTATTTTAAAAAAACATACATGTAGAAATTTTAGATATTCATTAATCGGTAGATAGTAGGAAACTACTTGTCAATGTCAAGATTAATGGGCTAAATATAACTGATTAATGTCTGTGCTTCAAACAAAGAGTCGATTAGAATAGATTTCTTTAAAAAACTGAAGAACTATATTAATATTCATAAACTAATTCACTCTCATGTTAACCTTTGTGAGGATGTTAACTGAATGATAAAAGTGCTAAAATTCTCAAAGATTGTTTACAAATTTTAGATAAATAAGATATATGGTTTGACAAACATTAACACAAAGATTTAAATGGATGCGATGCATCCGATAAGCCCATAAGTAGAATAAATTTTGGTTTTGTAGATCAAATTAGAAAAATATTAATTAGAAAAAACCCTGGAACCCAATGTGACGGTAAAAGAATGTCAGAATGCGGAACGCTAAAATTTGAACTAAATATAGTATATCATAACCAGAGAGGAAAGGATTACTGGGAAATGAATCAGATCTAAAAATAAACGAATTGAAAAAAAAATGGCTTTTCAAATGACAGGGAAAAGTGGCTCGGCGATTTCCTTTTTTGCATGGAAATCATGCAATAATCATGCGAAAATCAGACATCGTGCAAATATCATGGGAATATGTTTGTATGATATTCGCGTGAAAATTTTAAAATTTTCATGCGAATTTTTTATTTGTATGTTTTTCATGCGATTAGATATTTGTGTCAAATTCATATACAATTTATGCGAAATTCACATGAAAAGTGCATGTTTTTCATATGAAATTTAGATCATGACAAATCAATCGATAACACTTTAAAAACATTCTTTGATTTATATGTTTACATACTACCGTAGTATCTTTTTGTTTATTTACCATCAGATATATGAATAATCTTAAACCTCTGAATATGATATTTTTGGCCATTCAGTATAGGAAATTTTGAAATATTTTAGCTTTGAAGTTACTCGACTATATTTTCCTATATCTTCTTTTCAAAGAGACTAAACATAGTAAAGGATCGATTGAATTCTCAAAACAATATTTTTTGTGCACCAGTGCTTGCAATTTTATTTGTAACACAAAAATCACATTTTTAATGATTTTATATATAAATACGTGCAATTTGTTTTCATCTTCTTAATGAAAGGAAAACATGAATACCAATGTTGTGAAACCCTCATCGAACCCCTTAAACAGGGACTGGACTATCTCAAAAAGGTCCGAAAGAATCAACATAACCGGAAGTATGAAAACCAATGTTACTAGTCCGGAAGTAGTGTGTGACTCTGACAATGACTTAAACAGGAAGGAGAAGGAAAAAATGAATACTACTGTTGTAAAACCCTCATCGAACACCTTAAACAGGGACTGGACTTTTTTTAAAAAGTCCGAAAAAAGCGTATTCAACATAACCGGAAGAGTGAAAACCAATGCTACTAGTCGGGAAGTGGTGTGTGACTCTGACAATGACTTAAACCGGAAGGAGAAGAATATTGATGACGACAATTGCAACATTCAGCTTCTTTGGAGCGACTTCCGGGACAATACAACGATGCATGGACTGAAGAATGCAAATCTAAAGCAGCGTCATCGACTGCGCTGGTGAGATATATACATGTATATTTCGGGTGTTCAAAATATGGGGCACCAATTCAAATATCACCTGTTGTTCAATTGTCTTAAGGAAGACGTTTACTCAGAATGAAAAAAAAAACACTGATGATAATGAAAAACCAACTATTGTGTGTTGTAGATCTTAAATGGTAGTGTTATTCTTCACCTCCAAAAAAGTATGTCAATGACCTACTTTTTGGGTTATTGGCCATTGAATATTTTTGGAAAATTTAAGAAAAATCCCTAAAAATTTTACACTATGATTGAGATTTTCTTAATTGTGAATATAAAGCAAATACCAAATGAGCTAAAGTTTATGAATGGTAGTGACATTATATAAAGTATTAAATTTTCAGTCAGAATTTTCATAGATATTCAAGTCCGAATTTCCTCTATCAGTTTTCAAATCCTTACCCATTTTTGATTCAGTATATCAAAAAACTGAATGATGATAATGCTAAACAATTATAGAATTAAAATAAGTATATTGACCTTTCTCTGCTGGCATAAAATTCATTTGAGGTCAATGATAAAAATTTTGAGCTAAGGTGTCTTTTATCATTTTGAAGCATTTTTCAATATTTTTGTAGTATATGCCATACTATTATCTAAACGATATCTATATGAACCCAACAGAAAATATGCAAAATTGTTGACTAACAAATAAAATCTTAACTTTAAATATTGAAGAACAAACAACAAATTTAAGTGGAAAACAAAATCTGAAAAATTAAGTTCGAATTTTCTCTGTTTTGCTATCAGTGAAACTTTTTTGAGACTAATTCTATAACTTAATCAAAATATCGGATGTTATTAAAACAAATTTTACTCATGACATTGAATTTTTAAACAATCCGGATCTGAGAACTCAAACCCTGAGTAAACAACGTCCTTGAGCGGATTTTAAAAGTCATTGCCATTTTTAGACTACATTAAGGACACACAAGATATTTCTCAATTTTAGATAAATTTCCATGGAAAAAAAATTTCTTTTGGGCGTATAGACATTTTTATGCCCCCCCCCCCCAAAAAAAAAGGGGGGGGGAACCAAAAAAAAAAGTCAGAGTACTTTACCAGGCTGATTTTGGATTAAGAATATTTTGAATGTTCCTCACTTATCGCATGCAAAATGCATTTAAATGTTTATAATAAAGTCATAGTATTATATCAAATGAAATAAAACTATGCAATTACTGAATTACGTAGTGGAAATTTTGATACTAGCATTGCTAAGATAGAGACAAAAAAAGAATTTGAGGAAGGTAAGCCGCGTCTGGCCTAAATCTCTTTTTTAAACAGCCTTTTAAGAAGATATAGAAAAAAGTCTTAAAAGTTGTACTTGGACTAAAAATTGGTTATTGCTTTAAACAGCTGATAATATATGGTTGGAATGTGTTTACATTACAAGAAAAGCATGTGGACAAGACAAGTGAATGATATCAAATGTTCTTGTCCACCACATAGTTAATTGACGCAAGTAAGTTTTCACATGTACAATATAAATTGTTTTTTAATTTTTTTTCTCATTATTTCAGTTGCATTTGGGCCGTGGCATTTGTTGCTATGGCCTGCTCTCTGATCTATACAACATTCGAGCAAGTTAATATCTACTTCAAGTACCCTACCATCCTTAATACGCATGTGCAGACTCAAACTTCTGTTAAGTTTCCTGCTGTTACTTTTTGCAGTGCCTCGCCACTGAAAAAACAAGCTCTTCCCGACATCCCCGATCTTGAATATTTCTTTTTGTCACATAGCGTCATTGGTTCGAATGTGCTAACCCCACGTTTGAATTTGAGCCTATCAGAGTACGCCAAGTATCATCTTCCGATTAGTGCATCCTGGGTAAAAGATACAGCCAATCGAATTGAAGATCTTTTCTTGATTTGTAAATTTGATGGAAAAGACAGAGTTTGTAAAAGTGACATGGAGGCCATTATTACTCCAGTAGGTGTATGCTACACTTTCAACAGTCGAAATTACGTCAGTAAGAATGGTCACATTATGACGTCACAAACAGGAAGTACGTCAGGTTTGCTATTGTACCTGCTTGTTAATCAGAACAGCTATGTGTATAATGACATCATGACAGCAGGTTTCAAGGTAAGTAGAGTTACCAGAGAGAGAGAGAGAGAGAGAGAGAGAGAGAGAGAGAGAGAGAGAGAGAGAGAGAGAGAGAGAGAGAGAGAGAGAGAGAGACAGGGACAGAGACAGAGACAGAGAGAGACAGAGACAGAGACAGAGAGAGAGAGAGAGATTTTGATTCATCGATGTTGATATTTAAAGGTGATTATTCACGACCAGAATGACGAGCCCGATGTTATTGACAAAGGCTTCTTCGTTTCCCAGGGATTCTCGACGTTTGCGTCCATTCATAAAACAGAGGTAATAATGATAAAATATATATATATATATATATATATATATATATATATATATATATATATATATATATATATATATATATATATATATATATATGCGAATGCCTGAGCTTCTAACGGAAAGTAGATCTATGGTAGATTGAGGATTTAAATGAAATCAAATTTTGTTCGGTTATCAAAATTGATGAAAAGTTATGGAGGTATATTCGAGAAGTATTGCGAACAAACATGATGTAAAAGTGTGTATACACAGACAGTGCGTTATTCATATATGATGATATATTCATGTATTTGTAAATTATCATTTAATATAATTGTGGAAGAAGGTTATGCGTTTTAGATTTACAACCATTCATATAGGAAAAAAGTCAGAAGAAATAACATCAATTTTATTACAGTATCAATATTTGCCTAGTCCTTACAAAATGAATGGGGACCAGTTTTGTGTGGATACAAAATCTCCGGAGTACAAGAATCCACTGCAGTACTATGACGTATACAGCAAGACCGCTTGCAGGATGGAGTGTAAACAAAACCACGTGATTACAATATGTGGATGTCGCTCACCTAATGATAAAGGTTTTACGATCTATAAAATTCACCGTATAAAACCCCTCACGTCGTATAGTTAAAAAAATTGTAATGTTATGACGGAGAGATGACAGACAACAATCAAATGATTGTTGAGATACGGCAAGAAGTGAACCACACGTTTGTTCTAGTTCGACATTTAATTTTTAAACTGGTACCTAAAACTGGTATTACATGTATAAATGAAAGTAGACAAAGTCATATACGTACAACACTGATTATTCCGAATAGATACTTTAGATAATAATATTACAACTTTCCCTTTATCAAAAATGAGTGTCAATAAATTTGAAAATTAAATTCTGAGTTAATGTTCGTTGAATCAAGTTACTTTAGATATGAAATAAGTTGAACACAATCATGTGAGATTACTATAACAATTGTAGACTTTGGTAGACTGCCCAGTCTGCCTAAAATAAACATGCAGGGGATTATTCTGCCCCAATTCACAAAATATAAACACTGTTCACTAATCCTCAAATCTCTTTGGTTTCCTCACTTCTCTTCCTGACCGCGTGCGGTATCCACTTTCTGAACTCGGTTGGACTTCTGATGTCAACAGATTTGGTTTCTTTGTGTCGACGACTTCTCCCTGACTGACATCTGGGTTTGGCTCTTCATCTGTAGAGATATCTGTGTCTTTACGAAACATCTTCTCCTTAGACGTTATGATATCCCCTCGATTCCTTCGATACATGGCCCCATCTGGCGTGATCAACTGGTATGAGCGATTGTCTTGAGCGATGACGTTAGCTGGCTTCCAGTCTTTCTTCAGTTTGAATCGAACTTTGTGTCCATGAGGAATTTCCTTCTGGCTTTTGGTAGTACAGTTGTAGTAGTACTGTTGTCGATGTTGACTTCGTGCCCTTTCCTTGTACGTCTCTGTTCTGTTAATGGTTTTTGGTCTAAGTTGCTTCTTGGTTATCGGTAGAATAGAGCGCAACTCTCTGCTCATTAAAAGCTGTGCTGGCGAACCGGTGTCCGTTGGGGTATTCCTGTATTCCAGTAATCCTAAATATGGGTCCTTGCCATCTGCCTTGGCTTTCTCCAGTAGTCTCTTTGCTGTTTGCACTGTTCTCTCTGCAAGTCCATTGGCTTGTTGATGATATGGACTGGATGTGGTGTGTTGGAAGTTCCAGTTTTGTGCGAATTCACGAAATTCCTGTGAGGTGTACTGTGTTCCATTGTCACTAATAACTTCAAACGGTATACCATATCTGGCAAACATTGACTTGAGTCTCTCAATAACTGTACGGCTTTGTGTGTTTGGTAGCTTTACGACTTCAAAAAATCTGGAGTAGTAATCTGTTACTACAAGGTAGTCACTTCCATGTAGCGTGAATAAGTCTGTTCCTACTGTTTGCCATGGTCCATCTGGAACTGGTGTTGACACGAGAGGTTCTTTAGGATTTTGATTCCTGAAGTCCATACATGTGTTGCACTGTGAGATCATCTCGTCAATGTCTCTGTTCGTGTTGGGCCAGTAGATGATGTTCCTAGCTCTTCTCTTTGTCTTCTCCATGCCCATGTGCCCTGTGTGTAACCTCTTCAGTATTTCTGGTTGTAGGACTGTTGGCACTACTATTCTGTTTCCTTTGAACACGAGATCATCAACAACTGTTAACTGGTCTTTGATTTTCCAGTATTTGTGTGTAGATCTTTTTCTGCTGAGTGGCCAATCGTTCTGTATACAGTCCCTTACTAGACTGAGTTCATTATCTCTTTCCGTTTCCCGGTAGATGTCGTTCAGAATATCATGTGACATGGGTATGCTTCTTAAGAACACAGAGTGTACAAAAGTCTCTAACTCCTGTGACTCGGTCTCCTCCTTGCCTGCTGGTAGGCATGCATGAGAGAGCGTGTCCGCAATGACTAGTTCTTTACCTGGTCGGTATTTGAAGTTGAAAGTATACTTCTGTAATCTGAGTAACAATCTCTGCAATCTAGGCGGTGCCTGTGATAGGGGTTTCTTCAAAATGGATTCAAGCGGTTTGTGGTCGTTTTCCACAACAATATCCACTCCATATGTGTATTGGTTAAAACGTTCAAGTCCAAGTGTCACTGCAAGTAACTCTTTTTCTATCTGAGCATATCTAGTTTCTGCATCGGTGAGAGCTCTTGAAGCGTAAGCAATTGGTTTGTTTTCTTGTAGAATCACAGCTCCTAGACCGAATTTCGAGGCGTCAACACTCACTACGACTGGTTTCTTGACATCAAAGAAGGTAAGTATGGGTGCTTCTGATAAAATTTTCTTGATGTCCTTAAACGCATCTTCCTGAGGTCGTTCCCAGTGGAATGTGATGTCCTTCCTTAAGAGTGTTCTGATTGGCTGTGTGACTTTAGACATGTTTGGTATGAACTTTGCTAAGTAGTTGATTGTCCCCAGTAGTTGTTCTACACCTTTCTTGTCCTCTGGTGGGGGCATCTTGGTGATCGCTTCTATCTTCTTGGGGTCAGGTCTCACACCTTCACTACTAATGATGTGTCCTATGTAGCTCACTTCTGGACTACGAAACATACATTTTTCCTCGTTGAGAGTCAAGTTTATCTCCTTGCACCTCTCTAGCACTTGTCAAAAATCATGATTATTTTGACCACCTGCTTCAAAATCTACAAAATAGTTTCGAAGTGTTTGAGCCTTCTAGACGCGTAGGGTTCTTTGGCAAATTACCATCACAATCGCTGTCTTCCATGCGGTACAAATATATATTTTGAAATGCTTGTTATAAATACATACAAAAGGCATGACCTAACTTTCTCCCGTCTCTGAAGCGGAGAAAATCGACTCTCCCATACATTATATTCGACTTCCCCATACTTCTGTCGACTTCTACGCGTAAAGGGTTGTATACCGTGAATGTTCAAAAACTCTTTTATTAGCGTATAAAAAACCTTAATTTCTGTCATTTTGACTGTTTTATGTCGGGCGAAGTCAGAAACATTTTTATTTTCATATATTTTTTTCAATAACCAATCAATAACCAATCATCGGGTTAAGGAAATAAAGAATATCATTTAAAATGAGCGTTGGTTCGATATCAACTTAAAGGTAATTCCGTTTAAGATCATGCAATATTGATGTCGAGTGTTAGGACTTGTTGATTTTATAGTTCTCACATATTTGTCTGCAGTGAGTGGAAAGATTCAGTCTATAGTGTTAACAATTTCCACCTTTTTTGTGATAAAATCATACCTCTTCAGTATAAACACTGCATGGTTAGATATTAACGAGAATACATTCTTATCCCCAATTCATCTATATCTAACCTGTATATTCATGTTATTTGATTGATTTGAACATATTTTATTGTGTTATTACACAAGAGGATTAGAAACAAGTTCTTACAACTTACGTGTTCCTCTCCTAATGATAATACATACAACATACACAATTATCATTTTTTGGAGTTGATTTTAATCAACTCTCCTGTGCAGTTAATCAGACAAACCGAAAGAACAGGTGGTCAAAATAATGATGATTTTTTTTTAACTATACGACGTTAGGGGTAAGAACAAAGAGTTGTTGAAAATAATTGATAAATTCGATGTAATGTATGCTAAAGCATTGTTTTTCAAGGAAACATATTTATAAATACATTGAAAATAGTCAGTTTTTCAATGGTACGAACAATTTAAATATTTTTGTACTCGTATGTATTTCTACGCCAGAGTTCAATATAGTCTCGTTCAACTCGACGCTCGACTGTCTCCGTAAATCCTTGTCGGAGATTTGCGGTGTCAACCGAGCGTTTGGTTGAACGAAGCTAGAGTTAAATATTGCTTGGATCCATGCAATTTTCGAAAAATATTTCTATTACTGATACATTGTTTGATTGAATTAATTTTAACTTTAAATATTATTTAACATGATTCATAAGGAGGTTTCTCGGAATTCTTGTCAAAAAAGTCCAAAAATGCATATAATAAAAATGTGCGTCATTCAAATTAGAAACTACATGTACTTGTCATGCAAAATAACATATCATTGATTTTAAAATAAATAAACACCGACAGAATCAACTCCCGTCAGTTCTTCAGTACTTTGATTTGTTACATGTTACTTATAGTTATTAACTTTATAATAGTAATTTTCATAATTATGCATTTACAAAGTATTTGCAAATATGTAATGAATAGTATTGATGTTATTTGATTATGAAGTACTGTAAACTAACTTTCGCGAATTTTTTTCCAGATTTACTGGGGATATGCACGTTTGCGATAACTATTTTTCGCGCCAACACCTTATCCACACTCTTTTTGATATTACACCCATGCAATAGAAACCAGTTCGGGGCCAGCAATATTTTGCGACGAAGATATATTCCCGAACCTCGCGAAGATTTCTCAAACATGAATGAAAATTGGTTTACAATATAGTTTCATATTTATTTGCTAGCTAGAATTATTTAAGCAAGAGCCTGAATTTGGGCAATTATCTATTTTATTTCCGGCCACTCGGCTATGACATTTTGAAATTGACAAGAATGTTCTGGTTTTTTAGTTAAGACTATTATACTCAAAACCAGGATTATTATGAACTTATTATTAATCAAGAAATATATAGTTACATCATACCGAAAGTTCAAGGTCTTGTTAAAATTGATCTAGTATGTAAGACGTCATATTCGTGAATGACGTGGCTTGTGTTGTAAATAATGATTCTTTATAATTTTTCTACAGGAAATTATACAATGTGCTACCTCGCTAAATGGATGGAATGCTACAAAGTTGAAAGTGGTAAGTCAAACGTAGTTTACAACATGCATTGTCAATTAGATTTTTCTTATTTCTACTTGAACTTGTACAGTTAATTGTAGGCACTTTAATACCAACAGAGGCATTCCAACTGCGTTGTTACCAAAGAAGCCGAAATATATCAAGCAATTAAGCTTAGCCGACCTAAAACAATGGCAAAATGACCCAATAATTCTACAATCGCGCAAAATTTGTCCTATATATTTGATCTAAGTACGGTTTACTCAGTATTACTTGCGTATAAACGGATAACGCTACGGCCACAAAAATTACGAATTATTTACAGAGCGATTTGACCAGAACGGAACTGTCCAGGGGATGTGTCCCTGTCCCACGGAATGTGAGTACAATGAGTACCAAGCGCGCCTGTCCACTGGTTATTTTCCCGCCAAAAACTATGACTTTATATTCAACGAGCTGGGTATTACAAACATAAGGTAGGCTATGACATGTGTTGCAGGTGTTACAATCGGACGTCAGCAAGATGAGACGTCATATCGTACATTATTTGTATATTTTCGAATGAGATAGATGAATCATCCATAATCAGTGCAGAAGAGGCACACACAATTTGCGAAATGAGAGACCGAAGAAGGTTATAATATATTAGTTTATTGAAGACTGTGATAGAGACATGAATTACCCCATTTCAATGAGTGTCAAGAAAATGAGAGATCGATTTTGAAAAAAAACGAGGGATTTTTTTCATGTACTATTTGTTCAAACTTATTATTTATATCAGATGTAATTCCGTAGCACAGATTTTCTCCAAGACTTCGAAATACTCATACTAGCACAAAAACATTTTTAAACAAATTAATATATATATCTTTGTTCAGATTTTACATGTTTCCTTCAGATAGAGAAATTTCAATTAAATTTTCTTTGAAAGTAAAAGATACATTACTTGTATTGCAGAGAAAATCTCCTGGAACTTGTTATTTATTTTGAATCCTTTGGCGTTTTGAAAGTAGAACAAAAGCCTGAGTACAGCCCTGAAGACATCCTCGGTGCGTCATGTTTTCGTTTTGTGAATTTAAAAGAATTCTAAATATATGTTTTACTGCAACTTCATGTCCACTGTAACTTAAGGAAGGTGCACGGCCATTTCGTACATTTGAGGATAAGATTGTAAACATTAAAAAGGCATTGTTCTGTTATTGTATGCATAATTTGCATGCAAAACAACATGTAGAATTTCATATCTATTGCTTTTGTAGCTTTTGGCAACATTTTTGGCTAGTTTTGGGCAGAAAGAAGCCAGCTCAAGAAATGTTTACATTCGTATCCTCAAATGTACAAGATTGCCGCACAGCCCCCTTAAAGAGCTTTCCATATACTAGAATTATTTGTATTTTATGTATCATTCTCTTATTAAAAAGTGCAAAATTGATGATTCAATCTGTTAAATGCATGTTTGAATATATTAGTTTGTTTCTGAAAGAAAATGTCTCATTTTCAATGGTTTAAACATGGCACGTGACAGCCAGATGTATCTATATATCATTAGTTTTCGGAAATATGGCCGACACTTCGAATACCCATCTCGTCATTTCATAATTAGAGTGGTTGCCCTTGTATTTACTTTTAATTATAGTAGTTGTCTTTTGTATTGTCGCATTGTTGTGTCCGGAGAGGATTAAATTAGGCATGCAGCGTAAACATTTGCTCACATGTCTGTGGAAGAAAGGGTGAACACGTTTGAAATTAAATAGCCACAAAACAATGAAGTAAGCAAATATGCAACAAAGATTTTCAAAAACAAATTAAATGTGAGAATAAAAATCTAAAAGGCTCCACTGTTTAAAACTGGACGAGATATAAGGCCACTTTCACATGAATTTTGCAGTTAATCGCTTCTTGTGAAATTCATGTAAATGTATCACTTTGGAGTCCTCAGGAAAAACACTTATTATTAGCTGAGCTGTCTATGAGATTGATCCGCCAAACATATTTCCGTACACAGTAACTTGCAAGCCTAATAAGTAATATTGTACATTTTTCGTGGCTCACAGTAGCGATACAGCTAATACGTACGTTCTTTACTTAACAAAACCGACTTCATTACCAAATAATACTATATCTTATCATCCACATTTGTTCATAGTTAAATTATACCTGCCATAAAATGGTTTATTTATTGATTATTATATTTTATTTTAGCTTAGACGATCCTTGATGCACATCAAATTAATAATTTCAGAATTTGATCATATTTTTAAAGCGCAATACCCACGATTTACAACAACAATTTACCATCTCTTTTTGAATTAACATAACCTTTGAACTATTTTGCTTTCAATTGCCAGAGTTAACAGTTACATTATATACCATCTTATATATTAAGTGACTTCCAGCATTATATTTTCCCCTTTGTGATTGTATGTCTGTTAAGGGATTTTATCTTACCTAAAGTTTAAAGATCCTTTGCGTTGTTTTTTTCTTCATTAAGTTATTTTAAGTTTGGTTTTTGTTGCGTTTATCGTAGGTTTGTTGGGAGGACAGATGGGCTTGTTTCTGGGCGCCAGCCTGCTGACTCTCACTGAACTCATTGAGGTCATTCTCTTGTCTTCAATGGTCGTCGGGAGACGAATGTACCACCGAATCGTTAAAAAAACTTGACATTTTCATAACTGAAGCTTTCATTTAGCCTTTGTCTCATTTTTATATTAAGACATTATAATAGAAAAAAATAATATTCTTTTGATAAGTGGAGACATCTGTAATATCTTGGCTCATGATATGACTTTGCTTAAAATTTATGTTTACAGGTACAGGCTTAAAAAGTTGGAATGTAAGATGCATGAAAAAAATTAAAATAAATGTTTAGTAAACAAGTGTGTATTTAATACATGACAGAACTAATATCTTATATATTATAAATTATAACACCTATTTCACTCAATATTTGACGCTTACACTTCTGAACTGTTTTGCGTACAATGACAGTAAGCATACATTCTTTTAGTCTCTAAAAACATTTTTCTGCAGGACAGTGTATAGCAAGATTTGTTTCACAAATCCTATTACCTTCAATTTGACAGTCAGTCTTCAAGTAAGTTATAAAACGTTCTAGATAAAATAGATAATAATCTATATTTTTGAAATTCTCAATACAGAAAATGCTTTAGTGGCTCTATGACTCGGAGGTTGCTTATGCTGTTGCAGTCCCATGCTGTTGATGCAGCAATTTACAAAAAACCAAAAAAAAAAAAAAAAACATCCAAAAAACCGCAAAACCTTTTTCGTTTATCAAAACTGTAATCTTGCAATGGCTTCTCAAGAGGTTAACAACTGAAAATAAAATCAACAGTCTTAAATTCCCATTAGCATATGCATAATTCAATACTTTTGCAGTGTGTGCCATACAATCATCTCTATTGAAAATGATCGTTCAAAACACTAGTTCTCTCCCTGACTATATTTAAACTAATTTCCCGACATATTACAGACAAACTTTTGTTCCGACGCATAATTAAACCTATTCATTTAACAAATTTTAGAACCCTTGATCTTGAAATTAAACCGGTTGTTACTTTGATATATGATTTACACTAATGCAATCTTAGAATGTCAGTACCTGCTATATATCACTTTAACTAAATACTACCAATGATTATTGCAATAATCAATTCAATGTTTGAATCCACACCACTGTTGAAAACTATGTTTTTTTAAGGTTAATTAAACTATTCTCTTATTAAGAGAAAAGAACTTCATAGACAAATTGAGACTTTATTTTTCACAACAAAAAAATCGTTAATGAGAATCAAATATCAACTAAGCTTTTGGGTCGATAGTGCAAGTGTTTGAATTACCGTCACATTGTCAATAAGTGGATAGGGTGTTCCCTATATATACGTCAAGTCATTCACCGGGCATGAAATTGATACGGATCGGGATCGAATTAAGGTAGGCAAAATTACTCCTTTATTTGTTTTACGCATAACAATGTAGATAAGATATGTTACATGTATTACCTGTCTCTCAGAAAATTTACAAAATACCGGGTACAATAAAAAAAAAGTTTTTGATGATTTTATTGTTAACGGTTCATTTAACGGTTATATCAGTGTAAAGTAAATATTTATTTGTGTATGCAGATTAATTTCATTGACATGAGTGTGAGAACAAATTCCCACCATTTTTATTTTGTGGTGTAAAGTATACAGAGAAAAAAAACAAGGATAACTCGATAAAATCTGAGAGATAGGAAGTTACATGTATTAAGACTGCATATTTTTCATTATTTTGTGTTTATGAAATGTTATGGTGCAATGAAAAGTTTTGCTGGTGTTTTATCAAATAAATCTACACCAATGATTAAATACACAAATCAACAGGCGCAAATTGTTTCCCTAAAAAGAAAAGGAAATGAAAACCATTCTCGTCAAGCCGTCAATAAAGCCATTAAACAGAAAACAAACTATGAAGAAAAAGACCGAACCTAGTGTATTCAATGTAACCGAAAATGAGAAAATCAAACTTTCTGATCCGGAAGTAGTGTCTGACGCTGGAGATGATGTGGATTGGAAGGGGAAGCAAGTGGAAGACGACAACATTCATGTTTTGTGGAGCGACTTCCGGGACAATACAACGATGCATGGACTGAAGAACATGAATCTAAAACAGCGTCATCGACTGCGCTGGTAATATATAGTATACGGATGGTTCCAAAATGTATATTAACTCAAACATCACTCAATGTTTATTTGATGTAATTAACAGAAAAGCTCAAAGTTTATGATTTATCTACTTAGTAAGTCAACCTTTGAAGCTCAGCAATGTGCAGAACTATTTATCTTTTATTTTCATTTCCATCTCATTGCAACGTCAGACCTAGTTAAAAACATAAAATTGGTATTTGTTCCACTTATGTTTTAGATCATTGTACTCTACACATTTGAGTTTTGAATATAAAAGTGTTTTCTGTTAAGCAAAATTTTAAATTTTCCTCATTATTTCAGTTGCATTTGGGCTTCAGCATTGGTTGCTATGGGCTGCTTTCTGATCTACATAACCTACGAACAAGTCAGCAATTACTTCAAATACCCTACTATTATCAACACGCATGTGCAAACCGAAACATCCGTTAAGTTTCCCGCCGTTACTTTATGCAGCGCGTCACCATTGAAAAAAGAATCTCTGCCCGACATTCTTAATCTTGAATACTTCTTCTTGTCACAGAGTGTTATTGGTTGGATGTACCCACCTTTGAATTTGAGCAAATCAGAATACTCCAAGTATCATCTTCCGTTAAATGCATCCTGGGTAAATGATACAACCAATCAAATTGAAAATCTCTTCTTGTTTTGTAAATTTGATGGAAAGGACAGAGATTGTGAAAGCAGCATGGAACCCATTGTTACCCAAGTTGGTGTATGCTACACTTTTAACAGTCGAAAATACGTCAGTAAGAATGGCAGCATTATGACGTCACGAACTGGAAGTACGTCAGGTTTGCTATTGTACCTGATTGTTAATCAGAGCAACTATGTGTTTAATGACGTAATGGCAGCAGGTGTAAAGGTATATAATTTCATCAGAGAGAGAGAGAGAAAGAGAGAGAGAGATGGAGAGTCCCAAACAAATAAATCGGTATACACGCACTAAATTGCACTGTCATTAAATTCTTAGTGACTTTTATGCTTGACATGAACTGAATACAAGTGTGAGTAGACATATCAGTTCCTCATCATTGCACGTGTTTACCTTAGCTCCCTGTTAGTTCGATATCATTTGATATCATAGTTGATTTGATTTAGTGTTTGATTGATTTCAACTTATTCATTGAAAACTAATCATCTTTGTCATACCGGAAAGCAATTAACACTATTTCAACATTCTGCATGCATCGTAATTTACATTACCGCACGTATGACTGAATTTTACTACCGAAAAAACCATTAGACTTCTTTTCAATCACCATTCCTAAATAATGAAATGCTTTTTAAATGATCATTACCTTTTATTTATAAAGCTCAGAGCCACTCTTTTGAATAATATAGCTTTTAATTTTATTAAAGAGTTTACCTGCAATGAACTGCGGAAACAATATTGATTTAACTGCATTCGATATCTCTTTGAAGTATATGTCAAGCGCTTAACATTAAGTTGTCATTAATTGATTTTATCAACACGTGAAACCAATTTGATATTTATTCAATTGAAAAAAATCAACCAGTTAACAATAAAATAAGCTGGTTAAATTTTGTCAAATTTCATAACAAATTCACAAACCTATTTGCGAAAAACAGTTGAAGTAGTAAGGAAGATACATGTTGACATGAAAACGAAGGTTTCCTTTTAGACATATACCATTTCATTAAATCACAATGTCGTTTACAAGGCAAAATCTCAAAAATGCCTATGTATCTACTAATGGAACAGTGAGTTATTCTTCATTGTATTATGATGTTATAAATTCAGCCGACCGTGATCAAATCCAATAGCGCCCCAACGACTTTATGATAGATTTGATCACGCCTCGATCGGAATTATCATCTCATAATATGCAAAGAATGATTTGTTCCTATTTATTTTTGCATAATATTCTGTAATTGTACGATTTAATATAAGAATATCAATTATGCAAACATCGTTTCGCCAGAGACATAAATTGTTATATATGTCTGTGGTTTCGCCTTAAGAATATGTCATTTGATTTTACTTGACTGCACAGTACAAAATTAAATCGTAGTGTTATCATCGACAAAGGCACTGGAAAATGTTAATAGTATGTATAAAAGGCATTCTTGAATATAAAAATATCTCATATCAAATGAATAAATGCAAATAGGAATATGGGATATTATTTTGTAATAATAAGAGATATTATTTAATGGGTTTTTGATAGACTGATATGTCGATTGATTTTTTCATCGATATTCACAGGTGATTATCCACGATCAAAATGACGAGCCCGATGTTATTGACAAAGGCTTTTTCGTATCACCTGGCTTCTCGACGTTCGCTTCGATTTATAAAACGGAGGTAACATAACTTCTTAAAGATTGTTTTAAAGCCTGCTGTTCTAAATTTAAGTTTCATTGTCTACATCTCTTAAATATTCCGAATGGTGTTTTAAAGAGTTTGGAGCTAGTCTATAAAAAAGACTCAGCATTTCACTCTGTTTTGATATTTCATTTTGTGCTTAATTTTAAATTTGAGACTCAAAATAGAACTCGTCTAACTTTTATGACTTTGAAACTTTGGTTATGAAAACGATCATTTTATGTACATTCAATTTCACCTTGGTCACTCACTAGTTACGGACCATCTAGTTACCGTACATTGCGTTTACTGATAAAGAAAAGTAATTTGCAGTTCATCTTTATATGATAACTATTTATACCAAATAAAATTAAATAAATAAAAAATCAAAATTATCATTGAAAAAATCACAAGAAATATCGTCTATTCTTTTGCAGTATCGATATTTGCCTAGTCCTTTCAAAATGAATGGGGACCAGTTTTGTGTGGATACAAAATTTCCGGATTACAAGAATCCACTACATTACTATGACGTATACTGTAAAACCGCATGTCGAATGGAGTGTAAACAAAACCACGTGATCCGACTTTGTGGATGTCGGTCACCTAATGATAAAGGTTAAACTATGTGTGTTCTCAATCTTAATAAGTATATTAATAAGATAATTTAGTTAGTTTAAATATATTCATAAGTTGACATAATAATGCTAATCTAGATTCTTTTACTGCTTTTCAATATTAGAAATAGCATTTGAAATAAACCTATAACAAATGTTAGGTAATTTGATTATTGTCTAGGTGTGTGAAGACTGCTAACTGCAAGCTAAACAAGAGCTTCCATGATTTTAAAACCTTCCCTAATTCTAATCGTTTATCTATGCCTTTTTACGATAAGAGTTAATGGTTTTACGAAAATGCACTATTACGTATTTATCCTGAGTTTTTTTTAAATAACTTGTATTTAATGATTCATTTGATGTTTTTGTTATTTTTTTTTCTAACATTTTTTGGCGTTAATGCTAAATTTATACGTTCATAAATCTGAAATCTAATTAGTTGATGGTTTGATACTATATTTAACGCTTATTATTTTTCTATTTTTATTAGGAAATGAAACAATATGCTCCCTTGTAAAATTAACAGAATGTTACAAAGTTGAAACTGGTAAGTAATAAAAGTATACAACAGTGAATTGTTTGATTAAGATTACTTTTTTTCTGTATTCTCACTGGCTCAGGTAAGTAAGATATATTTGCATTAGACAAAAAATTGTCATTATACATGTACAAATATTCTTCAATAGCTCTAACCAATCAAAAAGTCCAAAAAAACAAAAGTTGACCAGTTTGCCAGTCCAACATAATGGTTTTTACATACCAATATCAAATCGTCAAAGTTTTGTAACACGTAAATGGTGCAAGGGCAGTTTACATGAATAGCTGCATGTTTACTGCTTGAAATTATATGTGAAAGGTAGAACAAAAAAATTTTGGACTGGGTATGAAGGCAAAATATGATTTGTTGGACCTACAGATACAAAAGTTGCTCTTGCGATCAGATTGGCCATCATTAGTGTCTTTATAGCAAAAAAAATCAAATGTAGACCTTCTACCCAGTCAATCATTTGATCATGTTTTGTTCGTCATTTCTGCTGCATATGGATGGCCTTCATGCAGTGAAGCAGTTAACTTAACATTGAAAGAATTGAGTTTCGTGACATGTAGCGATAACGAACTGTGTTCAAAATCAAAATCCAAAGGTAAAATACTACACAGTTGAAGAGCAACAATTTACCTTGCCAAATGGAGTATTAAGCATTCTCTGCTGACCGGTCACATCCGTCGTGTGCTCTTTGTCGTAATCGAGAAAAGGAAAAAAGCCGTAAAATTTAGGTTATTATGGTCTAAGAAAAAGTATGGAAATCATCAGTCATCATACGACCCAGTGTAAGTCCTAAAAAAAAGATGTGCGTTGAGGGTAACCCGACCGAACCTACAAAAATGCCCCGATCCTACCATTTTTATATGTCTGTTTCTATCCGATTGTGATTTTTATATTATTAATTTCTATTAAAAACCCATTTTTAAATTTTACACAAACAAACACTCTAAGGATTCATGCAGAAAAAAATATGATAAAATAAAAAAAAATCCCTACCTGCCTAACCTAATTTTTTCATCAGTGTTACCCTGAACACACAATTTTTTTATAGGCCTAAGGTTGTATTTGCTGACAAGGTCGTTGTATCCACCATAGAACTTACGAAATAATGACTTCAATCGAGACTGTTAGTTTCGTTGAATTTATGCACGCTTATTCTCAACATTAACCCACGTTTAATATCTGCAAATAAAGAGTTTCTGCTCAATTCACTTTAAGCGTATTAACTTAAACAATGTAAAATTCATTACATACTGTTTAACTGTTCTTATGCAATCTTGTCAATACACAGACGACTCGTGAATTTATTTACGACTCTATTTCATAAATGAACGCTTTGTTTAAAGAATATAATCTGGCTTCCAGGAGGCTTTTGTTAGTAAGAGGATAAAGGTTGTTGAGGATAAGCATACATTAATTAAATAACGTAAACGTTATTTTTAAAAAAAGTATTTTTAAAAGTTTTGAGTTTAGAAATTACCTGATTGATTGCAAATTAACAAGGTTTTCAACCATGCGGCATTTTAATAACGAACACTAGTTTTCACCCGAAAAAACCCCTATAAAAATGCATTTATGAAAGAAAGAGCCTTAATGATTCTTCAAGCTATTCAGAAGTGCGTTTTACCGTGTATGTTTTAAAACCTGGCAAACACTATTGATCTAATAATTTTTCAAATAGGAATCTTTGTATGCATCCATCGCCCACATTGATATGTACAATTTAGTTTTATCATGCGATGTCACATAAGATATATCAGTCTTATTGATAGCATTGGCTGCGAATACATTTTCCAGTTCGAATGTGCATTTTCAAGAGTATTTATCAGCGAGACGTGTATTAAAAACATCATATTTTGTGGTTTCACTTGTAAAATGAATAAAAGTATACTACTTTTCAAAACTTTTTGATGCGGATGGGGTGGATTCGCATGTAAAAGAAAACAACATGCTTTCACGACCATTTTATTTTCATCAGAGCGCTTTGACCAGAACGGAACCGCACAGGGACAGTGTCTTTGCCCCACGGAGTGTGAGTACGATGAGTATCAGGCACAGCTGTCCACTGGGTCTTTTCCCGCCAAAAACTATCAGGCTGTCCTCAACCAGATGGGTATCAAAAACATAAGGTAGGCTGAGACGTGTGTATCAATCTGACGTCAGCAACCGCGACGTCACCAAGGCACAACGTGAATCTAGTTCAATGATGATAAGAGGATACGCTATAGACTTTACTATAATTAAGGATTACTGCATTAAAGACGCGTGAAATTATGACGTTACATTTACACATAGGCGAAGTAAGATTAAAATTGGCAGGAAAAATCAGTATAATATAGAATTGAAAACAAAAAAATTCCTCGATAAAGACTATCGGGCAAATTAGTTTAAATGTGCGACGAGACCTGCTTCCGGGTCCAGATCTTTTTTAATTGAGGGGTTGGGTGGTCCAAAGAATTATTTTATTCGAATTTAAAACGTGAATTTAATAAATTAAAATTTTTAAAGAGAAATCAAGACCCCCCCCCCCTTCACCCCCGCATTGCACGATGCGGTCTTTATTCATGTATCTTATCTGATTTGCTTTAGATTATAATTACTTTTCGTTGCCGCGCTTTAAAAACCGTTTCTACGCTACACAAACATTGGCATCGTGATTTGTATTCTTGAGATCTTGGTCTGGTTATTTTTGAAACCAAAACCTACACATAATTGTATTATTGTAGGGAAACCTACCTGGAACTGGCGATTTATTATGAGTCCCTTGGCGTTTTAAAAGTGGAGCAAAAACCAGAGTACAGCTTCGAAGATATTATTGGTGCGTTCATTCAGTTTTGTAAAACACATCACTACATGTACCTTTGTTAAACATACAACTCAAGTCAAAATGTGATGTTGATATATGTTTTATATTCTATCATATTGTGATCATTAGATAGTAAGTTATTTGATATACTTTTTTAGATAACCATATACTTGATCGTACGTCAGTTGTTTTTAATCTTCATTAAATAGTTGAATTTTAAAGTCAAATATGGTTGTAAATTATACACACTCATGGTGAGCTGGTTCGCCTTACATCAAGATTATAACTTTCTTTGAGATGTTGTCTCTTATCATCAGATCACAAAAAAGTTTAACTTTTCTTTCAAGTATAGTTGAGTTATTTTTGTTCGTTTGTGATTGTAGGTTTGTTGGGAGGACAGATGGGTTTGTTTCTGGGAGCCAGCCTGCTGACTCTCACTGAACTCATTGAGGTCATTCTCTTGTCGTCTCTGGTGGTCGGGAGAAAATTTTACCATCGTATTGTAAAGAATTCGTAAAATTGCAGATACTGAAATGGTTGCAATGTTGTATTTCCCATTTATCCCATAATAGTGATGAAAATGTATCATTGCATCGTAATTGTATGCAACATCGCAAAGACTGACGTATTTACTTAACCCTTAAACATATTTATTACTTTTTCAATTGTGTAGAATAAACATATGATTCACCGTATGAACCTTTGGTTTTGAATTTGTCTTTTCACGGCATTATAATAATGACATGCCACTCCAACATTTTCATTGATAATAAAAATGTTTAATACATGTTGATACTTTATTCGGTCATCATCATATTATCATTTATCTATATTTATTTATCGCAAAGAAACACTACAGCTTTTGTCTTGATATCCACATAAATTTGTCTTCGTTGTAAAAACGTTTAGTTCATCTGTCATTCAATCGTCAGAACTATTTATTTGCTTACGATATAATGCTATTGCAGTTTATCATGCTCGGTCGGCATCGTGTCTTAAATGTCTGGTTCATTTTAACGTTTCAAGAAAAACGAATTTTGAGTTGTTAGTGGCAAAGCTATTTCTTTGGTAGCAAGATATTGTAGAACAAACAGCTTTTCGCTGACAGTTTGGTTTGAAATGAAAACTGGAATTAATTGATACTTGAACACTAACCGATATAACTATAAAACATTATTCTTAGAGTTGTTTTGATGATAACGCTCATTATAAGTTATTTTCATATAGCCATCAGATCAACATAATCTTTTATATTTTTATATCATGCATTTCTTTTAAAAGAGTTCAATAAGGTCTTACAATGGCAACAACCATTCAACCCTCCTCAAAGGATGATATCTCTAAATATATGAAAACGGCCTTTTCTAAAACAATGAATAGTATAGAATCGGTCATGCTTTTGATACAGTTAATGTCTAAACAAAAATGAATAAATATGACGCATACTGATAAGTTATGATAGCTTGAATCATTTTTAACTTGTAGTGATTGACGCATTATCGATGATTTTGCACTCTATTTTACAGAGATTTTTGTTTTTGTTAGTTACCTCGTCCTTCTAATGATTAAACATGAATAAAATTGGTTGACCTTAATACAAAAGACGATATGTATTTCAAGGAAGTATGCAGACCAGATAAGATTCTTTTACATATCACGATACTTTTTTATCGCCAAATTCTCACCCCTATGGGAAAGTGATCAGACATAGACTCCGTTTATAATACACTTTACAAAGAATGTAAATAAAAACTTCTGAGACAAGTGTTGCTAAAACTTGGTAGCAGTTTCATTAGTTTTTTGTAAATTGTGCCTGTAAGAATCCCATTTTTGTCTCACTTATTGTAATTCATACTATTGATTAATGGAATCCCATACGAGGATATAATGGTTGATTTCTTTTCTTGTTTTAGTTTACATTCGAAAACGATGTCAACTTTCTGTCTTGACGTTCAAAAGACTACTTTCGAGTTTTCCCTCCGGGTACTTAAAATAAAGCAGGTCAAAATGTGAGCAAACCACAGTATAAAAACGTTATCCTTTTTTTAAGTAAGCAAAACTTTTAAGGATAATTTAAATCTATTAGTTTTCATTTCCTTACAGTAGACAACGTTTTTTTTTATTTTTAAAAAGAGGCATAATAATACACTGTGTAAGACAGAAAAATCTCACCCTGCTGTTTCACACCGGACAAACCGATCATACACCGGTGGTGATTCGTAAAGTTTGATTCATAATCCCAAATCCTCTCTGCATATATTGGTACCTTAGTTTGAAACGTAGTTTTATATATTTTTTCACAATCAAGAATTAGATCGGTTTTAGTTAAATTTGAAAAACCGTCTTAAATCAAGATATTTCAAATTGTTATTATGTTTTGGGGGCTTTTAAAGGACGATAAGCTTTGATGTTATCGTCATTGTTTTTATTTCTGTATGCATATTTTGATAACTTCAAATATGTTTCACTTTAAAATAAATTTGTAAAAAAACAATTTCGGCTTGATGTTCACTATTCAACTAATTTGATAACTTTTTGTATGGTTTGCAATTATGTACAAGAGAAATGCCAAATATCAGTTAAATTCTTTATGAATTACTTAAAATTATTGTATGAAACTGCATGGGATAGAAACAAAAATGGTCAAATTCACTTCATAATATAAAAAGAAAAAGATAAACGTATCGCAGCCAGCATCACAATATTTATTGTTGCTCATATAACCTGAACAGGCATTATAATTAATGAAATGCATATCAAATTTTCATGAAGCACATACGTTAACTATTGATAATATCAACAGTATGAAATAAATAGATTAGAAAACATTTTTCATTAAAGGGTTTCATAAGATTTCAAATTGATCTTTTAAGCAACGTTATTAATATGTACAGACTGTTTTTTGGAGGTTTTTTCTGTTTGGTTTTTTTTTTGGTGTTTTTTTTTAAAGTGTACAAAATATTTACAACTTTCTAAATTCATAAATTTCCTACTCTCGCAATAACAGTTCACGATACACCCCCTGCGTAGAATCAAAGAAGTGAATGTTATCCACATAAACTTCTTCGTAATAACTAAAATTTTGGTCAATTTTACAAATAAATAGGAGTTTTGTTTTTAAAAAAAAAATCCTTATGGCTTCATTGTTTTGACGTAATAACAAGCTAGACATTTACTTATAATAAATATGTTTATTCCACATACGAACTTAAATTAATGTTTATCGGAGAATTTGTTATCGCTCTTGTCTATTCGATTACTTATATTAAATTTTATATCCGATATCTTGTATACTTTTTGTATTCTTTTCAAATTTTCATTCTGGCGTTGTTGTTTACATATATGCACACCATGTCATCATCGTTCAAAATTCAGTACGTCCTTGTAAAACATTGTAAAACAGTGTAGTATGATGAATGCACATTGCTATGTGCTAATTTGCATCACAGTTACACAGAAATTATACCGACGACAAATTGTATTTATGTGAAACATTTATCGTATGTAAATTATTAGAAATGAATATACTTTTTAAATTGCTACAAATATTTACATATAACAGTAATGGACAGTTATCTAATAGAGTGTAGCTAAACACGAAGTAATACAGTAAAAGTTGGATATCTTCAGAATATGTACGTAATACATTTTCCTTAGGTATTTCATTCAGTTGGTCAAGTCCAGTTACATGAAGTTATGCAAGGGGATGCCAATTTTTAAAGAACCTCCAGAAAGTCACAAAAGACTGATGTTACAGCAACGTTTAACCCTGGTTATTTACGTACATCAAAAAGACATGTATCACTGAATGGGACTCTCAACTACAAAAAGATTTACATTATCTCACATGGAAAATTTAGGCAAAGAATAATTTTTTATGGTAAGATGTTCATGAACATTGACTTATGGTGAAGTACGATATTTTACTATTGTCAAATCAAGACTTTTGACAATTTCATCAATCCTACAGACAGCCGTTTGTGAATTCATATAAGCAAAGGCAATCCCCAAGGGTTTAATCGTTCCGTCGCTCTCTTTCACAAATACACCAGAACCAGAGTCCCCTTCTCTAAAAAATACTTCATTGCTCGTATTTCCAATAGCATAACAATTAAAAAATGCGAAAAATTCCCTGGATAAAAATGATTGGTGAACTTTAACTGACAGAATGTTGTGTTGTAGAACACCAACTGTTGTCCCTGTTGTTCGTCCAGTCTTGATTACACTCATTTTTCCATCAAACGTTAACTGAAGATCATTTGCAACTGTTAATGGATCTTTCTCTGCAAATTAAGAAAGGTATATTTAAATTTTGCAAATGACAACTATTATATAATATCCAATTGACTGTTTTTGTTTTTAAATATAATTCTAGAATTACTTAAATTTTGACTAGAAAAATTCTACGACGAATAAATTCCATGAAAAATATTTTACAGATTGATTTGCAAAGATGTTTTCAGTAGTAAAAGTATAGATAATATGGTTTGGTGAAAAGATATCATTAAAAGCCTTTTTAGAAAAATATTACACACTTTTTGAAAAAGAATATTTTTCGGCTTCAGAGGAGCAACGATAAAGGGCATCGGGTATCATTAGGGTCTTCCGTTTCCAACGGAAGACCCTATTGTTTTTGTTAGGTTTCTTTTTCTCTATTTTTCACTATTATTATTCTTTTTTTTCTTAACATTTTTCTTAAAACTCAAATATCTCAAATATGCTACAATGGATTTTTATGAAAATTTCACGAATAATACAAAATATCAAGGTCTTTTATCATGTACATTTTTGTTGATGACGTCACTTCTGGTCGACCGTTTTTTCGTTTTTCTTTTTGTAAAAAGTGAACTTGCCCTCCCTTTTTCGCAAAAATAATTAAAGATAGAAAATTGAAAGTTTCAGGAGTGATAGATTTTTGAATTTCTAGGGCCGATCAGGTAAAACAACGATCGTCAGTCACTTCCTGTCCGCTCAAACAGCATTTTTAGAAAATTGTGTTTTAAAACTTTTTTTAAATCAATAATCTACAATTTTTTTCCATCAGAATATGTTTTAAACTTATCAAATTTTAATATGAGCAGGTCGTCCGTCACTTACGGTCGTCACCGGAAGTGATTCTAATATTTCACTTTTTGGAATTTTAAAGCAAATGTGTTTTGTTGACATTTTTGTACTGAATACAAAACGAAAAACCGTTTTAAAATCGGACAACGCATTGCAGAGATATTGAAGTTTAGAAATGACGTTTTCCGGAAATCTGCATTTCGCAGTGTAGGTTGAAAAATTAGTTAAGGAAGTTAATATGATAGTTAATCGTACCAAATGTCAACAGTTTAATTGAACCCTATCAATTCAAAATCAAACGAAAGACTCACTTGTTGCTCGCAACAATTTAAGGTGCTTTCAGGTAATTCAGACATTCTCGAGAAATTTAGCGTCAAAGTTCTGAAGCGAGAGTCTTGAGTAGCTCAGTCGATAGAGTCGTGGACATGTCCCAGGTGACCCGGGTTCAAGCCCTGATTGCCGCAAATCTTTTTTTTTTTACTATTTTTCGCTTAGATCTACGATTTTATCTTTGAAGTGATAAGTTTAATCTCATCTATTCAAAAATCGGACGGAAGACCCACTCGTTGCTCGCAACGAGATCGTATCTAGTTAGGATTATAACTCTGGAAATGCAGGGTATAGAGCTACAGATTTTCAGTTAATTTTTTACGGTAATGTGTAATATAAACAAGTACAGATATTCTATTCAAAATAGCCAAGATAACAATTGGGAAATAAAAACGTTGAAATAACAGAAAATAAAAGTGCTAAAACAAGATAAGCCGGTAATTAGCTCTTTACAGTCCCAACATTTTTTTTTAGATTGTTTTGACATTTAAGATATTAAAAAAATTGTAGTTGTTATTTAAGATCTACATGTATAATTTATTTATTCATGCAGTTGAAGATAAAAAAGCCACTAAAGAAAGTACCTTCTTTCCTACTTATGTAGTTTTTCACTAACGCAAAATCCAAACCTCTTTTCTCTGATCCATAGTTTCCAATAAACGATTCAACAACATTGCCAATTCTAAAGTCAATATTCCCACTATCATGCCATGAGGGATGCACTATGCAATGCTCTCTGGTAGAAAGAAGATGATTCATAGACAATAAAGACTTGTGGTGGTATAGGACTTCAAAACAGTCAATTGCAACATGTGATGCTGTAAGAAATCCGCATTGCATTTTGTATATTGGATTTTTTGATTCGACCAAAAATCCAACAGATCCAGCAGAATCCACGGAAGGTATTCCAATACTACAACCAGATTCAGGAAAGTTTAGGCTGGGCGACGGACATGGTCTCGGACATTTGCCAAACATAACAAAATCTTCTCTTATGTCACAAGGCCACCCTGCAATTGATTCTGGTAGTGGTTTTTCACCAAACGGTATAATATTTTTATCCAGACAATACAGAACGATGCATGGTTCATTTATTATCATGTCACCCACACATCTAACTTGACTTATTCCAATACCGATGACATTGGAATATTGTGCATATATTTTGATACCTTCCTCCTGAATTACATTCCCCAATTTCGCTAAAGTAGATCTGTCTATAGCAGGTGCTCTCTTTTCATGATGAGTTATTTTTTCAACTTCCTTTAATATTGCTTTAGAATTTTTGTTGACACATACAAATTCGAACTTTGTGTCTTTCAACATTTTACTGCCATTTTTGAAATAACTCTCGGCTTCTTTATCATCATTGCGAAGATACACTTTCACAACGATTTGTCCATCTTTTGTATGCCCAGCTATAAATTGAATAATAGATGGATATTTTTGCAATGCAGGCCCGGCTTGTATGACTTCTCTTTTAAACCATTCTTCAATTACTAAAAAAAAAAAAATAAATATATACATACTAAAATGAAATATATTAACAAAATATGGGGACTTAAATAATATGCAATATATTTACAGTCCCAGACACTCACTACTTCACACATTAAAAAGCGTATTAAAGGCTTGCAGCTTTCGAATCGTATACGAATCGTGTAGTGCAAGAAGAGCATCGTACCGAATTATAAAAGAAAACATATAATTGTTGACCTAAAACCTCATTTTTATTGATTTTGTATTAATTTAGTCAGTTGTTGGCATAAACTAGAACGTTCAAATGGCGTTTAATTTTTGGTCTTCATATGTACAAGATGACGGAATTCACCCTTAGGAAATTATTGAATGAATCGTCAAGAGTAAGCATTGCCACCAAATTATTACATAGAATTAATCTTCATGTTGATGTTTACATTTTCAAAATGTCTTGCTTTGTCGGCTGCTTTGACCTACACATCAACATTCAAACTCTTTTTGAGGATAAGTTTAAATTAATGAAAAAGCAGCTTTACCAGTCACAAGCGTAAAGATTGATTATCGCTTGTGACGTTGCATTTAAATAAAAGAGTTTGACGTTTGTGGACGTTTTTAAAACTCATAATTTAACCCTGTATGTGATGTGTTGTTGTAAACGCAGAAGCTTGTTTTATACTTGCAGGCAAGGAATTTTTGTACTATGAATTACAAGGAATGTAAATATTTAGCATTAAAAAACAAACGAAATAGACATGACATGAACACACTTTTTATAAACCTTATAAACCTTGCAGAAAACATTGCTACCGCAACTTTCTATGTAAACAAAACATTGGTTATATCCGCCTTCAATGTCAATCACTCTGAAGAAATTTGAAATTCAAGAAGTTCAAAAAGTTATTGATAAAACAATTGAATACAACTTTTAAAGCAATAAATAATAAATTTTTTATACACCATGCCAAAAATATTAGTTTATTATGTAAATGCAAAGCTTTGATTTTTTGATTTTTTTTTTGGTTGC
The DNA here is from genome assembly GCF_025612915.1 of Magallana angulata. Classification (NCBI taxonomy): domain Eukaryota; kingdom Metazoa; phylum Mollusca; class Bivalvia; order Ostreida; family Ostreidae; genus Magallana; species Magallana angulata. The sequence goes on from NC_069112.1 coordinate 19,677,546, forward strand.
TTGTGTATTTGGCTTTTTTATTTTTTTGATAGATTGATTTTCTTAGTTTTTGGCTTCTCAAATTAGAAAGATATAAAAAGCTGAATTTTTCTCTAATCAATCGATATGCTAAATTTTATACATGGGTCCCTGTGTTTAGATAAGTTTGGTGTTAAACTCATTTGAAATTAAAACCAGTTTTGTTATCAGTCAAATCTTAACGTTGAATCTGAAACCAATGTTTACAAAAAGCTTATATTTTGTTAAAAAAAGATCTATATTACCCTTGCTTTGATCCTCTGGCTGCACCTTTAAAAGAAAGTCTTCAAGACCACGCAAAATATTATTAAGGTCATCCACTGTTTTCTGACACATTTTCTTAATTTCGTTCAAGACATCAGCGATTTCTGGCTCTCCATTTACATAAAATTTCTCATGGATAAACTGAGCAATCATATCTCCCCATTCTCTAAAATTCATATTAAAACAAATCTGGTATTAAAAAGAGTTTTAAAAAATCTCGAGAGTAAAAAAAACAAACAAATGAACACTTTCTTGAAGAACAAATCATTGCAATTTTGTATCAACATGACAACTTACAATTTTACATTAATAAATAATAGATTAATAGCAAGTTTCTATATTATCTAAAACTAATCTAAAATATAAAAAATAATTGAAATCTGATTAATTTGTTTCCTAATTCAGCAATCTTGGTTTTTATTCTCAGAACGAGGATTTTAATTTGCCTTGGATCGGACAACTTTGATTAAGTTAAAAATAAACAAATGAAAATGCATGAAATCGCATGCATCGCTCTGTATAAAATCTTTCACGTCATGGTTCTTAGCTTAGGTGAAAAATGTGGATCCAAGTATCTTGTATATTTACACGCCTCGTTAAACTGAATCTTAAAATATCGTTATTTTTTTCTGCTTTTCCCTACAATTTGTTTTGATAAAAAACTTACCCTTTTCGGTAAAAGTTACAGTTCACTAATCCAACAGCCTCATCTTTTGCAATGTTAAAAGTTTTATTGCAAACTGTTTTGATGTCTTCTGTTGTTGATTGTTTGCCTATTGGCTCACTATTGATTCTAGAGAGACCAATGGTAAAGACATTTATCAGTAATTCAATTGAAACACATATCGATGATAATCTCTCGTATGCAATCAACTTTGCAACCTCATCAAATTCTTCGTATTCATGCTGTAACCAAATGTTTCTTTGTATGATAAGATGTTTGTAGTTTCGGTAAACTGCCAATTTCGCCTCAATGACTGGAATTGAATCGCTTCTAATTAAAATGATCCTGGCTATGTTTTCTTCGTTTGAATAAAATAATTTTGGACTGCAGTTATCCTACAATATCAACAATGCATTGTATTTAATAAAAAATTAAATTACATGTTTAATTATTGTTATATTTATTTATTTTTTGCATTTTGTTGTTGTTTTTTTTATTATCAAAAATATCTACATTAATAAAAACAACAGAAGTGTAAATGATTACTAATTTGATAATTTTAACACTGGACATGTACCTTTTGAATGACAACTAACTGGTCTCCTTCATTGATAACATCTAATTCAAACACACAAACTTCTCCGGGTTTAACGAGATGTTCTCTGTTTATATTCTTTATAAGCATAATTCCAGTCGCTAGGGAGTTAATTTCAACCTTTAACCCTCTCAAAAAATCTTCATTCAGTATTTTGTGAACAATTGATTCATTCAAAGGATCATCTGGAAATCCAACTTGGAAAGAATTAAAAACATCTCTAAGTTTTTTCGATGTTATATGTTTAGACCAAGTAATCATTTCATTCAAATCGTCAGTGGTTTCAGAAGGTGGACCCGTTTTGACTATATACGTAGACGAAACTTTGACAATATGTGCAACCTCCTCAACTTGATGTCCACGGTGATGACCTGATCTAATACACAAAGAACACATAAACTTGTGACATTCCTTGCACTCAAACGTACATATCATTTGATTGTGTGTTTTACATTTCGTTAAATTTGAAGATGGACATACTTCGTCGATAGAGACTAATTCGTGTACTTTACCACCGTTTGATACATGAGATTCTTCGCAATTCTTGCAAATGTTCAGGCGACAAATTTTGCAGTGGCTCTGTACTTTTAGGGTCGAATGACACAAGTGACAAATATTTCCAACATTCTTACTGTTAAGATTCTTGGAAAAATCTTCGATATCCTCAACTTGATCCTGGGACAAAAGGTGCACACTACTTTCAACATCCTCATCTTGATGCTTGGACAAATCCTCGACAATACTAAGTCTTGAAACATAATTATCTTGATGCTTGGACAAATCCTCGACAATATTTTCAACATCCTTATCTTGATGCTTGGACAAATCCTCAACAATATTTTCAACATCCTCATCTTGATGCTTGGACAAATCCTCGGCAATATTTTCAACAACCTCAACTTGATCCTGGGACAAAAGGTGCACAATACTTTCAACATCCTCATCTTGATGCTTGGACAAATCCTCGACAATACTAAGTCTTGAAACATAATTATCTTGATGCTTGGACAAATCCTCGACAATATTTTCAACATCCTCATCTTGATGCTTGGACAAATCCTCGACAATATTTTCAACATCCTCATCTTGATGCTTGGACAAATCCTCGGCAATATTTTCAACAACCTCAACTTGATCCTGGGACAAAAGGTGCACACTACTTTCAACATCCTCATCTTGATGCTTGGACAAATCCTCGACAATACTAAGTCTTGAAACATAATTATCTTGATGCTTGGACAAATCCTCGACAATATTTTCAACATCCTCATCTTGATGCTTGGACAAATCCTCGACAATATTTTCAACATCCTCATCTTGATGCTTGGACAAATGCTCGGCAATATTTTCAACAACCTCAACTTGATCCTGGGACAAAAGGTGCACAATACTTTCAACATCCTCATCTTGATGCTTGGACAAATCCTCGACAATACTAAGTCTTGAAACATAATTATCTTGATGCTTGGACAAATCCTCGACAATATTTTCAACATCCTCATCTTGATGCTTGGACAAATCCTCGACAATATTTTCAACATCCTCATCTTGATGCTTGGACAAATCCTTACAGTCCAGTAAACAGTATTTTTGATCGTGTGTTTCACATTTTGTTAAATGTAAGGATGGACATACGTCACCAATGGAGACTATTTCATGCTTTGTGTTTCCTTCTGATCTGTGCTTTTCGTCACAAAGATCTACATTCTCACAATATTTGGGATCCATATTTTTCTTGAATCTGAAATAAAATAACCGGTATATTTATTTTATAATCTTAGTTCTAAGATCTCAACTTTGTTCTATACTCCTTCAAAGTACCTAGCAACGTGTGGTAAATGATTTTCGAGAGCAATACATAAGGAGTCAAATGAGAACTAAATAGTGTTTACACAGTTCCTGCTGTCTCTCAAATTAGCATGCCTTTTATCAAGTAGTTTGAGTTTTAATATCTTCCTTAAAAAACGATTATATGATTTTAGATTTGCCTTTGTCTTACATTATAAACAGAACAAACAAAATTTTTGAATTGAAGTTTCCGTTAGGTTTCCCGTTCAAATTTCGTGTTTCGCCTGTTTGTCCTTCTGCTCGATCCTTTGATTTCTAACAATCCGTCAGTCTATAAACGTTTAACATTTCTATCTCCTTCCCATAACCACTGGACCGATATCAACTCAATTGGCACAAAGCTTCTATGGATCAAAAAAGAAATCATGTTTCTAAGATGAAAGTTACGCCCTCTTCTACAGACTTTAACATAATTAACGTACCACTAAATCATTTGATCGCCACACGCTGGGTTTGCAAGATAACGCTGAACGGTTGACACGAATCGAGTCTGTAATAAAAAGAGATCGCTTTTTTAAGCAGTTACAGTATTAACTGTTTTGAAACGCCACAAAATAACAAAAATACTAAGATCTAACAGATATATCTTTTCTCACATTATTAAAATCAATACTAACATAAGATTAAAATAATTTGTTCGCATATTTGAACAAATTGCTACAAGAACTGTATCATGTATTTTGATAATCAACATAAAAATTGTTATTCGTTTTTTTAACAAAACCATTTCGATTTTTCATTTCTTGCGTTTTCTGCTTTTTTATCTGATATTAAGAATTGCAAGATAGACTCAACATATTAATATCTGGTAAACATAATAAATCAATGATTTTTTGACAATTATTGAGAAATATAGTATTCACAGAATTGTGAAAACAAAAGATATATCAATTTTTTCTGGATTCAAAAAAACTAAAAAAAGAAAAAATGCAATTTTTTTCATGTTTTTTTCATAAATAAAGATGGTACGGCGTCATTAGGCGACCGAGGCTTTTACATAGAAAGTCCGAAGCGTGTATCTGCGTTTCCACAGAATTCTACTTGCGATGGACTGCGATCTCGCTGAATATCTGCCAAGCATTAATAACGTGCTAAGAACTTTTACCTGGTGTCTACGGTGTGTTCTGCATGCTGACTGCGTGCACAAGACGTTCTTTATTGGTATGTACATTATAATTGATTTTGTACAATTGTGCGGGAAACAAGACAAGAATTCTAAATTTTACAATTAGTAAATAAATGATTAAAATATTGTTTTCTTTTTTATCAATGGAATAAGGTACACGTTCATTGTTATTGAAACGGAACTATTTTATAAATTATTTGTAAACAGATGAATGTCTTATTAGACATGTTTTCAAAAAATAACCGCTATGTGTCATTAGAAAACACAGAACGGTTATTAACACCAGAACAAAATGGCATGAATTCCATCCACGTCATTTAATACATGTAGATCCTGGAATATTCGCATATTTTACAGTCATTCATGTCAAGTTTGAGAATACTTTATCGTTTGCTATTGTACAACAACCATTTGTGTTGTCTGGCGTGGTCTGGCAGACAACGGACTAGAAAAAACGTGGAAATGTGGTATAATTAAGCATTGAATCATTATTTTTGAAAGATAAAGACTCAATGCAGCAACGGTGTATGCATACAAATTGAATTCTAAAAATTAAGTTATAAAAAGTTGTATACACACACCGAAGCAGTAATGATACTATATCTTCAGTAAAAAAAATGATATAGACTTAAATTAACGTTGTTTTTTTTTTTTTTGGCAAATTAAATATATGCAAAAAAAATCTGTTTTATCCTTAGGGTAATTTCAAATAAATGGAATAGCTACTGTAACAACCATAAGAGTGAACTTTGTTTTTTGCTTGCGACAACGCATTTTACAGTGTTCTGCGTTTGTGACGTCTTAAAAAAACTAGTCATTTTAACATTTGATTACCCTGTCTGTGTTCTGGAGCTATATCTGCAGTAGCTTTCCACACAGTTTACATGCCAATAATGTGTGAAATGAAAATATATTCTATCGAACGCAGAAGAAGCGTCAACAGAGCGCGATAATAGCAGTATCTGCTATATACATAGGACAACATGTTCAATCGTTCAATCTTTGTAAATGCGCAGTGAGAGCGCGACAGAGAGGCATTGACATCACAGAGGACATCGAGTGGTCTCTGTGCAAGCGCAATCGACATATCACTGTATTTTTATCATTATGTAATATTCCAGAAATAGGGGTAGGGTAATTCCTCTTGTAGTATCTCGGTTAAATGCAAAGAAAACTAGATCCTGTCATTAGACAGTTATACCCGCACAAAGTGTTTGCCTCTAAATAACATTGTTTTGTACCAGTTTGATTAAAAATGAAGGCCACATGCAAGCTCCGGTAATATATTTAAAAATTATAATTTTCATAACTGAAGGATGAGATCCTCTCCCATATGATAATACACATGAGCAGCACTTTATGTGCAATTTGGGGTTGAACTGTTTGCAGTGAATTTTCAGTTAATCAATAATCTTAACATTTCATGTCATAGAAAGTATAACCGTCTATATAATTATTACAAACAAAATTAAAAATTAAATTATGCCCCCTCCCCGTGGCGGTTGCCGGTTTTAGATTTGCTTCTGTGTGCCTACATGTACATCATCGTGTGCACAGATTTAGAGAAGGGGTGGGAATGAGGGGTCCTGAACCCCCCCCCCCCCTCCAATGAAAACTCATTTATATCAATTGTAAAATTACCAAAAATACACCTGGGACCCCAATCCCTTGGACAGACATGTAAAATCTCTATCTTATTGCGCTTCAATGTTAGGTAACATTATTTGGGGGTAAATTTTTGATTAATATTTAATATACTTTATTGTTTATCTCAATTGGAAGATCTGCAGGTCTCATTAGCGGGTACTAGTTTTACCCAGCTCTTCGAGTAGATTGGTTCACGTGTATTATACATACATGTCTGTGTTTTCCATATGCAGAAAAGGATTAGTTTAGATCAGCTAAAGGAATTCATTATTGTGTTTTAATTGGATTATCATTATGATGTTGACCAATATAGGTAAGCATAATACATAATGAGATGCCAGGATACATAAGTTCTACTTTCACTTTCTAAATGTGATCTCCCTTTGACAGCATACTGTATCATCATCTATTAAAATTTAAATAAGCTTATTATCGTTACCTATCCTATCGCATTGTAAAGTTTCTGTCATTATAGTTGCAAAAGTTATTTTTTTCATTTGTCAGACTTGCACTATTGAGTTGACCCCATATTGACCCTGTATAAACAATTTCTTATTAAATTTGTGTATTGCATGTAAGTAGGTGTACTAGACACTTATCATTTTTATATGAGTTATAATAGGAGGGAAGGAGTATTTCTTTCTTAATGTTTTATAATAAATCAAATACAATGTAGGTCATGACTTTATGGGACTGTTCTGGTCCTGAAGCGATCAAGAAAATACAGAATATCTTCTAATGTCATTATGATGCATCAAATGGTGTAAAGTACATTAATGACCCCCAGGTGTTGTCTTTACCCCCCCCCCCCCACCTTTATGAAATAGGAAATGATGATACACTGTATATTTTGTTAACTTCTGAGATCTGAGATCCTCATCCCTAAACCATATCATTTATTTTTGCTCTTTGTGTCATATTGCACATAAAATTGTATATAGAGTATGCCCCCTTGGAGATACCCTGACATTCTAGAACTAGAAATAATAAAGTATTTTATCTTATTTATATGGTCCAGTAGTGTTTGATCCATGTGGGTAATTCCTAGCCTAATGATGTCACTGCTTTGTTTAGGAGACTTTACAATCGCCCCAAATAGGCGAATACACATGCATATGACATTTTGTTTATAAATCTTAAAAATTGAATTAAAAAATTTCCAAAATGTTAATGTGCATCAGGAGAGAAAAAGCAATCAAGAAATGATTTAAAATTTGCTACTGCACACATGTAAGAATGTATTAAGAAGACTAAATCTTTAGAACCAGGTTAGATGGGGGGGGGGTGAATGTGGAGTATTAACATTTATAATTTGAATCATTTATTATTATTAATTTTAACTTGTCAATGATTACTAGTTATTGATCCCAAGGTAGAAATATGACCTCTGATCATATCTCAATAGATCATTTGTCAATTATGTAAGGTGTAAATAAATGTAATTTTTTTTAAGAACAACATTTTTATCAGTTTATAAAAGTTATTAGACACCCAAATTATATTTTGATTTTAACAGATCATTCGACAACTAAGGGGGGAGGGACACTTTATATTTGAGTTTGTTTGGGGGTGGGGGTTCCAAGTCATATATTTGACAATTTTTTAATGTAATTTAAAATAAGACTAAGCTATACTTCAGTCATGAACATGAATAGTATAGAACAAAACACAAACTAATACACTACTGTAATGAAAAAACCCTGAGAGTATCAAAAAACCCTGAGGAAACCCTTAGTGGCACTGAGAAAACCCTGAGAGACCCTGAGGTTGGCACTGAGGGTACTGAGGAAACCCTGAGAGACCCTGAGGTTGGCACTGAGGGTACTGAGGAAACCCTGAGAGACCCTGAGGTTTGCACTGAGGGTACTGAGGAAACCCAGAGAGACCCTGAGGTTTGCACTGAGGGTACTGAGGAAGCCCTGAGAGACCCTGAGGTTGGCACTGAGGGTACTGAGGAAACCCTGAGAGACCCTGAGGTTTGCACTGAGGGTACTGAGGAAGCCCTGAGAGACCCTGAGGTTTGCACTGAGGGTACTGAGGAAGCCCTGAGAGACCCTGAGGTTGGCACTGAGGATACTGAGGAAGCCCTGAGAGACCCTGAGGTCGGCACTGAGGGTACTGAGGGAACCCTGAGAGACCCTGAGGTCATTTTTAATAGAAAAACGATATAAATTATGCGATTAAAATAAAATGATACAAGCTAATAAAATTAATTTTTATAATGACTATTTTGATTTTGTCGAAATTTCTTTTTAGCAACTCTGAGCTTTAAGTCAGAAAAAGAAATCATGTTCGCGTATGAACCGTATCATATTGTCTGATTATTAATAACGTTTTATTTTCAAACAAAGTGCTTAATTTTTTGTTCAAACTACAACAAAGATTTTTTTCTTTTACAATAAGCATGCGTAAAAAATAATATCTAATTTAAATATTACATTTATTTCAAATTGACATCTGATTAAAATAGAACTTCCCCTGTACTGTTTTTCTTAAATACTGCATATAACTTTCTACTAAAACTTCCTCTGTGTATATCAAATGTCAATTCTTTTGTTTGCCCATGATCAGAAAAACACTGGAACTAACACAGAATATACAAGATATACACAGTTCCTCAGTTCGCTGCATGTAATGAGCAGGTGCCCGCGGCAATATTGGAAATATATAACAGGTGTGAAATTGTCGCGGATTGATTCAACTAAAATGTCAGTTATGTATATCAATATGTAATTAATAATTATGAAAGAAAAACTATAAAGTATAGCAAACAATATCAAAGTTTTAACACAACAGGTTGTTAAATGTATTGTACCAGGTACCCGGGACGATGTTTCAACTATTTCACTTTTTTAAAATAAGATGTATTAAATTTCATTTACATGTATTTAGTTACATCTAATTAAGATACATGCACAAATTTAATGATGTTTATTAGCTAAAATGTGTTTGTTGAATTAGGATTATCTAGCTTCAAAAAGTAAATAAGCGAATGGGTTACATGTACTTTATATTGTATAGTTTTTATGTAAAGTAGTATATCTATTTTGAAAATGAACGCCACCCCTCCCATATATAGAGACATGTATAGATATAATTTTTTAACGATTTTGAGAAGTTGTTTCATTCTCTATATTATGAAGATTTTTTGGATAAGTTTGCCCTCCCCCCTTTCAAAACGATGTTACGTGCACCCTATTTCTTATTGAAAAAGATAAACAGCTTTTCTCTACTACACATCCAGCACCAATTGGCATTAAAAAGTGCACATTAATGTACATTGAATACACTTTTTTAAGATGATTAAAACGGGGGGTTTCAGTGAATTTATTTATTGCAATACACAGAAATACGCATAAGATTACCAATTTTAATCAATTTTTTCTTCGGGAACAAATAATTAGGAAATTCACCATCCAACAACCAAGCCCCTGTGATACACGCGACAGAGCGACCACGGCGAGGTGTGAATATTGGCCACCTGTGTATTTGTCTTGTAGCATCAAAATAAACAGCTACAAACGGCGGAGAATTACACCATAAAACAAAAGAGTTTGATCTGGGTCTGCATGGAAATCAAAACATAGTAAATTTTATTGAATATAGACTACATCATTTATAAAGTGATCGCTCAAAATCGGGATTTACAGCAAATATGTATAGCGATCAAAATAGGTTTATTTTATATTTAACTCAGGGCTTGTAAATAAAATTCTAATTGTAATGTTCTGTTTCGTTTTCCTTACCTACGGAGAGAGAGAGAGAGAGAGAGAGAGAGAGAGAGAGAGAGCATGGAGTTTTATAACCTTCCACCACTTTACTGTCTAAGCATTAAAAAAGTTTACCGATCTATATGTGCACAAGAAGAATTTTTATTTATGGGATATATCATCCTTTGGTTAAATGCCCATACTAGCTAGTGCTTAAATATATTGTCCAAGTATGTTATTGTTATTTCATACTGTGCAAGAATATGCTATATGATAAAGCAAAATAGATCTACATTTGTTTAAAATTAGAAATACCGGTAACTGATTCTGCGAATGCTCATTAATCAAATATTTTTTGTTAGGGCAACTAAAATAATTAATTAAATGAATAAAAGTGAACATGATTATTTATTTTATAAACATTACATTTTACGAGCGACTTGTATTTCATTTCGGAAGAATACTAGTACTTTAAATGTTAACGGTTTCTTTTTTAATATGAATAATAGATTACGTAAAACATGTGGCCTCTCGCTTGTCATATGTATATCCAGTATACAATGTACATATAATAAGTACAGAATACATACTTTTCCTTTGTGTTTCTGTATTTTCCCTTTACAATTTATTAAAGATGCTGTTTAAATGAGAAAGTCTGATCATATGCAGTAAAATAAATTTAAGAGTACGCCAATCGTTAAATAATTAAGGAGTTTTTAATTTTTCGTATTAAGTGCCGACCTCAGGGTCTCTCAGGGTTTTCTCAGTACCCTCAGTGCAGACCTCAGGGTCTCTCAGGGTTTCCTCAGTGCCGACCTCAGGGTCTCTCAGGGTTTCCTCAGTACCCTCAGTGCAGACCTCAGGGTCTCTCAGGGCTTCCCCAGTACCCTCAGTGCTAACCTCAGGGCCACTCAGGGTTTTCTCGGTATCCTCCGTGCTAACCTCAGGGTCTCTCAGGGTTTCCTCAGTACCCTCAGTGCCAACCTCAGGGTCTCTCAGGGTTTTCTCAGTGCCACTCAGGGTTTCCTCAGGGTTTTTTGATAGTCTCAGGGTTTTTTCATTACAGTAGTGATACATGTATATATACATAGGAAGTATTACAAAACATAGATGATTGATCTATATCTGGGTTCTTAAATTGAATCATATATCATGTACATATTTTATTCAAGGCATTTCAGATGGTATGTAGGTCATGATCCCACGTGCTCTTCCTGAAATTATCAAATATCATAAAAACCATTGAGATCTCCACCTTAATCCAAAGATATTATTCCTCCTTATGTCATGGCGCATCAGATCATTATGGCATGTAAGTCATGACCCTAAGGGGTCATCCTGACCCCCTTAGAATCGGAAATTGACAATTATCTTTAAATTATTGATGTTTGATGATCCTATCTTTATTTAATCTTTATTATCATGTGTTAAAGAAATTTGGAGACTTATTGTTTTTTTATAGTTCTTAATGCATGTATTATTCTTCTTCGTCTTTTTCTTTTTCTTCTTTCCCGCTCTGAACTTGTTTCTTAGAGATGGCTGAACAGAATTGTACAAAACTCTAGGATATGATAGGCCTGCATATCTAGTTGTGCACCCATGTTTGAATTTTCTCATTTTGGGTTAGACAACCACTTTTCGGGGGGGGGGGGGGGTGTCAAAATGGTGTGGGGTCTAACATTGAATCTTGTAGGAAGAATCGTAGACTCTATTGTAAATGGTAACTTGAAAACGGACAAAGATAATAATATAGGGTTTTCCTAATCATATATTGACTGGTACTGGCAATATATAGGGTTTATAAGATCTGACCCCTGGGGTCATCCCCACCCTCCAGGAATTTGAAATTACCATATATCTCGGAAACTGTTATAATCATGACCCCTAAACCATATATATTCATGTTTCTGATGTCAAGGGGCATCAAATGTTATGTAGGTCATGGGCCCTTTGGGTGTTCCTGACCCCCTCAAACAGCAAGTCTCTTGATATCTTCAAAACAGATGAGATCCCCACCCTTAAACCATATATATTCTTGTTCCTTGTGTCAAGGGGCATCAAACGGTATGTAGGTCATGGGCCCCGGGGGTGGTCATGACCCCCCTCAAACAGGAAGTGCACGAATATCTCGAAAACAGTTTAGATCCACACCCCTTAACCATATATATTCTTGATCCTTAAAGGGCACCAAAAGGTATGTAGGTAATGGGCCTCAGGGTTAAATCTAATTTTTCAAAACCGTAATGCACATCTATGGAACACTTCCTATCATATCCCAAGATATAATGTGTCTATCCATTAAATCATAAGAGGAGTTCTAGGATCTATGTTTTTTTTGAAGTGATAAACGTCAATTTTCTGCTACTTTTTGACTCCCTGAATGAAATTTAGATTTTTAAAACCTTACTGCACATCTATAGAACAGTCCCTATCATATCCCAAGATATGATGTGTCTATCCATTAAATAATAAGAGGAGCTCTTGGATGTTTGTTTTTTTTAGTGATAAACGTCTTTAGAACTTTCTTTAGAACTTTCTTTAGAAAGTGCGGATATAATGATGCTATAAAATGTCTATATCTTCTAAACACATGCTATGGTTATTATCTGAAATATTTGATATAAAATTTCATTGATTATTTTATGTGCTATAACATTCTGTAAAATTTAGAATCAAAAGATCCTTAATTTGAATTGTTGAATTAATCAATATTTTCGTAAAAAAGGGCATTGTTATGTAAAAAGAGAAAGTTGTGATAATTTTTTGAATTTATATCTGATCTTTTAATGATTGAAATAAATTTGCATTTAAATTTCTTACAAATAATTATTTATTTTAGAAAATTGAAATTATCAGATAAAAAAATCATAATGCCAAAATGCGGTGGGGGTCATTTCATATCAAGATATCCCCTTGTAAGGCAAGAAAGTGGCCACAAAAATAATATATCTTGTAAAGGAAAACCTAATGTTAGTGTATTGAAAACCAAACTCAAAATAATTCCTTGACAAATATATCTCTACTGCAACGTCCTCATCCCCTTAAAAATCCAAAGGTTTTCTTTTTTATATTATTTTAACTTGGGTCACCTTTAACATAGCTGCGTATCCTTGTGATAAAGACTAAACTTGCTGGTATCTGTAATTAGCGTTGATGAGGTTTTGATAATTACATAGAAGTAATTAGGTTTCTAATTGGATTTGACCAAACAGATAAGAGACGTGACCATCCAAATTAAAAAGAAAACTGACTATAGTTAACAGTTTCAGCCAGATGCAACTGTTACCGTATTTGGCCATTGTTAACATCCAAATAGTTTTAGCTATTGATGTAAAACAAAAAAACTAACTACATGTTCATCAAAACATATTAATGTACATTGTTTGTGGATTTGAATATCGTTCCGGTAAAGAAACATCGACAAACAGCATTTTCCATATTTTTTTTTCAAAAGTGTAAATTTGATTAAAGTATGAGAATAATGTTTTAAAAAAGATTATTTTATGAGTATACATACATAAGTATTTGGTAATCACCTTTATTTTTGGTGAAAATGTCAAACTCAAGCACTAGGCCTATTTTGTAACAAATAAATGATGAGAGCGGTACGAATAAAATCTGGTGAAAATTTTAAAATTTTACCGGATAAAAAGTCACAAAAAGTTTGATAGAACTCTCAAGTACTGAAGGATATAGTAGATACTGGAGGAGAAGTTGCGGTCATGATGAGGGGTGGGTTTCAGTAATAACATTGACAAAATCTTTAAAATTTTCTTTCTCACAAACTATTTTGCCTTTCAATTTAAACTTCTGTGAAAGTGTCTTAAGGTGTAAAATTAAATTTGTTGGCATTACATTAGCGAGGCATATTGTGGCTATTCTGGTGGTGAAAGTAGTTGCTTAACATTTATGAAATTAAAACCTGATCACAGAGTAATATTATGGCCATTGTTGCTATGTGGCCCTTGATTATCATTTTTCGTACACAGTTTTACTGCATTTATTTTTCATTTTTTTTGTCTTAATGTTCGGATATCACTTAGCAAACTGCAGTGCGATGCTTGAGATCGATGCAGAAAAATCAATCATGCACCAGATTAGTTGTGGTTACGTGTTTATGTATTGCAGACATTTAAATCGATCAACAGTATCTAAGGGCGTAACAGCGCGGGGTTGAATGTAAATATTGGCGACTTTATTTATTTAGAGCTATAGATGAGCAAGTGCATAAAAAGAATTGATTATGAACAATGATTTTATAATGAACAAATAATTCGACATTCTTAAAAAAATAATTGTCCGATTTCCACGTTTTCCGTGCTAGCTGAATTTTAGTTGCTGTCAAACGGAGTTCTTTAATTCGGACTTAATTGATAAATCTATTAAGGAGAAAATCTGGTAGCAGCAATCAATCGAATATGTTTTCCAAAACATTGCGTTTGTTTCAAAGAGATAAAGTTCTAATGTTTTGACATTTTTGGTGCATTGTTACTTGAATTATTTTATTAACATTGTGATGTTTCTTCTTATATTAACTTCTTACTTTTATTATTCAATAACTTTCTGAGATATCTTTACTTGTTTTTCTTAATAAGTTACTTTTGAGGTTTTTTTATTAAACGTATTTTCTTATATTTACGATTACATGCATCAACACTATGGTAATACATTAGTTTTATATACTTTTTAATTTTTTTTTTTTGAAAATATTCTCTCTTCATCAACAATGCATAATAACACTGTACGTTATTTTTAAAATAAGCTACTATTTTATTTATTTTGTTTTATTATCCACAATTTACAGGTTATGCATGTTTTTTACCTTTAGATTTTGTTGATTTTCAAAGTTGTTTTATCTTCTCGTTAACAGTTTCGAATGATGTTGTAAATTAATTTGAGAAATTGATTTGTTAAAAATTTTATTCTCTTCGATAGACAGCAGAATACAGAAACCATAAAACTAAAGTAAATAAATTTATTTTAAAAATTGATACCTTTTGGGTTGTATTTCTTTTATGATTTAGGCTTACAGTTTAAGATGAACTAAGAACCTTACTGTTGTTTTTTAGTTACTGTTTGAGGTATTTTATCCACGATTCAAAACAATTTTATACATTTTAACACCTTTCATTTGATACTTGATATTACCGCGTTTTCACCTTTTATTGTACAATACATTGCACAGACAGTCAATTTAGCGCAACTTAACAGGCATTAGATAGCAAGAAGAGATGACCGTGCACATGCCTTAACAACTTTAAATTAATGCCAAAATAGCATTTCAACACTTGCGCCAGAAAGATCATTACACTAGCATGGATGACCACACACTAGCGCTCTGCTAAGGTTCTATCATTAAGGCGCCCACACATTTTTTGGAAACAAAATCTAAGCAGGAATGACGGCCCAATCATTATCGAAGTTTTTATGATTACCTAAGTGCCGGGAAACTACACTCTCTATATACTAATTGTGACCATTTAGCGCAAGTTTTACAACACAAAACCTGTATTTAATTTAAATTATTATAAAAGAATAAAACCATCCAGTAGACCAAAGTATGGCTCAAGTTTGTTATAAAGTAGGATTAGAACTTTGATTAATATGTATATATTGTACATGTACGTAATGACATTAAAAAAAGAAAGACGTGTCGTGTTCAAAGAATACTAGGTTATCCTTTTGCTTTTGCAATATGAGTAACAATGGTTGATGTTGTTTTTAATGTAGTTGCATGACAGCTTTTGTTTAGGTGATTTATAATGTTTATAACCCTCAATCGATACTGTTAGGTTTGTCCCCTAGTGTTGTATCTAAATCGATAAAATCACAATTTATGAAATACACAAGAAGACTATCATTGATTTCAGTAACATGTTTAAAAAGGGTTTTTGCATGTTTAACTTTCACTTCAAATTTTGAGATTTGCTTTCTATATATCTATGATTTACTACAAATAATTAACTTGCATGTCTTATGCAGTTACTTTTTTAGGTTAATTTTTAGTTACTATATGAATGTATATCCTCTTTTATATACCATTATCAACACTGAAACGGTACATTTTTTATGGACTTATTTTCTTTTCAAAGATTCACTCATAATCAGCAATCGTTTACGCCTTACTTTATATTTTGAAACTAAATGCTTTTCGATTCGGCTTATTTTATTATCCACAAGTACAATAAGTTAAACATGTTACTTACCTTCATTATTTAGTGCCTTTGAAAATTGTTTTCTTTAATCATCAACATTTTGATAATATTGTAAACTAGTTTTAGAAATAGGTGACTTTTGAGTTATATTTCACTTATACGATTTACAGTAAACTCTGAATCCTTCTTTTAGTATTTGGTAACTGTTTGATTTCTTCAAATTATCAATTTCTATGTCAGATTTTAGCAAATATTTCAGGAAAATTATTATTTCAGTTTGGGGCCGTATTTTTCCAAACATTGCATGTGACATAGATCACAAATAAAATAAATAAACATTTTAGGTCCCCCTCTTTATATCTAAGTGGTTTTCGGGTGATTGACATTACTATTATTTCAGGAGCCAAGCTACTGAAGTTTTGTGTACACGCATTTAGAAATTTGGCATTTAAATACATTGTACTAATCACATTATTTACACAAAAGCAATACCTTAATATACACCAATTTTGAGGTTTGGGATTAATTCATATAAATGATGACAGCGGTTGTAATGAGCTGAGGCATTTTCCATATAGTGTGCAAGTGGGCCTTGTTGAATAGGTTGCACATATAGGTCATGCAGTAATGCATAATGATATGAAAATTGCGAGGAAAAGTACTTTTTGAATGAAAAAATTCAAATAAAACATACATTGATATTTGATGATAATTCTATTATTTACTTAGAAAATGTTTTGGCTATAACAAAACTTTTAAATATTATATAGCGCGTTTTCTGACAAGTTGAAAAGTTAACTCGTAATGAAATGACGATGTCAGCGTTTAAGGCGGCGCAGCAGTAACTGGTACAATTTTGTAAAAACCATGAAATAAATCCTAAGCGGCTTTGGAAGTAAATGAAATTAAGAAAATCGATTAGAAATGCGTATTGTGAATAAGTAGTTAAACAACATTGCAAATATTTGAACAAGTAGGATGACAATAAGTGAAAAAAGGAAACCCCGAACGATATGAATGGACATCAAAATGCAGAACGACACATTTCGGTAAGACGGACGTTAGACAACAGGTAATACAGGTGAAGTTTGGATCCGACAGATCGTTTGTACTTGGAAAATATTTTTAAAAAACACCTAGAAATATATGTTGAATGTGCACTCAGGATACATGTTCAAAGATGATATTTTTTCTAAGACATTTTCGGAAATAAAACGTAAATGTTATCGTAAAACGATGTGGAGGGTTTAGCAACAACGTAAAACTGGAAATTTTCGATGTCGCACATTGCGCCGCCTGACAAAACTTGTTGTTAATAATTACTTATTTTCTCGAGAAATAAATAGAATACAGATTTGAATTTTTCAGTATTGTTTGCCAAAGGGTCATTGAAGAAAACATAGAAGTCTGATGAAATTGCAGTGAACAAATTATAAATGTTGTGTCCTGTCTACATTATTTTGGGACAACCCTCGTACACATGTACTAACAATCCAAGTTAACCAAACGAAAGTGTTAGATTAATTATTTCTTACTTATAAATCTAATATTTCTTATTGTTTCAAAATGCAGTAAACTATAAGACAATGAAAAAAACAAGAACCTACCGTGTCAAAAGAATAATACGCAATACCTTTGCAGGTAAATTGAACCTAAAAATGGGTAACCATGGACGCCGTTGTATATTACGTAGTTGCGTGGCAGCTTTTGTTTAGGACTTTTATAATGTTAATCACTTAATCGATTTTTTAGGATTTTGTCCCGTAATTTTGTATTTCAATCAATTACAATCAATGAGGTACCCAAGACTACCATTGATTTCGGTAGCACGTTCAGGAACAGATTTCCGCATTTATCTATTTTATCTAACTCCATGAAATCACAGCTTAGGAATTACGCAAGTATACTATCAATTATTTATGTAACACGTTTATAAAGGATTTCTAGACTCGTATATCTCACAAATATTTGCTTAAAAGCATACACATGAGACACATTAAAGTAAATTCCATGAAAATACAGTCTTCTGTTATTTCCTAAAAAAGAAGCACTTGGATAGTATCAAAAGGGACATATATATGACCTAATTAGTTATAATTTGAGAATTGAACGAAAATGGCAAAGTTTTCAGATCCTAAAGTAATAAGGTAATGGACAGTTTTTTAAACGTTTTTGTTCTTTTGTAACGGATGTTACCGATTTTAAAGCGTTTTGAGACTGATCAGAATGCATAGAAAGCTAGTGTAGCTAAACTATTACAAGAACCTGATCAAATGTTAAATCCAATGCTGAATTTATATACGTGTATTGGTATATAAATGTTATATCATTAAGATGGTTTGTTTTTGGGGGGCAGATTCTACTAGATTTTTCGTTTTCTATAAATCATTTTGAGTAATTCCAAAAATTAGACTTATTCCAAAACACACATTGTCTCATTAAAGTTATTCATTTGCTTATATTTGTGTCTAATTCCTTAGCTTTTTATGATCCCCTTAGTTGGATATACTTAGTTAGTACACCTGAAATATAAGTGCTTCTAGTATATTTGAAGCGGAGACCATACCTTAAAGTATACCTTTATTCGCCATTTTATGAACCTCGTAACAATTGTTGAACAAAGGTGATATCCGCAGAAGGACAAAAATGCATGACTGCATATTGATCAATACTGACGGTCTAAAAAAGAAATGTTCTACAATGTTCTACAACACCATTGCCACGAACTAACCCAAGAGCTGTGGGATTTTATTTGCCTGCTGCAATTACTCTTCGATATGACCGCTATTAAAACCGCGCTGCAAATCAAGATAGTGTAAACGTAGCATTAGCAGCGGAATAAAACATTTGATATACACGCTTATCAAATTGTGTTATACATTGCTTTCTTTAATTTTTAAAGACTTTTTCAATGTAAAATTCTAATCTGTATAAATAACGGTTAAAAAATAATCGGAAGTTGATAACGAGTGAACAGCGTATATCCATCAAAGTTTCCCAACCTTATAAACTGGCGGCCACTGTTCCAGACTGTGGTGCAGATAAACAAATATCTAGAATTTTTTGTTTTCAAGCTATAAATTTAATTGTGAACCTCCTACGTCACATTGAATGATTTGTTTCTCTGTAGATTCTGAGTATCCTGACAAGTTTAAATTGAATTTCATTAGCAAAAAAGTATGGGAAAACTTCGGATCAAAGTATTTTTTACTTAACATTGTAACTAAGAGATCCTTTTTGCAAGTTACATGCAAGCTACAAGCCATCCAATCCTGTAATCAGATCAGTATGTCTGTCTTTATTTTTCAATTCATTTTGCCGAGTTTACCAAAGATCTCTGTTATAATCCAGAGCTATATCACCTAAATATTATCCTAAATTGTTCCGATCGACTGAAAAAGTCTGCTTTTCATATTGTAGATTTATTTTTATTGGTCCTTCCACATGTCTAAAACTTTGCTTCATTTACACTGCTTACACAACGTAAATTTTCACTGCATATCTGTATTGTTGCAACAAGCTCTTGTTTTACTGTTAGTCTTTTGACGTAACTATATTGGGTCTTTTGCAACAGTACAATTTGTTCTGTAGCAGTATATCAAACAAATATATCTCCTAAGAACCAATGAAGCTTTTTTGTCAATTGGTTTTGGGATAAAGCATGGCATTTATACAGTGATCTTGGATGGCTGTTTGTAGAATTCCCTGATTTTTTACCGAGAGACTGTATTTGTTTGATTTCATTAATATATTTATATAAAATGTGTTTCAATTTTATCTTGGTAATTTCATTTTCCATTTCCTTAATAACAATATCAGTTTTTCGATGTCACTTGTGCCCTAGATTTTCAAGACAAGATCTGGATTTCCGAGTCATGCACGATTTTTTCAAATGTTGGTGATTAAGATATTTTTAACATTTCTTTGTCTTTTTGAAGTTTCTCTATTTATAATCTTACAATGTTTTCTTATTTCTGCAAATAGACGTCCCTTTTGTTTTTCGGAAGATGTGCAATATATAAATGGTGCCTAGGAAACGCTCAAAATGGTTAACTTAAAAACATCTTGCAAAACCTATTTATTTAATCGGTTTAGAACATGTCACGTCAAATTACGCAGCTAGGTTCAATACGTGTGACATATCTAAATAGAGAACAACGTGTATGTATTATATGATATCCTTCTCTAAGTAAATATCAGCTAACCAACGATTAAAATGGCTGGTTTTGTATAGCGTGTAGGTACGTTGAATCATTTCTTCAATAGTGTTTTTGAAATTGTGATTTATTGATTTTAATATCATGTTGTTTTTCGGTTATTTTTGATCGATTTTCCGCAGTGTATTCATTTAAAACCATTTTATGGCAACCAATTCATTAAGTACACAAAACTACAATTAGTTTACCTTTAAAAAACACACTCATTTAAGCATTGAATGATAACGAGCGGTTTTCAATTTGTCTGCACCGCTTGGTGCGTCATATGACCGAGGACATGTAAAAAATAAGCGTTCAATGCTTATATTTATATTTTCATATTGATGTATATTTGTATGAAATATTTTTCATCGCCTCTAAAAAGCCATTATTTACGGCCTTAGTCAGGGATATGAAACATACATAAAACGTGTTATTTAGTTAGCTTCCACGGCAAAAAAGTATAGTGCCAGAAATTTTGTGGAGAAAAATCTTTATAATTAAGGAGTAGACATATTTTAATGATTGTTTTTCAAAAGTATAATCAAATTGGTTATGTAAGATTGAAAGTTTCATTTAATCTTACAATTTACAAAAAAATATAGCCAAAACACATTAAGACGCATGTATTTGTGCTCATGACGCATGATTTAGAAAAGTGTATTAATGAAAAATTGAATGTCGCAGATTTCCTATGCAAACACAAGGGTAAATATACATTGAATGAAAATATTCTCATTTTACCTTACTACATTTTGTCTAAATGATCTACACCAAAGCCTCACAAAAATGAGATAATCATAGTTTCACAGTCGGAAAGAAAACTATAGTTAACGTCGTTAATCTATATTTCACATCATTCTGTAAATCATAGTTAACGCGATCATTTTTGTTTCAGAAGTGTAAACTATAATTAACACTGAAAACAACCATTTGCGTTGGCAAAACTTGATTTATCTGATAAATATAGTTTCATGATTGTGAAACTATAATTAACAGCTACAAACTAAAGTTAACGAATGTAAATTATAATTTACAGATGTGAATCTATATTTATTTGCAAAATCTTTCATTAACGTTATTTGCAGACAGGTAGACTTAGATTACCATTAGTTAACTATAGTTTACAACCGTTAAATATAGTTTTACAGATGAAAAACTGTAGCTGACGAATCATTGATAATAGTTTACGGTTCGTAAACTATAGTTACCAGTTGTTAAAACTAATTTATTAAATGTGAATATATGTTAAGCTCATTTTGTGAATTTGGCGTGCCAGACATACAACTTACTGCAGATGTCGTTACTTCACTTGTCTTTGAAATACATCATCAGCCCCATAATGTGACGTGGTATGTTTACATATGGCAACTTTTATTACGAGGTCGGTTAACCTATAGATTGTTTAAAAGGATAAAGTTTGGGGCAAGTACAGCGACAAAAACGGTAGCAAACAGACTCAATATATAAATATGCATTATTTGTACAGGGTATTTTAGGAAATAAGATTGTTCTGTTCAAAACTAGCGTATTTTTCGAGCGCCGTAAATTGCAACTCTTTCGTAAGTTTCGTATGCTCTGTAGCTACATGTATTCAGTCTAACCCTAATTTTGTTCGTAGAGCTATAACAATGAACCATAAGTAGTTTTGTCACAGGTATACTCATACAAAATATACCCCAGAACCGGCTTTTCTGAGTAACCCCCTGATAAATTATAATTTTGCTCGTGCATAATTAAGTCTGCAACAGCAACCAATCAGCGTTAAGCTGAATCCACCAGTAAAAAAATTGTTGTTAGGAAGGCAGGAATTGTTAATATTCAGTCCAGCTGTTAAAATTAAACGTGACAAATAATTTAGAAAACATGTGTAATAATGTATGTTTTACAAGCTCATGCGTAGCTGTATTAGGTGCATGCTAATACCCGGAAAGTTACAAAGCTAAATATAGTTAGAAAATATAAAACTACACTGTTGTACAACTTTGTAAATGTGTTGTTTTTTACAATACTGAATAAAAATTGTATTACTAATAAATTAACTATTAATGTTATTGTTTAGGGTTTTATTTTCCTACGAGTGGTACGTAAAAGTAGCTGTACAAGGAGCATGCTAATACTGGGAAGTTTAAAAAAAACTTTACTAAAACCAGAAAAGATAAATAAACATTGATGTACTTTGTAACAATGCGGTTTTCACAATACAGTATATTAGTTTGATTGGCAATTTATAAATTTTTAATGTTTTTCATAGTTGTTTTGTTTTGTTTTCGTTTGTTTGATTGCTTGTTTATTTTGGGAGTTTTTGCAAGCAATATATTCTATAAATAAATAAAGAGTTAATTTATTTTGCTGTTTGTAAGTTTAAAAAACAAACAAACCAGAAACATATACATAACTTGTTATGTAGAGAAATGCGCTAGGACATAATGTTTAAAACTGTAATTGTTCGGAAAAAAAAAATTATACACTCAACAAAACCTCTAATTGTTCACCCTGATAAATAGAATACGTTGATATAGCGAAATAAAATCATGTGAAATTTGCAAATTACTTAATCAATATGTCTTTTCATTAATAGCACCGATGAAATAAGGCAAAAACGATTGAAACTAATTACCCGAGACGAAACGTTAAAACATTTTTTTTTTCACGTGCTTAATATGATTGACATTTTTTTGGTAATTGATATTGGTCTTTGGTGATATTTAAAAAGGAAAAGAAACCACTTATCATTGCCAAAATGATAATTGGAAAAAAAACCAGCCAGAGCCGCTAGAATATTGATGTCTGCATCGTTTTTACTGCGACCGATTGTACTTTTGAATTTGGTGCTTATTTTGTCCTCGACATTGTTTTAAATATCAAGCAATCCGAAAGACACATTATTTTGATATAATTGTTTCTCTTCCGTTACTGATTTCATTTCCATTGGCAATTTTAAACAATCTGAAAGCTCTGATATTTAGCAATGGTTGTAACCAGTGGTCAAGGTCAAAGCATTGCATTTAAAAGAAAACCAGTTACTTCGACGGCAAGACAAATAAACATTCTTATTTCTTATAGTAAATGCAGTATACTGGGTGAACACCTTGAACTTTGATTTAGTGTATATCTCAACAACAGTGAAAAAAATCAAAACAAGGAAACTGATTCAATTAATAGCTGGATAAAAACAAAACGAAAATAACATATCCGTGAATTTTAAAAAAATAAATTCCGTTTAACGAGGCCGGGTCTAATTTTTTCTGCCCTAGATTTTTGAATGAAATTTTTTACAAGAATTTCTACTGATATAATTATTATTTTAAGATAAAAAAAAATAAGACATTTACCACACCGTTTGTTTAAGGGGTCATCTCAAAGTTTGTTAATTTTTAACATAGGACCCTATGGGATTTTGCTTGAAATGTACCAAATTTGCACATTTTTTAAACTTCTGCCCTAGGGATTTCTTTTTCTGTTCTAGATATTGAAGTTATTACTAAAAGGCATCAAATTGTCAAATAAATAAAAACCTTTACCTCCTGGTTTGTTCCAGGGGTCTTATCAAAGTTATTTTTTGTACGCCCAATTTCCCAGTTTGTCAGATAATGGCTATTTTTTATTTGACAAAGACGGAAATGGTGATCTTTATTGTATTATTAAAACATTAAGACATATTAAAGTAATAAATAAATATATAACATCACATGTTAAGGGTAATTAATATAAAATACATGGTTAATGTCTTGAAAGAAATGAATTAAGCTATATTTAAGCGGGTTAAGAAAACATGACAGAGGGTTAGGCTTGCTGAACCCTCTTCACGTTTTCGACCCGAGCCCAAATATAGCTTATACTTCGAGACATTTATGTTTATTACACAATATAATATCAATTTTACACATCAAACGAGCTTTTTTCAACAAATTTCGCTGAATATCTGCGGTTGAAACTACCCGCCATGGCGTCAACAAAGCAAAAATATGACGTCACAATACAAATGAAACGCTGCGCGAATGCGTGCGTACTCGTTCTATACTCGGCCTCGTTAAGTGTTGAAATAATTGCAACCCGGCACAACGTGTGCCGACAGACGATGACCTGACACCAACATGGTGTTCCGGGCACATTATATAATTGTTTTACTTTCATGTTAAATACTGAAATCTGATTGGCTAAGACGCAGTTCATAATCCTTTCTATTACCCTCAGCGTTAGCAACGCACTAAGCAACGGGTAACATTAACAATTGTTACATGCGCGAAAATTATGCGCGTACGGTTCGCTGTAGAATTTACGTTATTCCTATATAAAAGCAGTAAAATTTTCTTAAAAATTAAGCCATTTAGTATAACAAAATAAATTGTGCCTGTTTGGGAGGATAACAGTTGAAATTGACACCCCGAGGAAACCATTGTCAACCGACGCGAAGAGTGTCAATTTCAACTATTATCCCCCCAAACAGGCACTTTTTATTTTATCATACTGAATGTCTTACACATGTAATTTTAGAAAAAATTTTACTGCTTTTATATAGAAATGACGTTAATTCTACGGTGAACCATTCGCGCATAATTTACGCGCATATAACAATTCGTTGTGTTACCCGTTGCTAAGTGTGTTGCTAACGCTGAGGGTAATAGAATTGATTATCCTTGAGGTTCAACCCTGTTTTTTATAATTGTACATAATAAAATGTACATTACTCTAAACCGATCACTATAAGAGCTGAGAATAATGCTTATATCATCAGGTAATACTTGCACTGTATGCTTTTAACAAATTCAAGACAATAACAGAGGCAATATATCTTGTCTAAGAGAAATTAAATTCTTTTATGTGCTAGCTAGGTAACTATGTACTCGTCTTGTTGAGGTTTTTTTGTCACTTATATCTTGTAATAATAGGTGTCAGGAAAATTACGGAGTAATGTTTATCTTTTTTTATGATACCGTGTAACGGGTAAGTATCGGGGTTGTTTACTTTGTGTGGTATTTTTCGAGTATGAAAAATCCGCAGAAATTAAAATCGCAAACTATTCTTAAATCACTTACTAAATTATTCACTAATTGGGATGATTAAAGTATCTACCGGTTTCAGGCAGTTTGTATTCTCAAATGTGGTAAGTATGTTACTCAGCAGTCTATACGCGGCATTTACCTCTTTACTCCTAATATCATTTTGGGTGGAACAGTTTCAGCTCATGTTAATAAATACAAGTTTATCTTTCTGCATAATGTTTTCCAAGCACTTGTATAAAATTCATTTCCTTTTCCAAAAATGGTTAGATA
Source organism: Magallana angulata (assembly GCF_025612915.1). Classification (NCBI taxonomy): domain Eukaryota; kingdom Metazoa; phylum Mollusca; class Bivalvia; order Ostreida; family Ostreidae; genus Magallana; species Magallana angulata. The sequence goes on from NC_069112.1 coordinate 19,703,045, forward strand.
AACATTTGCCACGCGACAATTACCGCATCTAAAGTGTCAACAGGCGGCTGATAATGTAATGAGAAATTATCATCGAGAACAACACCCTCATTACAAACAGTAACGGCGGTGATACCCACAGCGGAGCACCCAAAATGCGCATGAACAAAAACTCTTTGGCAAAAAATGCGTAATTTATATAACAAAACTTAACGATATAAACTGAAATGTTGCTAGTTTGGAATTATATTCACAGTTGTTTAAATCAATAGCAACGACAGAAAAATTGGTCGATAAATTGATTGAGCATTCACTATCTCGCAGAAGGTCGATCGATCGATAAGCGGCCGGACTCCGGGAGATAACTCTTACTAATTATCAGCACTCAGTTTTTTGTTTCATCGCGCCGGTTTACAGAAAAGGTAAGATTCGGATTGCACAACATATTTTAAACAAAAACGAGAGGAAATTTCAAGGGGCTGTATAATGTCGCCGGATTGGACAGCATTCCGAAATACACAATATCCGGATTCATCGTTTAAAAGCGTAAAATTATTTGATTGAAAATCGGACCAAGCAGCTTTAACACTAAAATTTACATGTGTAAGACACTGTATTTGTCACGTCCATGATACTGTGCATGAATTATTTTCAATACCTGTTTATTCTTTAAAATCATCACCAATTCCATTCACAACTGTTGTCATTCAAAATCACGTGAGTTAAAAAGAATTTAAATTTTGAGTTGATCTAAACTGTCATGTATTCAAGGAATCCATTGATTTTATCATGTGTTACGTAATTAAGTAATTAGGTTTAAGGGGTCAAATGTCCAAACTTCTGATCACTCATGTATCATTTGATATTTGACCTTTTATTTGATATCAAGAAAAGGGGGCATGCCTCTCAAATTAGGTGGTCAGAGGGTTCAAAAGTATTTTATCTATACATGTAGCTCTTCACTGAGAGATATTTTGTGAAAGTTTATAAAAGCAGATATGTATCTTACAGTTATGTATCTTAGCAATATAATGATTTTATCAAGCGTTACGTAATTAGAGGTTTTCAGCGGTCAAATGTCCAAAAAATTAATAACCCATATATCAGAAAGGAAAAATCTTTGGAAATGCAGTATAGAAGAAAAGATGCTCAAAATGATGTACTGAGCAGTATTCAATCTTCAAAGTGTCATTTAACAGCCCTTATAAGGAGATAAGGGATCTGCCCCAAAAGTTTCCTTCACATATATCTCAGGAACGGTAATGAATTTCTAAACACACGTTGAACAAAATGTGTTTAAAATAAAACGACAATTTTTATTTGATATTACGAATTAGGGACTGATCCCTCAAATTAGGGATCAAGATGTGCCTTAAGTCTTTCATCTATATGGTCATTTACTGAGTAATGTTATGCAATAGGCTATAAAAGCAAAATTAGGTATATTACGTTTATATATCCCAACAATATAATAGTTTTCTCATACGTTACCTAACTAGGGATTTTAGGGGGCAGACGTAAAATAGTTTAATCTTTCGTATCTTAGTTGGAAGAAATGCAACGTAAGAGATTTTTTAAAAAGCATTAGTACTCAACACGTATTTCCAGTTCAAGTTTTAATTTGTTGTCGAAAGTCGATGACGTCATATAACCTTCTAAAATCGTACGGAAGACCTCCTTGTTGCTCGCAAACTACTTGACCAATTTACATGAAACTTTCAGGTCTCATTGATAATGATCTGAACCTTATATGAAATATTTTAATGATGACGTTACTTCCGGTTTTGAGTTATTCACAATTTAACGCTTTTACGTTAGCATTTTGCTAAAACGTGTAGAGCAAATTACTTGATAAAGTCAAGAGCTTTTATTTGAGATCAAGAAAAAGGGGCTGGCTCTTCAAATAAGGGGCTGAGAAGGCTCTAAAGTCTTTTAATTATATCTCTTTACGGTGAAATATTTTGTGATACAGTATAGAAGCAATAATGTTTATTATAAAGTTAATTACTTATGAATGACAATTGTGTACTCCTATATTACGTAAATAGGGATTTTAAGGGGCCAGAAGTCCAAAACTTTGATCCTCAATATCTCAAAATGGAGGAAAATTCTGAAAAGCAATATTGAACAGAAGATGCTCAAAATATTGAGCTTTACAAGGAATAAAGAATTATAAATCAATATAAAATATAAAATATATTAATATAAAAAATTAATATAAATTAATAAGAAATAGAATTATAAAGAAAAATTGTAATATCATAAACATCAGTACAGGAATACGCCTAGATATTATTCTTTTTTGTCGATCGAAATAAGTGAAAGAAAAGTTAACGAATAATAAAAATTAAACGATACCACAATCTGAATTTTACTTTTATTAACGTAATAATTATTCAATCATATAAGTGCGATTTTATTTATCAATTTTGAAAAACGAACAATTCGAGTTAACCGAACAAAAAATGACAGATTACTTATATTTCAATTATAAATCAAATATTCTATATAATTATAAAATGCATTAAACTATAATACAATAAAAGACAATAAAAAGGACCTACCGTGTCGAAAGAATAATACGTTATGCTTTTTCCAGTAGATTCTTATTAACATGGGTAACAGTGGCTGGTCTTGTAAATTGCAGATTTTTTTTTCAGGAGTTTCAAAATGTTTATCCACCAGTCGATAAAGGTTGATGTTCCGTACTATTTCATCTAAATCCATACAATCACAGCCAATGAAATGCGCAAGAAGATTCTAATTGATTTATTTAACACGTTTTCAGACTCTGATTTCTCACTAATACATGCTTGAAAACATACACAAGAGGCCCTTAAGCTTAAATTGCATAATGATACCGTCCCCTATAAGGTCCTCCAAAATACATTTGGATAATCACAACAGGGACCTTTATATAACTTAATCAGTTATATAATTCGAGAATTAAACGAGATTGGTAAAGTTCTCCTATCCTAAAGTACATGTATAAGCTAATGAACAATATTTAAACGTGTGGGTTCTCGGGGGTTTTTTCAGGGTGTTGATAGATTTTTTTGTAACCAATGTAGTCATTTTACAGCATTATGACACTGAATAGAAACGTAGTGTAGATAAACTATTTAAAGAACCTGAGTAAATGTCCAAGGTTTATTGTAGTTCCGTGTATTGGTATATAAATGATTTATTATAAAGATGGTTTGGTGGTTTTTTGGCAGATTCTACTAGATTTTACTTTTTCAAGAAATCATTTTGAGTAATTTAAAAAATAACACTTATTCTAAAGCACATATTGTCTCATTAAAGTTATTCATTTGCTTATATTTGTGTCACATCCCTTAGCTTGATATGACCCCCTAAGTTGGATATACTTTTTTAGGGCACCTGAAATATATTTGCCTCTATTATCTTTGAAGCGGAGACCTTGCCTTAAAATATACCTTTATTCGCCATTTTATAAACCATGTGACAATTGTTGAACAAAGGTGGTAACTGCACAAGGACAAAAATGCATGACTGCATGTTGATCAATACTGATCTACATTTATAAAAGGGTTATACCAAACATTTATTTAGATTTTTTCAATACATAATCACATAATATATAAATTTTCTGTGCAATCTGATACGAAGATTCGAAAACTTACGATTGACACTGATCGTGTTGCTGGTAGAGAAGTTTTTGATAGTCAAAAAATGTTCTACAATTAACACAATTGCCACGAACTACCCCAAGAGCTGTGGGGTTTTGAGTGCTACTTCTATTTCAACCTGTTCTTCAAATCAAGATAGTGGAAAATTGGCATTAGCAGCGGAATAGAATATCTGATATATCCGCTTATCAAAAATATCTTTTACATTGATATCTTTGAAATTACTGTTTAAAAGACATTTTCAATTTACATTATCTAATCTGTATAAATATGGTTAAAAATAATAATTGAAAGATGATAACGAGTGACCAGCGTATATCCATCGAAGTTTCCCAATCTTATAAACTCGCTGCTACTACACGGACACTGGTACAGAAACAAAAATTTCTAGATCTTATGTTTTTAAGCTATAAATTTTAATTGTGAACCTCCCACGTCACATTGAATGATTTGTTTCTCTGTAGGTTCTGAGTATCCTGACAAGTTTAAATTCCATTTCATCAACAAAAAGTATGGGAAAACGTCGGATCAAAGAATTTTTTCAGTTTACCTTGAAGCTTATAGATCCTTTTGGCAAGCTACGTGCAAGCTACAAGGTATCCAACCCTTTAAACAGATCTTTATTTTTTCAATTTATTTTGCCGAGTATGTTTACCAAAGATCTCTATTATAATCTAGAGCTATATCACCTTAATATAATCTTAAAATTGTTCCGATCGACTGAAAAAGTCTTCTTTCCATATTATAGATTTTTTTTCATTGGCCCTCTCACATGTCCAAAACTTTGCTTCATTTACAATGGTTACACAGTGTAAATCTTCACTGCATGTCTGTTTTGTGGTAACAAGCTCTGATTTAACTGTTAGATATTTGACGTAACTATATGGGGTCTTTTGCATCAGTACAATTTTTGTTCTGTAGCAGTATATAAAAAAAAATATATCTCCCAAGAACCAATGCAATGAAGCTTTTTTGTAAATTAGTTTTGGGATAAAGCATGACATTTATACAGTGACCTTGAATGGCTGTGTGCAAAATTTTTGATTTTTGAACTGTGTTCAATCACAATTCGTTAGATTCCTCAATGTCCTTAAATTAAACAAGTTTTTTTTAATAAGGAGTAGATATATATTAATGATTGTTTTTCAGAAGTTAATATCAATATGGTTATGTAAGATTGAAAGTTTCATTTAACATATTTTTCATAAGTTATTTTGTTTCATTTCCCGGAGTTCCGGATACGGACGGCCTGCTTTTACTACAAAACACTATTTGACTTGCTTCATTTAACTGGATAGAAACATTGATGATACCACTTAATTAAATATCGCACATTTAATTGAATAGCGCTGCGGTTAATAATTTTTTTTGTGGACGCATTGCATTGCACACTTTCGGCGACCAGAAAAATATACATACAAAGGGATGTTCCTTTCAATCATGATTAACTTAATAAGCATGTTGAAGAGTGAATTTGAAATTTGATATTTTACCTTATGGGTGCATGGAAAATGTGTAATATATATCGACTAGAATATAGTTGGTTAACCGACTTGTAGTTAGCAATGTAAGGCAAGCACATACATAATCTCATTTTTGATTTGATCCATAACGTCTTGTACAGGTTTCTGGTACTGGAAGAATCTTGCAGGCTATTATCTTGGATTCTCTGTGTATGTCTCCGATACTACGGATATAGCACAGGGAACGTTGTGTTTCAAGGACAACAACTTCACAATAAACACAATACCCCCTGTCTTTACAACAAACTGTTTTGTTCATGGACAATATGTCATATACTATAACGAGAGACTACCAGAAGTTGCCTACCCTAACGATTACAAGGATGATATAGCTATTAACCTCTGTGAAGTAGAGGTGTATGGTGAGTGTTTTGTATATTAAGTGTATTGATATCTTGAAATACGTTTATCTTTTATACGTTTATATTTTCAAAGATAATACATAGTATAGTGTTATATAATTTGGATGTTCTATATGGTAAGAACATGTACGTTTTTTCAGAAAGTATGATTATTTATCATGAATATTTTAAGAAATAAGCTTGATTACTTTTTTATATTTGTTAATAACAAAATGCATTCGCTTAACGTTTTTATGGCACACTTCCATGTGACGTATTGTTTTTCTAAATAAACAATAAAATTAAGTGTAATTATAGTATTTTCTTTCCCATTCTTGTCAACTAATATGGTATTGCATTGGGTTAGTGGGTTTACTATGAATTTGTAAGTCCTGAGTTCGAATCCCGCTCAGGGTTTTAAAATTTTCGCTTCTCTAAATATTTTTAAAGGCTATTTTTTTTGGTTAAATATTGTAAAGTTTGAAAATTCTAAACCGACGAAAGTATCTCAATTATAGTGTACTTAAATCCACATTAATATCGACATATGTCCCTTACCACCTTAACGCGTACGCTTGTCAAAAAACCCCAGAAGAAACCAATATGTATGTTCATTGTTCAAGAAAAGTCTTTATGCTGTATCTCATGCTCAGTGTTGTTTATTTTATTTGTTATCTCTATTTTAAATATCATTGCATTGAAAAATGGATATATGTCCGTATTGGTACCTTGAGTATTATTATGAATATTACTTTTATTCCATTTTTAAAAAAAATCATAGTAAAGTTTAAAACAAATACAACTTTTGATTTTTGTATGGCTCACTGATCTTTTAGCGTAGTTTTTTTTTTTTTGTTTTTTTTTTTTTGCATATACACACACATACAGATGCGATTTATTGCAGGAAATTGACATCAATATAATTTAAAAGAAAAACCAATACTCATAAATCACATTTGCTGTACAGGATGCCATGAAACAGGATATTACACATCGAACTGTTCAATTCCCTGTCTAGACGTTAACTGTCAGTACTGTCACATAGAGACGGGCACCTGTCAGGGCTGTAAACCTGGGCAGCGATGTGAACTAGGTAAATATTGTGTAATAAATGTCATATTTTTTATAAAATATAATACAGAGTTTCATTATGTATTTGAAAAAAAAGCACAACAATTATAATTTTATGATCGTTTAAGAATGTGACAGAGGTTTTTTTGGCATTGGATGCAATGAAAAATGTGGTTACTGTCATGATGAATTCCAATGCCCCAATGAAACCGGGGTTTGCTTGACCGGGTGTGGTGCTGGTTATAAAGGGGACTTGTGTAAAACACGTGAGTAAACAATCGGTAACGTACGTGCTTAATAGCTAACAGCACATCAACAATTATCATAATGGCGCGAGCTTATGGCAAAAATGTTAAATCACATCAAGATATGTTTTCTTTCATTACGCGACGTGGTAAGATTATTGGTATAATTATTTTTTCTTATTATCTGCTTATTTAATTTGATGTATAATGTTTTGTCTCTCTTGTGACTAACACAATTAAGCACAAAAATGAAAATACATTTAGAAATTAAGGAACGGCTATATACCCCATCCCCGCAAGTGAATCCACTTGATACTAAAGTGTTATATCAAGTACGATACTTGTTAAATAATCTTTTTTAAACAAATAAACTTCTTTCCGGTATTTCTAAATAGTCATATCTATTTAGTAATTTCCAGTTTGAACGATCACTACATGTTTGAGGACTATTATGTTAAATAATCAATATCTTAAGATGTTTTAGTTTTTATTCAAAAAATCTCTTTTGTTTTACGGTTTATAATAGTATATTCTGATGCTACAAGACATATACACAGGTGGCCAGTTTTCACACCTTACCACGGTCGCTCTGTCGTCTGCATAGTCTGAGCGTTGTCTGTTAGTTCTGAGGGTTTTACTGATCTCAGACTATCAAAAGAATTTAGTCTGCACACGTTCACAAAGAAAGATACAGTACTCTGTCCATCATACACATTTATTTATAGCTTGAACTTCAATTAAGAAAAGGGACAAAAACACAACCTTTTAATTAATGAGGGAAAATCAATTAATGTATAAATAACCGCTGGTCAAATTACCGTATGTAGTTCTTAACATGTGCATGAATAGTAATTCTCAAAAATCACAGCAAACGTCAGTATGTATCATTAAATATCAGAACCCACAGCAATTATCAGTTACAGTACAATTATCAGTTATTATCAGCAATTCTCAAAAATAACAGTACAATATCAGTTATTGTTTTCCCTTGGACTGAAATGTCACATTTTCATTGGTTTAAACATAGCACGTGATTGCCTCATATATCTCTATATTTGTTCTGTGAGAAATAATATTAGGCAATATGGCCGTCATTGGTCGACGCTTCGCTTACTCATTTCGACATTTCATAGTATTTTATACATAAACTGCATGCCGTAAGTTCTCAAAGTATTTGGAGTAGTTGTCCTTTGAAATTCTTTAAAATTAGAGTAGTTGCCCTTAGAATATTGACGTCACATTGTTTTGTCTGGAGCAGAACAAAATGGCAGCGTCGAAATTTGCTCAAATCTCTGCAGATGAAAGGGAAAAAACATTTGAAATTGAATAGCAACAAAACATTGTAAGTAAACATGGGTGAAGCAAAGATTTTTAAAGAGTATATGAAAGGTGAGATTGAAAATTTTGAAGAGTTTAAATGAGTTAAATTGGACGAGATGTAAGGCATCTTGTTTATGGCTTTGCGAAGATCATCGCTATTTGTAAATAAATATGTCGATTGATAGTCCTCGAGAAAACAAAACACTTATTAGGTTAGTTACTGACTCACTACGGAAATATATTGGGTTGATCAATCTCATAGAAGGCTCGGCTTCGCCTCGCCATCTATGAGATTGATCAACCCAATATATTTCCGTAGTGAGTCAGTAACTAACCTAATAAGTAATAATATAAGAAACTAGACTCTTGTTGCTATAGCAACAAAAAGGTCTTCCGTTCCTCATGTATTAATCTGCACAAACAATCCAGTTATCTTGTAAACAGATAATGGATATATGTACATTTTGTCTTTTCTCAAAGTTTGGATCTTCAAGTTTTCGTTAGTTATAATATCTCGTTGAAAAAATATTTTTATCTAAGTTCCGGAAACAAACAAACGGAAGTGATTTAAAAAACGGAAAGTAGTTATGTTAGTTCATTTACCTACGTACGTTACTGTTCATCACATTGAGTAAAATGTTTTTAAAAAAGTTAAAAGTTTTAAAAAAAGTTCTATTGCTTTTGAACATTTCAAGTATTAACCGGAAGTGACTTAGAACCCAATGAAACCCGTTAAACACATGTTCAATCAATGTCCAATATCTATATAAGTCTTGATCTATCAGTTTCTTGTGGGTACTTTGTTTTTAAAAAAGAAGACTACCTGAGATATTTGAGATGTCTCACCGGAAGTAGATCTTTTTTTTTACCATGTGTAGATGACTTTTTGTATTTCTATAGCTAAAATGTTACTTCAATGCTAAATAACCAAAATATTTTTAAAAATATCAAAATTGGGTGTACTTCCTGTGACGACCGGAAGTTACGCCAGATAAAACAAAAGTGTTTAAACACATGTACATACATAGGTCTATTATCCCACAAAGTTTGGTTGTTCAAGTCGTTACTGTTTTTGATATCTCGTCGAAATAAGGTTTTTGGTCTCTGGACAGGAAACGGGCAAACGGAAGTGTTCAATGTAAATTGTATTCAATATTTCTTGTATACTTGCCTTTTGTACATTATTTTCATTTATCTAACTAAAATATATCAAAGGAAAACAGTTAAACTGATAAACAGCTCGATTTTTTTTAACTCTTCCAGTATGGACCGGAAGTGACGGAAGACAAAATGAAACCGGTTTAACACATCTTCAATCAAATGTCTATCATCCATGAAAGTTTCGTGTCTTGATCGCTTATAGTTTCTGAGATCTCGCGGGTACAAAATGTGTTTTAAAAAAGCTACCTGAGATAATTGAGATATCTCACCGGAAGTAAAAACTTTTTGTTGATATCACATCGCAGAGATTTCCTATGTATAGATTTATGCTTATATATTTATTCTATTGACAAAAAAATTGATGCGTAAAAATAATTATCTTTTTTAAGTGCTTCCGGTGACGACCGGAAGATATGACGAACAAAACAAAAGTGTTTAAACACATCTACAGCTATTGGTCTATCATCCCACAAAGTTTGAATGTTTAAGTCTTTACCGTTTTTTAGATCTCGAGGTGACAAGCTTTTTGTCGTGGGACAGGAAACGGACGACCGGAAGTGAATTTAAAACATTTTTAATTAAAATCCTCTAGATCTTTTTATTTTCTGTCATTCCTGAAATTTTATAAAAATCCATCAAGACATCTCTGAGAAATTCACGAGAGAAAAAGGGGAAAAAAAATAATAATAATAAGAAAGAAAGAAAAAACCTAACAATCACAATAAGGTCTTCCGTTGGAAACGGAAGACCTTAATTATCAGTGGAAAATGGCACTTTTAGTACTTTTAGAGCCACTAGTACTCTAGCATTTTACCTTTACATTGTTTTTATTTTAAATGTTTAAAAAAAAAATAATTGCAGATTTAATTGCATGTTATATCAGACAATGTCATTCAGCATTTAACTCAATTGATCATAGCATAGTATGAAAATACCACATTAAAATCTCATACCACATCATTAGCATTGTATGCTATACACAATATAATACCCAAGAGGCTGTCTGTGAGCCATCATGTATCGTACAAACATCCACACCTTACAACATATTTTTATGTTCTTTTTACCGTTTATGAATGTGACAAAGGATCGTATGGCATTGGGTGTAATGAAACATGTGGACACTGTCGTGATCTGAACCAATGCTCCAATGTCAATGGAACTTGCTTAACCGGATGTGGGGCTGGTTATCAAGGAGATTTATGTATATCACGTGAGTAGACAACTACCAAGGTACATGCTAAGCAAGCACTTTATCATTATTAAAACAAATTAATAAAATTAATTATAATGACGCGAGGTTATGGTTAAAAAAGGTTACATCACATCAAGATTTTTAGTTTCAATTACGCAATGGGATTAATACATGTAGTGATAACAAAAACATATTTACAATAATCTTAAGAAACACATAGAACAGTCGTAGCCTGAGAAAGTACCTCCATATCAACGGTACATGTTTAACTGTATTTGATCAAGGTTATCAAGGAGGATTGTCCAGGATAAGTGAGTACACAACACATCTGAAACACGCATTCTGATTAGATAGATAGATAAATAGATAGATAGATAAATAGATAAAGAGATAAATAGATAGAGAGATAGATATATGTGGATCGCTTTATGACTATATCGATTAATATTGGGGTTTTTTATGTTAGGTTTCAACAAATAGGCAATACCAACAGTATTAATGGGGTTAATCTTTTGCCTTCATAATATTATTTACAAGTAGAAAACGTTTGATGGTGTACACTTAACAAGTCATTTTTATCTTTTTAATATGAATTAACAAATTAATCAAAAAGCAATGCTGCATTTATAAAATCTATAAACGAATCAATAAATACGTTAATTATTGAGCGAGTGTCTAATAAATCTCAAATGGATCCCAACTGGATCTCCACGAAATCTCAAAATGATCGGCAGATAAAAGAAAATAACAGTTCTATGAATACAACATTGATATTATATTTTTTTTTACAGATAACGCTTGTTCTGTCAAATCTTACAAACACTAAATACCACATACATGTATAGAGTTCTTTTCAAGATAATAAAGTAATCATATACTCATATTCAAAGACCCGGCAAAAATAGCACGTTTGCATGAGGTATTAACTTTTAAAGAAAATGCGAAAAATAATGATCGAATGTTTTTCGAATAAATTCTGGAAAAAGTTTGTATATGTTCACCTATCGTTGCAAAGATTTTTAATCAAATCACCATAAAATGAATATACGTAGATTTTGTAACTTTCATCAATATTATTCAAAATGGATTTGAGTTGTTCTGGGAAAACAGAATTATATACAATACGGGCGTAAAACGGCCCCCTAAAATGATCATCATCTGTTAACTGGAATTCTTTATTTTCTTTGTACCTATATATATATATATATATATATATATATATATATATATATATATATATATATATATATATATATATATATATATATATATGATGTTTTTAAATAATGTTCATTTTGATTCAACTACCCACGATTTAGAAATATGACATCGAAAAGACAACCTTTTCCCGCCATATTTGCATTTTTAGCATAAAACAGCTTGTTTTCAAACATTTATTCTTTCAGAAAACATAGAGCGCATGCTTGAACAAACAAAATATTTTAATCAGAGATGTATCTAGCCAAGTCTAATAAGTGACAAAAAAATGTTCCTTGTTCAAGCATGCGATCTATATTTCCCATTCATAAAAAGATAAGAAAAATGTCAATTTTTGACCGATTTTGATTGAATTATAGAAATAGCGTCACTTCTGACGTCATATACTGCCAGTGAGTCCAAATAAATCAAATAAATAGGTGAAAAAATATTTTACATCAACTCCGCTAAAATATAACATAACATTTTATTGTACCAGAAACACTAAAAAAAATGGCTAATAATGGGAGCCAAATTTAACTCTTATCATATAAAGTTCTTTTTATATAAATGAAAACAACACTTTTATTATCGCAAATACTATGATAAAACTCGTGTAGTACGAGGAGGGGTATGGAATTTGTTTTTTAAAGTTATTTTTTTTTTTTTGGAGCCCGGTAAAATTCTTAACAAATCTTTGCAAAATTGTACCGTTATAACGAATTCGTTTATTACGAATATACGGATAAAGCACACCTATCTTTTGAGTCCCGAAGAGGTAAATAATGACAAAATTAACACTTTTTAACAAATTATGGATATGACGAAGTATATCCATAATTCCTATGAGTTCTCTATGACCGAGTTTTAATGTATCAATGATATTCTAATAAACTCAACATAAAATTCCCGAATTCAATTTCAAGTTAATTTCCAAAACATTGTCGTCATCAAACGGTCACTGGTAATATTCCGCCATCAGCAGGAGATAAGTTATGTATATTGTACCTGAATTTACTTCACAGTAAGTCGCACTTCGTTACATCCGTTATGATAGAAAACTGTTGCATTGTGCGTCCGTTGTTTACTTGTTAATATTTACTGTCAATATTTTTTTCTGTCGAGCTATTATTACAATTATTGACTATTCGTCTATATAGAGTTATATTGTGACACTATACAACTGAACATAATCATTTTAAAAAAAACACACATAGAAAATACTCACAACGGTTATTGTGACATTATAAACGAACATATACGGGACATTTATTATTTTTCAAAAAGTATGACTGGAACAACATTTTTAGAAGCTTTTTTTCTGCATATGCCACAAGTGCTAACCATGAATTCTACATGTGATTTTTAGGAAAAAAAATTACTTTGTTTTGGCCGACACAAAACGTTCCGTAATCAAGCTTTCGCGTTGTTGTTAACGCGATGTCGCATTATACTTCGCGCAAACGTGTTAATACTATACAGTAATTGACTTGGTACGAGGGCAACGTATGAATTATTGAACCTAAAGATGAAATTGTTGGCTGATGCCACAGGCAACGATTTCACCTTCGGATCCAACAGTTCATATGCCTCATACCAAGTCAATGACTGTATTGTTATACCTTTCACTTAAATTATTTGCCTTAAAAGCATATGGTTAATCTTTCGTATCACGTCGTATCACTCTTTCTTAACTAAACTTTGGCTTTTGCCGTTCTGTCGAGTTTGAACAAAGATCAATTAGCTTTGACGTAGCGGTCAAACAATGTTGATGTTAGTTTGACCTTGTACATACATGTAACATTCGTTTTATTGGACTTTTTTGTAAGAATTATATGGAAGAATATTTATAAGGGTAACGCCTATGCACGTTTTTCCTTTCTTAGGGTACCATGCTTTATTAGTATTTTATACACAGTGATTAAGATATGTCTTTTCATGAGTTTTTCCTGAAAAAAAAACAATGTTTCATCATCGAGTACTCCTTTGAGAAGCTAATCGAAACACAGTATGAAAATATGTTTATTAGGTCAACATTTCCCATTATAATCCTCAGTAGGAAATCTATTTTCGTTCCTGTGAATTTTATCGAGGGAAAAATGATAATGTGTGAATGAAGTTATTTTAGGATTTTTCCCTTTCAACGATTTTAATTGCACTTCTGTCACAGGTTTGTGTAATTTTCTTAAAAATAGTTCAAATATGCAGCATAATTATCTTGGGACAGACTATAAATCTCTCAACCATAGAGTCGTTAACGTTTAGAGTTTTTGAAGGCTTTTTTTGCTATCTACTGATGTAGTATCTTACAGTGATAATTCCTAATCTGAAGAATGTGTTAGAAGAGTAACATTACATACAATGCAAAGTTTAGGTATCGATTATAAAACACAAACACTTTATAATTACTGATACTTAGTACCCAGGCTATTCTAATTGATTCTAATTGATATTTCACTTACTTTAAAAGTGTTATTTACGCTGGTGGTTAGGTACGCGCTACCTAAGGTCAAACAATACGCGTGGGTATTAAATGCAGTTACCTGATTTACCACATTAATGTCTTGATTTCTTGTTATCATTCGTGCGTAGATATTTTAAGCGGCTACATATTATTGCGTAACTAATGTTTTCTTTTTTCCGAGAGTGAATAAGCACTTTTGGAGTATTCATTCAGGGTATCTGTATCCTAAATATTTAAAGCTCATCTATCAGAGCTACATATGTTCCAATACATGTTTTTCATATCTACGATATGTTCAGTTATAATCCGGATTTATATGTACATAACCGGTTCAGAGTTTATAGTAGTACCTCCACGAGCGCCATGCTGTCCCATGTTCAGAAATGAGTCACAGACAGCTAGTAAACATCATTTATTCACTAGAAAGGCGTCAATGCATGTTTTTCATATCTACGATATGTATTGGAGCCTTTACTAGATTTAATGTCAGTTAATTCACATGAAGTTCAGTGCATCATTGTTTACTTTCATGCTTACAGGTTTTTATATATTGTAACAAAAAATGAATAGAGTTAAATAGACTTTTTTTTACATATGTGTAGCTGTCCCCAACCTATATTATGTAATGACAAGTTCATGCAATTGTGTAATAAGTGATTTTGTTTATATTGTAGTATCTACAGTTTATTCCTAGTGAATAAATGATGTTTACTAGCTGTCTGTGACTCATTTTTGAACATGGGACAGCATACTACATATTGTATATATTATAAATTTATATATTACATATGTACGTATTGGTTCTTCTGACTGTTAAACTAAACCAGGCGGATATATTTCAATTATATAATTCGAGTAAGTGTGGATATATTTCCTTGATTTCATTTTCACAATTTTTAGATTTCATTTAATCTTATCTTGCTCTCCTAAAAACGTTGAAACATGTATGTGAAGATGCAAATGCATATGCAAACGCATATGCAAACGCCTTGATAATAATAAGTTATAACTGTTTAGTAGGTGGATCAAAATGTAAAAAAAAAAATTAACGGGGAAATTCATGGCTTAGAATTTATGCTCATATTAAACTTTTTAAATTGGAAGGGTAACTATTTCCCTCACAAACAGGTACTATTTTTTTTTATTATACTGAGTCTTCCTTTTAATAAAACTATTCCATATAACAATTCAAATTATCAAAAGTATTTAAAATGAATACTTCCAATCAAGCACAAAACATCATATCAAAATGTCAAAAAATAGGACAGATTATAATTAAAACGCCTCTTGCATATTTGGAGTCGGCTTGCTCTTTCGTAGCGATTCTTTTTTAGATGTTGAGCTGTTAACAAAAAATGCAAATAGATCAGATATTCACTTCCAACATGATATTTAACAGCTAAGGACAGTACACTTTGTGCTCATAAACGCCCTTTTTAGAATATACATAATCTTGTAATATTTGTATGTTAAAAAAAAGGAAAACAATTAATATGTGAGTAACCACACAGAGTGCTTGTTTATAACTTTAAAATGACACTCACCGGGGACAAGTGGTGACGCGTCCAACCTCCTCATATTAACAATAAGGTAAAATGATTACCGGATACAAAAAAACTTAAGTTAATATCTAATGAGCATTTAAAAGTATTTGCAAGGAAACTACAATGTTAAGGGTTCCGCTCATAAGATGTAATCTGGAGTTTTTTTTATCCGGTAATCACTTTTTTATTATTTCCGCATAAAAGAATTGGTGGGATATATAACCCAGCACATGTATGCTTTTTATACTTTGTAGCGCAATGTTAAACTTCACTCGATGTATTTACCTTTAGCTATGCTGTCAGTGATTGTATTGGTGGTAGTGTTGGCGATTTCCCAGGCTTATGGTGAGTTTACATGTACCCACATATAATGTAATCAAATTTTGCAATTGTATTATGAAGGTAGTATATAAAATGTTCAATATTTCCTTTTTAATATATGACATTCTGATTAAGGCGGTTATCTACCTGTATTACTTATTGCTAGTATATTTTAAATATAATCATTATATTTTTTAAATTCACCTATTTACTCACTAATTTTTGTTTGGCATTTTGACAAATCATATTTACAATTATTCCTGATATATTTCTTACATTTTTAGAAACTATTTAAGATCAATACATTAGGATAGTTTGTAATTTGATATTAAAGGACAATAAATATGAGGACCAATCAAAAAAACACACAATTCAATGAGACTGTTAACGAAATGTCATTAATATGTAAATGTTAATTTAAATATTATCTGATTATGAAAATTTAACTAATGTTGTTTATGTTGGGATGTGCTTATGTTGACAGATAACATCGCCCTCAACAAATCAACATACCAGCAGTCCCCATACAAACCAGGTGACGACACGTATGACGCCAGTAACGCTGTGGACGGACGTAAATCTGACTTAAGCTGGGGCGGCGGTCAATGTGCAGCATCATTGCATTCAACAACAGCTATCTGGTGGGTGAACCTGACCACCATTCATAGCATCCATCACATTACTATATACTTCAGAACGGACAACGAAGGTAAAATTTACAGTCAATTTAGTATTGGTAATAATGAAAAGTATAGTATAAAAATGTAAATCAATACGCTTTATGTTTTGGTATTTGGATTTATCAATTTACCGAATATTTTAAACTTTATCACTGTGTGTTTGAAATGTCTAATTCCTGAATATTTTGTAGCGTGTGATACCACTCAATTAAACATCGTTCATTTAATTGTATAGAGCTAAAATTAATATTTTTTTCTTTGTGGGAGTATTGCACATTGTTCTTTTTGCGACCAGAAAAAATATACATGCAGAGGGATATTTCTTTCAATCATGATAAACTTAATAAGCATGTTGAAGAGTGAATTTATTTGAAATTTGATATTCTAAGTTATGGGTGCATGGAAAACGTGTAATATATATCGACTAAAATATAGTTGGTTAACCGACTTGTAGTCATCAATGTAAGGCAATCACATGCATAATCTTATTTTTCATTGGATCCATAACGTCTTGTACAGGTTTCTGGTACTGGAAGAATCTTGCAGGCTATTATCTTGGATTCTCTGTGTATATCTCCGATACTACTGATATAGCACGGGGAACGTTGTGTTTCAAGGACAACAACTTCACAATAAACACAATACCTCCTGTCTTTACAACAAACTGTTTTGTTCATGGACAATATGTCATATACTATAACGAGAGACTACCAGAAGTTGCCTACCCTGACGCTTACAAAGATGATATAGCTATTAACCTCTGTGAAGTAGAGGTATATGGTGAGTGTTTTGTATAAGTGTATTGATATCTTGAAATACGTTTATCTTTGCATTTATAACAGTGAATATGTTGTGTATTTTCAAATATATTGCATAGTATAGTGTTTTATAATTGGGATGTTTTATATGGTAAGAACATGTACGTTTTTTTAGAAAGTATGATTATTTATCGTGAATATTTCATGAACTAAACTTAATTACTTTTTGTTTTTGTCAATAACAAAATGCATTCGTTTAAGGTAATATGGCACACTTCCATGATGTAGTATTGTTTTTCAAAATAAACAATAAAATCAAGTGTAATTTTATAAGTATTTCCTTTCCCATTATTGTCACCTAACATGGTAACGCAGTGGGTTAGTGGGTTAACTATGAATTTGTAAGTCCTGAGTTCGAATCCCGCTCGGGGTTTTACAATTTTAACTTTTCCAAATATTTTTAAAGGCTATTTTTTTGGGTTAAATATTGTAAAGTTTGACATGCTAAACCGACGAAAGTATCTCAATTATAGTGTACTTAAATCCACATTAATATCGACATACGTCCCTTACCACCTTAACGCGTACGCTTGTCAAAAAAAAACCCAGAAGAAACAAATATGTATGTTCAAGAAAAGTTTGTTTGCTGTATCTCATGCTCAGTGTTGTTTATTATATTTTTCATCTCTATTTTTAATATCATTGCATTGAAAAATGGATATATGTCCGTACTGTTACCTTGAGTATTATTATGAATATTACTTTCATTCCATTTTTAATCATTGTTAAAAGTTAAAAACAAATACAACTATTGATTTTTCTATTACTCACTGATCTTTTAGCGTAGTTTTTTGTGTGTGTGCAAATACACATACATAAATGCGATTTATTGCAGGAAATTGGTAATCAATATAATTCAAAAGAAAAACAAATTATTATAAATCACATTTGCTGTACAGGATGCCATAAAACAGGATATTACACATCGAACTGTTCAATTCCCTGTCCAGACGTTTACTGTCAGCACTGTCACATAGAGAAGGGAGCCTGTCAGGGCTGTAAACCTGGGCAGCAATGTGAATTAGGTAAATATAGTGCAATGAATGTCATATTTTTTTTGTAATCTATAACACAGAGAAACTATTGCATATTCTTTGTCTTTCATTATGTATTTGAAAAAAAACCACAACAGTTATAACTTTATGATCGTTTAAGAATGTGACAGAGGTTTTTTTGGCATTGGATGCAATGAAAAATGTGGTCACTGTCGTGATGAATACCAATGCTCCAATGAAACCGGGGTTTGCTTGACCGGGTGTGGTGCTGGTTATAAAGGGGACTTGTGTAAAACACGTGAGTAAACAATTTGGTAATGTACGTGCTTAATAGCTAACAGCACATCAACAATTATCATAATGGCGCGAGCAAAAATGTTAAATCACATCAAGATATGTTTTCTTTCATTACACGACGTGTTAAGATTTTTGGAATGATTATTTTTTCTTATTTTCTGCTTATTGAATTTAATGTATAATGTTTTGTCTCTGTTGTGACTAACACAATTAAGCACAAAAATAAAAATGCATTTAGAAATTAAAAAACGGCTATATACCCCATCCCCGCAAGTGAATCCACTTGATACTTAAGTGTTATATCATGTACGATACTTGTTAAATAATCTTTTTTAAACAAATTAACTTCTTTCCGGTATTTCTAAATAGTCATATCTATTTAGTAATTTCCAGTTTGAACGTTCACTACATGTTTTAGGACTATTATGTTAAATAATCAGTATCTTAAGAAGTTTTAGTCCGGGCCATAATCACAATCTTTTTTTCAAAAAATCTCTTTTGTTTTACAGTTTATTTAAGAAATAAACAACGTTATTTAGTGAATATGGCGTTATGAATAGCAATTGCTCTGTTCGCATATTCCATGATGCATATGATGAATCTCTACCATTCAGTCAACTGAATAAAAATTGAATGGTCTGGAAAGGTGACTGAATGGCACACATTTCAGTTACCTTTCAGTCACCTTTCAATTGACTGAATGGCAGAGATTCATCCTGTGATGCGCGCTAGTGCATCATGCAAGATATGCTAGCCGAGCAGATGCTATTCATAACGCCATGTTCACTAAATAATCGTTTTTTATTACTTATATTTGCATTTTACCACTCGCAAATACCCTGCATTAGCTTACACCTTGACATTAAGCTATTGCATCAAAAATTAACATTTAGACTTTAATGCATCTTTTTAATTCACATAGATTTGTTAACAGAATCAATGATATGTTATTTAACAGTAATTCCTTTAAAATGTTATTATAAGACATGTTTAAATTAAATACATCAATTTTATGGAGTTGGAGAAAAACACATAATGTATCTTTTAAAGTGGTTTAAATCTATAAGGTAATGGAAAAGTATATGACGTCATACCTTTATGACGTCATAGTATATAGACAGAGCAATTGCAATTATAGAAAAACAATTGTAGTTCCTCCGTATGGACTCATAGTGGGAAAGAACAATGGATATGCAAATATAATCATTTGTTCTCATCAGTATATTCTGAGGCTACAAGACATATACACAGGTGGCCAGTTTTCACACCTTGCCGCGGTCGCTCTGTCGTCTGCATAGTCTGAGCGTTGTCTGTTAGTTCTGAGGGTTTTCTTGATCCCAGACTATCAAAAGAATTTAGTCTGCACACGTTAAAGATACAGTACTCTGTCCATCATACACATTAATTTATAGCTTGAACTTCAATTAAGAAAAGGGACAAAAGCACAACCTTTTAATTAATGAGGGAAAATCAATTAAGGCATAAATAGCCGCTGCTCAAATTACCGCATGTAGTTCTTAACATGTGCATGAATAGTAGTTATCAAAAATCACAGCAAACGTTAGTTTGTATCAGTAAATATCAGTACCCACAGCAATTTTCAGTAACAGTACAATTATCAGTTATTATCAGCAATTCTCAAAAATAACAGTACAATATCAGTAAATATAAGAAATTATCAGTGGAAAATGGCACTTTTAGTACTTTTAGAGCCACTAGTACTCTAAAATTTTACCTTTACAATATTTTTTTTATTTTAAATGTTTAAAAAAAAATGTAATTACAGATTTAATTGCATGTTATATCAGACAATGTCATTCAGCATTTAACTCAATTGATCATAGCATAGTTTGAAAATTCCACATTAGAATCTCATACCACATCATTAGCATTGCATGCTTTACACAATATAATACCCAAGAGGCTGTCTGTGAGCTATCATGTATCGTACAAACATTTACACCTGACATATTTGTATGTTCTTTTTACCGTTTAAGGATGTGACAAAGGATCTTATGGCGTTGGATGTAATGAAACATGTGGACACTGTCGTGATCTGAACCAATGCTCCAATGTCAATGGAAGTTGCTTAACCGGGTGTGGGACTGGTTATCAAGGAGATTTATGTAAACCACGTGAGTAGACAACTACCAAGGTACAATGTAAACTAGCACCTTATCATTATTAAAACAAATCAATAAAATTAATTATAATGACGCGAGTTAATGGTTAAAAAAGGTCACATCACATCAAGATTTTTAGTTTTAATTACGCGATGCGATTAATACATATAGTGATAACAAAAACATATTTACAATAATCTTAAGAAACACATAGAACAGTCGTAGCCTAAGAAAGTACCTCCATATCAATGGTACATGTTTAACTGGATTTGATCAAGGTTATCAAGGAGGATTGTGCCGGATAAGTGAGTACACAGCATATATGAAACACGCATTCTGATTAGATAGATGGATAGATGTGGATCGCTTTATGACTATATCGATTAATATTGGGGTTTTTATGTTAGGTTTCAACAAATAAGCAATACCAACAGTATTAATGGGGTTAATCATTTGCCTTCATAATATTATTTACATGTAGAAAACGTTTTCGATCTTATATCATTAGTTCTATTATATCATCTACCGTTAATATAAGAATCAACTTTAGCTTGCGTTATTCAGTGTAAGACCGGTCTGTAGAGGATACTCACTCCTCCATGGTACCTGATCCCACCTCTATTTTTTTAGGGGTCCGTGTTGCTCTGCTTTGAATTTGTATTTCGTTTTATTGATTTTTGAGACAGTTGACAGTTTATTATTGTCATTTTTTCACGATATAGTTGCAAACTGTATTGTATATATCGTATAAAATTGAAAATTAAAAAAAGCAGAAAACCGCGAATTGTACGCTTAATGCGCGAGGTGACATTTAACAACGATTTAGGGGAAATCACTGTAATAATGACAGTTTGAGGAAAAGTATGGTAAGTGAATATTTAATCTTAGCATGATCTGATTCAAAGTAATATTGGAGAAACAAAGATAATATGTGTTGATGATTTAAAAGGACAACAAATGTTGCATGCATAACATACATTTTAGCACTGTGCAGTCTAGGAATAAAACTTAGGTTGTCAACAGTAAAATGCAACTTTTCGATGTTTCATGATTTTTTATGCTTAGTTTTACGTCAGTATTATTCTGTTTTTGCTTCAATAAACCACTAATACTTACAATGGTGTAATGATAAATTTTGATTGATATAAAATAAGAAGTCATGGAGTTTAGTCGAAGCTAACTTTTAAAGAATAATTAAAACAAGTTTAAAAAAAATAAGTTCGTGTATTTTTGTACAGACTTCAATTTAGATATCCACTTGATATACAATGTCTGATATATTGTTTATTTATGTATTCAATTTTCAATTTTAGGTTTTGTTTTGTTTTTGGTTTTTTGTCGTAAAAAATGAATGTATAATTAAAAAGCTTGTTTATGCTAAACATAGCTGGGGCGGGGGTAGGTGATTTTGAATTAAGTTGGTCATATGTATCGGAGAAAATATTCTTAGAATAGGGGAATTACTACCTTTCTACAAAACATCTTACTTTGATGTAAACATTGATATACTTTGAAAAAATAGTAAAATCAAATATCAAAATTCATTTAAGGTGGATCTCTACACCAAATAAGTGTAGGAGATTTTTGTTGCATGCATTTGTTACTAATACTCGGCACAATATTCAACAATAATAGACCTCAAAATACAATACTCTATTTTCTAGAGAATTTTTAAAATATCAGTCTGATTCCAGATAACCCCTTATTTATCATATTTTTAAACATTTCTGTTTTAAAATTCTTATGAAAGTGAAATGTCATTAAGTTTAGAAATAAAAGACAAAATCATCATGAATGAAGTTTGTATGATTTTTATTGGAATCCACATAAATATGAAACTTAAATATAAAAATATTCTTTTAAGGCAAACTGCTGGACAAAATTCCACAAAAATCTGAAAATATAAACAATATTCATTGGTTAATAGGATGAAAAAAAGAAATTGAATGAAATTGAAAAATTAAAGAAAATACTGAATTATTGCAAAAATCTTGGTATGAAAGATCCTGTTTAAGAGTTGTCTTTCTTTATTTTACATGGTCTCAAATATCTTGGGACCATTTTTTAATTAATAAAATTCACGAAGAAAAATTTTTTAAAAAAGGAACACGTCTATGCTAAATATGTACATGTGTATATATAAGATTTGTAGTGCTTATGATAACATTTGAAGATGAAAAGTTATATTTTTGATAAACGCATTATATATATTTAACTATTCAAAACAAAATATTAGTAGTGAAATTGTCTTTTACTTTTTTATATACAATAGCAATTATAAACAACAACCATACGCATATTTATACATACATTAGATGTCCATAGTGATACACATGTACGTGAGGAAATGAAAAACATGCTCCTTTTCAAAATTCAGTCCTTCCCTCAACTGGCTTGCAAATACGGGCTTCCACTGCTATTGCTACATGTACCTAGCTTTATCTATTTAAATCAAAATACATAAGTTTAATGTCTAAGTTTCCATGCAAGTAGTTTACTGCAAATGTTTTACATTTGGGAAATTGGGATTAATTCAAGAGATCGTACTTCGGTACTTTCGTTTTATATTCATCGTACATATATATAGTTTAAGTGAAAATATGATATCTGCTTACCTATATCGATAATCCGTCACAAATATATGATCGTCTGTTGCAGATGACATGACTAAAACGTATTGCCAATAGCGGCGAAACAGTAAATTATTTAAATTCCACGTTTTCCGTACAAAACAGCTGATAATCAATGTTAGTTGAAAGCTTTAAACAGGAAGAAAATTGACATACTTATAAGCGTTTTGGTGACTATTTCTATATCATCTCCCTCGTTAGAAGAGTTCAATTTAACGGTGTATAGCTATTTTGTACCACGACAAAATATTATCAATCCGGAACAAAATGGCGTTTCGAACGGATGTCAGACATGTTTTGACGATGTAGCCTTCCACCTTAAACGTCATTACTTGAATACTAAAAATGTGCTCTTTCTTAAATGGCTCACATAATGCACTTTGCTTACAGTGTACCCATGTGTCTTTGAGGAATGCTTATAAGTAATGAGGGAGATACGAATAACAAAGTCACTTACCAAAAATAATATTATCTTGACGTAGAGATCAATATGAATAATATACATAAATATATATAGAAAGATAGCAATGCGAATAACACATGATATATAACTTTTTCAGCAAAAACAACGAAAGTTGATTTACATATACAGTTTGTATGTATATGCTTATTTAGATTGTTTTAAATGAATATATAAGTATTTGTTTGGTTTTTTTTATTCGTCTACATACGTCGTATAGGTATTATCCCATTGATATATCTCCTGTCCTAAGCAGATGGAAAATCCAGAGTCACAATTTTTCAACGAACTGTTCAAAAACCCTCCGAGGAGAAAGATTCTACCGGCCATATTTCTAAGTACCTCGTTGATATCGGAACATTAAGGGCAACAATCAAAACACGGAACACTTATTAATATGTTAAAGCATGTATCTATGCTGATATTCAGCAACTTTTGATGAAGCAGTTGTATGGTTAAAAAATGTTAACTCTACAAATGATCATAACACTGTTTTGTATGACCATAAGAGCTATTTGTTAATAGGTCCATAATAATGCCTAAGTTCATTCGAAACCAACCTCAATAGGTGACTGGTGTTTCCTGTTTACCAATACGTTATATCTACAAATATCATTCCCCCTGATACGTGATGAAAATCATTTTAAAAAAATATCTATAAAAGCTTTCTATAGATATTTTTAAATGATTTTTATTCTTAAATTCTGAATGGGATGTACTTTTATATACATGTACATGTACTTATTTTCGTGAATCGAAACGCGGGAAAAAAAGATTTTTTTTTTTGCCAAAAATATATATAAATGGAGGTTACAATTAAATTGTTCATGAAATAATTATGTTTGAATTATATGTATTTACTGTGATATTCCATTATATTAGTTTTCATTGTCTCTGTCGTTGATGTTTTATCATTTAATACTGATTGTCCATTGATTCGCTTTTCTTGACATAGGTTGCAAAACAATGACATATGTAAATATTTTGATTAATTTTATTCAGGTCACATTTTACAACATTGCATTTCAATATTGTTTTTGATGTATTCATTCAATACAATAATTTTCTATTTCGTTTCTGTAAAAAGAAAATAAACCCTCTAGCATACTTAATTAATATATTTGAAACAACCACCAAACTGTGTTCATTTTAATACAGTCAGTCAATGATGAGTAGGTAATTAACAGCTCTATTACTGTTAAGGAGATCGACGGGTTGAAAAGGTAAAAGCTATGATAAGAAGCAGCTTGTTACATGTAATACAGAGGAAAATAATTTGGATAATATTACTCAAATGGGATGAAACGGCACTGACTCTTGACATGCGTTGTCGTTTTTAGTTCAGATGGAGAAACAAATTTTAATTTTTTAAAAGAAAGATTAATGGGTGCAGAATTGTATTGTAACTTGCTTCAAGGGACACAGACACGATTTTGGTTGATCTTTGTTTTTTCTATTCTTTTTTTATTTACAATGTTTAAGTAATGCATTTCTTATAATCAAACAAAATTTAGAATGTCACTCCAAGAGTTACAAACAAGATAGATAGCTTACAATTCTTTGTTATTTAAACAAGGCTTGTGCAAGGTTTATATTTACAATTGTTCAATATACCGGTAGAAGCTCTTCTTTGAGCTGAATTTTTCTATCTGCTACAATGATAGATACATTTTGTGGATGCATCTTATCTGTTTAAAACACTCATCTCATCATTTATAAATTCTAAAAATATGTAGGATTTGTGGTATAGCTTGAATTAATTAAACTGTCAAGTGTCGCTTAGAGTAGCCTTTTTCTAGGCTATTTCCGCCGTTATCAGCTGTTTGTCGACACAAATGTGTCCAACTGCAGAGGCAGTCTCTGTTGCTTTACAAATATAGTATTGTCATTTGAGTATCACAGTGATAATTGTGTTCAAACTATCCACATACATGGAACAGACAATTTGACTCTACATATTGACATATTGTCTCATATTGAAAACAAATATACCTTCTATATAAAAGTACACAGCGTCTGGTGCCTGTGATTTTAAGATTACTTTTTATGTCAGATTAATATGCTTTCTTTCAAAACTCCGTCCAACTTATCACATAAATTGATGTTAACTGAAACTAATCACAAGGCTAAATGGTACCTGAAAATGACTTACTGATAACTGAAAAATAACTGAATGGTGACTGAAACATGATTGAAAGGTGTCTGAAACATAATTGAATGATGGCTGACTGATTGGTAACCGAAAAATTACTGAATGGTGTCTGAATCATGATTGAATGGTCACCGATTTTTTTTTTTGGCAATTCAGTCAACTGAACCTTAGCTAAAGTTTCGCTCAAGGCTAATGGAAAATCACCTTGCTAGTGTTTATTTTCTTACAAGTTATGTACCATACAGGTACCATTAGGTCAACCGAAAGGTCAGATTTCATACTGTATCTTTTTCAAAACAAAATCTAATAGACAAAATCTAACGTCTGAAATCAAGAAACACAAAGAATGTTGCAATTCAAAAAATGCTAACAAGTGTTTACAGAGCTGTTTTTTATTAAACTAAGGATTAATTGTAAGAGTTCGGTGGACAAACGCTGATACATGCAGCCAAGGTATCAAATTTGTTTGCATTTTCGCAGCATCCTCCGTAGAAAAAAGTCTCGCATCGCGTAGTTCTTCCGTTAAAATGATAACGTAGAATGCATGTTTTGCAAGGTCCAGATACTAGAGGCAGCTCACAGCGGTGGGTCAACTGAAATCATAAAGAGAGTTTGGGTATGGAGACACGGATATTGTCTTCGACCTTTGGTCTTTGGGCCTCCGGCAACATATTTGTACTTGGAAGTTTAAATGCACAGTGTCCCAGCACTTTAGGTAACTGTTGTTTGACTTTCATTCTCCATAAATTTATAAATTTTGGAACCAAACAATTGCTATTTGTTTCGCGTTTTACATTTAAGATTAGGTAACGTTGACTTGAAAGAATGATTTTGATGGAAATAGGAGAACCAATTCTTTGCAAGGATATGAATTACTGTTAATTTGTTTAAAGTTATATGAATCAACTAAATAGAGTTAATGTCAACGTTGTTTTAAGCGAACGCTTTCTATGTATTTAAAATCAACAGGAAATAAAAACATAATCATGTTTTACACTAATAAAAAATATTATCGTTACTTGAGTATTTTCTTCGAATTTTAATAAAAATTAATACTTAAAACCTTGTTTTAGGAAGATATGGTTAATCAAATCCAATTTAAATTCCTAGTTCTTTTATTTAAACAAAAAAGTAAATGTACATTTTATTGGTACATGTTTTTTGTCTTAGTTTTATTTTAATGCATCAAAACCAATCTGTCCGAACACGCTAAACATGGAAAAAAAAAACTTGGCATGGTCTATTATTTTGGCAAAACCAATCAAGATGACATTATTTTTTTCTCAGCACCACAAACTGTTAATAATAAATGACTTAGTCTTGCGGAGACGAATTCAATGTTAATTATCCGGTCTCCTAACTTAATTTTACACGTGCAATTTACGCAGCATTGTTAGGGTCCACCATGTGGTCGTGCTGACAAGGAAGTACGTTAAATGTTAATTATGACATCACACAAAAACAACAAGTCAACAAAATTACTAAAAAATAAGTAATTATCAAATTTTATGTGCATTAGCTGCTACATTAAGGGTGTTGTTTACCCAGGGTTTGAGTTCTCAAATCCGGATTGTTAAAAAGTTCAATTTCATAAGTAACATTTGTTTTAAATACAAAAAGTATTTATGAAATGAATTATTATTGACATAACAATCGATATTTTTACTAAATTATGGAATTTGGCTCTGACAAAGTTTGACTTTTAGAAAAACAGAGGAAATTCGGCTTAATTTTTCAGATTTTGTTTTCCACTGAAATATTTTTGGTAGTACTGTAATATTTAAAGTTAAGATTTTATTTGTTAGTCAATATAATTTTGCATATTTTCTGTTGGTTTTATCTTGCTTTTTCGTTTAGATAATTGTATGGCACACACTACAAAAATATAGAAAAATGCTCAAAAATGATAAAAGACACCATATCTCAAAATTTTGATCATTGCCCTCATATAAATTTTATGCCAACAGAGAAAGGTCAATATACTTAGTTTAATACTATAAATGCTTTAGCATTATCATCATTCAGGTTTTTTTATATTGAATCAAAAATGGGTAGTAATTTGAAAACTGGTAGAGGAAATTCGGACTAGAATATCTCTAAAAATTGTTAATGAAAACTTAATGCTTTGTGTCTATTTAATGTCATTACCATTCATAAACTGTTTTTCATTTGTTAAAGAGTTAAGCAATTTGTATTATTTTCACAATTAAGAAAATCTCAATCATAGTGTAAAATTTTTATGGACTTTTCTTAAATTTTCAAAAAATAATAAATGGCCATTTACTCAAAAAGTAGGTCATTGACCTACCTTTTTGAAAGTGAAGAATAACACTACCACGTAAGGTCTACAACACACAATAGTTGGTTTTTCATTATCATCAGTGGAATTTTTTTTCATTCTGAGTAAACGTCATCCTTAAAATACTTTTGCCTGCAACTATGACAAAGTCAAAGAAACCTAACATATTTAAATATGAGCAACTAACTGATTGTTAGTTTAATTAAATAAACGTAGCATAATCTGCAAATAATTTATATAACATTAATTCCTATTTATCATGCTACTCTCACATTGTAATCCAGCATGTGATTTATTTTAGAAGAATGGATTTGTTTTTCTAGAGTGTCTAATGTACAATTAAATGTGTATGACATCGAAAACCCTATTTGAATCCACTTTTTATGATGGTGTACACTTAAAAAAAAATCTTCAGATAACGCTTGTTCTGTCAAATCTTACAAACACTACATACCACATACATATATAGAGTTCTTTGCCATTTTCCATGATACTTTTTAATTACAAGATGTATGCTATCCAATGATTCCCTTTTCATAAAATAATATGCAAAATAATGTATATTGGTCTTAATGCTATATCATGTCTAGGGATTACAATGGTACATGTATATGATACTGGTATTACTTGTATTTTCCTACGTGCAGAGTTTGTACTCAGGATTTTTAATGTGCATTATTATAACACTGAAATGTAAACTTGCACATGTTATTAAGTAATGTTTTTCCTAACCGGGGAAAAATATTCGAAACAGTTTCATCCAAAAAAAAGGATAAAAGACATTCCAAAAACAGTGTTGGACAAGACCATCATTTGATTAATTATCTAGTTTGAGAATTGTCTGTCAGTGTTCATACCACAAATAATGGCGAAAATAGTTTGTATTGTTTTTCATAATTTTATTGCTTTCCAGTTCTTTTAAAAAACAGTTTAATTGTATGAACTCGAGGGACATGTGTTAGTGCATGCAGCTAAAGTTTCAAAATTGTTGGCATTTCCACAACATCCCCCATAGGAGAATTGCTCGCAGCGCCTTGTGCCTGAATTGTAATAGTAGCGAGGAATCAATGCTTCACAAGGCCCTGACACAACAGGCAGTTCACACTTAGTAGATAGAGGTGGGTCAACTGAAAAATAAAGAATTGTTTGGGTTTTTTTTCAATTATACTGTAATTATTTTTTAAAATATTGAATTTTGTTTAAATTTACTATTTGTTCACCATCTTTTATCACTTTCGAGTTTGAAGAAAAGCATTGCTTCTATATAAATTTTTCAAAACATTTTTTTTGAATATGCAAACAGCGCTAACCTCAGCTAACTGAAAATCTCTTGATTCATGATATAGACCACTTATACTTTTATTTATTTACATATGAAGTCATGTTTTTATAATGAATCAAATGACACTCTTTCGAATGTGCCATACACCTTTCATATCATTTATTGCCTATTGTTCACCAACTACAATATCAAACCTGATAAAAAAATATGTTTTCCGAACGTTGGATTTTAAAAGATACATAGATACGGACTTACTTGGCCACTCAGTGACCCCAGGAGGAGCACACATAGCTCTGCATCCACAACCCCATGAACAGCACTTGAAGTCTGTAATGAGAATAAATACTCATTGACACATTCAGATACATATTTTCTTTGTTGATTCATACTGGGTAAAATTTATGCAATCATTGGGATAATTTTTTTATATCCTGTATGAAAGTTGTTCTGTAATTTGCAGTTGACTGTGTTCAATATTGACCTTTTTTCGTTAGATACGTGAATATAAATTGATTAACATAATACTTTATAGCTGTATGAGAAAAATGAACTATTTCTAGTAGCAAATCATTATAATATAAAATAAAGTTTCTTTGAAAAACTATGGGATAATTTTTAAAAAGAACGGGAAAATTCGAGACATTTAACTCATTAAAGAAATGCATGATTTCATATAAAAATATTTACATCGACTAATTACGATTCCCGCTATTTCTTACAGAAATTGATTGTAATTCATAGCTCTATAGAAACTGACAGGACTGAAATCGATGCGATCAAGTTCCAACTAGTTTATCGATCGGTCGAAACCTTCAGCCATTTAAGAAAAATCACGGACTGTGTGAAATAATAATGATCATGACGGACACAAATTCAACAAAGACAATTTGGCTATTTCTTTTCTGAAACGTACTAATGTACATTGAAAATAAGGTAGTATATTTTAGTTATGTTTAGTTATTTTTGCTTCTTAATATCAATTCATTATCTTATACACAGGTGTAAATAAAATTAATACAATGCCTTCTTCGGTGCTAATTCGGATAAGATGTATTTTCCTGCAATGTCGCTGCCTTCATATATCGCATGAATCGTAAAAGAACAAGTATGATTGGTCTAAATCAGGTATAAAATTTTTAGATGTGTTTTGTGGTAAATTGGATTTCAATACGAATGCAGCGAATTAGGATGGGAAGAGGGAGCAAACTCACTTCCGGGACATTCTCCATCGTGGCTACATCTCACATTGTTTTGATTGCAGTCGCAAAAAGAACCCATTTGTAGGCTGCATTGTCAGGGTTTGGTTTGGATTGAACAGCTAGGGGCGGGGAAAGGCGGCGAAGGGGTCTGACCTTGAACCTGTGAAAAAAAATTATTATGTCAAGATATATATTCAAAAACCGGGTAAAAATAGCACGTTTGCAAAAAATATTAACTTTAAAAGATAATTCGAAAAACAATAGATGTTTTTCGAACAAATTCTGGAAAAAGTTTGTATATGTTAACCTACCGTTGGATATACTTTTTTATTAAATCACCATAAAAAGAATATAGTGAGATTTTGTAACTCTCATCAATATTAATCTAATTGGATTTGAGTTGTTCTGGGAAAACAAATTTCTATATAAATGAGAACAACACTTTTATTATCGCAAGTACTATAATAAAACTCGTTTAGTACGAAGATGGGTATTACGGAGTAAATCCATAATTCCTATGAATTCGCTATGACCGAGTTTTAATGTATCAATAATATTTTTTGGTGATATTTTAATGATTCTAAATGCAATGACCCAATCAGTGTGTATGAATTTACATGTAATTAACATAAGTAGTTTCCACACATTGATTTCTATGTTATCGGTAAAAAAAAACCCTTTGAAACTGTCCAACAATTTTTAACAGCAAAGTTGATGCTATTGAAAAACGCAAAATTTCAAGATTTTGTTTCTCATGGATTTTTTTTCAAGGTTCGTTTCAATATTATGATGTAAAAACCAGTGTAAACTGGTTTTTGAAAAAGCTGTTCTTGCTGTTACTATTTACTTCAACTGTGATCTGTAATTTTTTACCAATTTAGTTGATAAAATAATGCATTTCACCACTAAGGTTAATATAAGCATTAGATAATAGTTTAATAATGCAACACAACATTAACATGCGTATCAATTTTGTATTTATCAATTTATTGTATGTTGTTTTGCCGATTTGCTTTCGTAACTTAATTTCATCAAATGATAAAAATGTAGTTGATATGCATCGGTAATGAATTGATAACTCCAGAGGAAAATTAACATATTAAGTAAATTAGCTTAATTGCTTTAATAATATGCATGGTAACAAGAAGTCAATATAAAATAGTTTCAGTTTATAATGATAATTTTTCAGAACGAAGAGTTTGTAGTTGAAAAGAGAATTGTTTAAACAATAAAACGAGACCGAGAGAGAGAACAAAATAGAACAGAAAAAGCTATACAGACATAAAATGACCTTTGTGTGTATGTGTGTTTGTGTTCATTCAATGAAATGCCAATTTTTAAAATAATGTTGTAAATATGCACAACTATTTTTAATATGGCTTTTGAATTTTCATTTATCCACAATTGTCATTCATACACTATATATGTGACCATCAATTAATAAGGCATTGTTATTTAAATTTCTTGGTTGATTGTATAACTCGAGAAAAAACACAGTCATTAGAATATAAAATGTATTACGTTTTTATATTTGAAAAAATGAGACTTACCAGTTAAGAACACAAACAGATAACAGAATCACCAGCATAATGAACGAATACAGGGATTCAATGAAAAGAAAATCAACGTTGTAACGGTAGACGAATAATTCTGTTTGTGTTGTGCATAAGACTGCGTAGGCAATGCATAAATGAAATAGGTTTGTATCCTCTTTATCAAAATTAGAAATCAGCGATGCATGAATTTCTTGCACTTTTAAACAATCTTTTTACGCAAGGTTTTATTTAATTATTTGATTAAAACGGCGATTCGTGGTGATAAATACCTTTTTACACCATGTGTTAAGCACATGCAATAAATTAAATTAACATATCAACTAATTTTGGACAAAACAGGAAACAATTGCGTTCTTCAGCGACGTCAGGTAATATTTTGTAATTCAAAAACAGTAAGAAGTGGCCTTGGAAAGTATAAAGTCTTGAGATGATGAGACTCCATACAACAGGTCATGGTCCATATCACTGGCCTTCACACCAGAAATAGTCCTTAAGAGGGCTTAATAGCTGTGAAAATTTTACGCTTTAATAATCTCCTTCTAACAAAGAGCTCTGAATAAAGATAAAAGTAAATTGTTTAAAGTTGTTCAAATTGTTTGACGTTAAAATATTTGAATTTTTTCTGAATTAAATAATAGTTTATTGTCACAAAATATTATATATAGATATAGATAACTTTAAAGTAAGTTATCCAGCCTTCTTAAAATGAATTTTTAATAAGTGTTTGATACGATACCAAGATTTTAAAAAAATTAAAAAGAATTCTTTGAAACTGGCAGGATGTTTCAGTTTTAAAAAAAATCATATATACATTAAATATAAATATGATGTCAGGAACTGCTTTGTGTGATCAGTTAAGGCCAATCACAGTTGTAATCGTATACTTTCACTATTTGTGAAACATCTCTTTCCACTATAATACTTTCACACTACTTTGTTTATTATGCAGTGACAGCTTTGTGTAAATCTTCAAGAAACTCAAATCCAATTTGATTTATCTCTAAGGGACATTAGTTTGATGTATTTGGCTTGAGATTGCAACATTCAAACAGTTATATAATGATTTTAATCTCTTTTTTTCTTTACTTACGCTAGAATTTCATTCGGAAGCACAATTCGTCTACTATACGTAAACTAAAGTTTATTCGTTCTTTGCTATTCAAAAAATAACAAAACAACACAAGTTATTTTATTTAATGCATGGTTTACTTTTGGCATAACATAAAAACATTTCATGACGACAACTGATCATTCCTTTAAAAGTAAATACTTATTTCTTACCCCATTATAATGTTGTTGCTTCATATTGAAGTAAGACATTCTAGAAACACTCCGAAACTCCCTTTTGACTAAGGGTCACTGCTTCAACAATATAAAATCTTCATTTAAAGAATCGTTTTTGTTAATTAATGTATTTGTTTTCTGATATCGTGAACATTCACGTACGTTTGTTTATTCTATAGCTTTCATCCACCCACCAAAAAAAGCATGGGAGGGATGCATCAATACACATAGGACTGTCTTGTTAAAAGTTTAAAGCCACCCTTCTTCTTAACAACTGTAGTAATCTATTCATAGTTGTATATAGCAAACGTCGTTGTTATTTTATTTTCTTCTTTTTTCTCTATGACACTAGGACTCATTTATATCATGAAAATAGATACAATAGATTGAAATACTGTGATAGAAATTTTGGGTCTTTCATTTCTTTAAATGATTAAAAATTTTTAAAAAAAGTTCAATTACATAAAATAATGGCCAAGATAAGATGCGATGTTAAATATAGATCGTGAGCATAAGTCCATAATATGTATAATGTACTTGCGAATATCCATTACATTTTTCAACTTTTCCCAGGGGGGGGGGGGGTGGGGGGGGGGGTCCGATGAATAGATGTGTTTGCCAAAGATTAGGAGTCCGAGGCATAATATCAGAAACAGTGGGGCATCAGATATCCGGACGCCATATATCCGGACGCTTCAGTTTACGGCCGGATTTATTTGGGAACATATATGTTGTTTGTGTAATTATTTATCCGGAATTCCGCATTCCTGATCCGGACGGTCTCCCTTTACTACAAAACTTTCTTTCACAATGAACGTTAAAATGTAGATTATATCCAGCATTATACAATAGAAAGATAACGCTAGACCCCTATAAGTAACATATATCAACACTCCCGACTTTCAAAATCACTTTCAAATTACCGACAGTCCTTGTCAGATAGGATTAGCTACGTCTCACTTCACATAGCTTAAGTATCTTAGCCCATGCACCTGTCAAGTGCCATCGCTTTTTAAACTTCCCTTTATTTAAAAGAAAGAATGTACTTTTTAAATCAAGACAACTGGAAAGCTTTACAGAGCTTTGTGGTTTTACCATATTCAAAGGTAACTCAAATATGACTTGATGGTAATCTAGACATGTCTGAGTGGTATAATAATATGACTGAGTGGTAACTCAAACACGACTGACTGGTAACTGAACATGTCTGAGTGGTAACTGAAAAATGACTGAGTGGTATCTGAAACTTGACTTAGAGGTAACAAAAGCACTGAGTGGTCATAAATTTGTTTCTGTCTTTCAGTTGAATTAATGGTAACTGAAAAGTAACCGGCAGTCACCTTGTCAATTACCGTTCCTGGATAATTCAATTACAATTCAGATACCATGGGGTCCACCAAAAGTCAAATTTAATGTTGTAACTTTTACAAAATAAATTGTCAAGTAGCAAGTAGTAAGAATATAGCAAAATTGTTTAAACAAAACAAAACATTTCTTTGCAAGCTTCTTTTTTATTAAACTAAGGCTTATTTGTAAGAATTCGATTGACAAATGCTGGTGCATGCTGACAAAGTTTCAAAGTTGTTTGCATTCCCACAGCATCCTCCGTAGAAGAATGTCTCGCATCGCCCTGTTCTTCTGTTAAAATAATAACGTAGAATGCGTGCTTTGCAAGGTCCAGCTACTACTGGCAGCTCACAGCGGGAAGATAGAGGTCGCTCAACTGAAATCAAAAAGTATACAGCCTTCGGTAACATATATGGACTTGTAATATTAACTGTGCATTGTACTCTTGCAAAGGACTTAGTCCTGTTGTTTGACTTTAATTCTCCAAAATTTTTAGGAGGCCGATTTGGGTTTTTTTTGCGAAAAAACTACAATAGCATAACTCTTTATTTTTTAACCATATGTAATTTAAACCAACTCTAGTTTATATGCGAAGGTTCATGAAAATCGACCGTCTGGTTCTTTTTAGGGACCATCTATAAATAGAGGTACATTTACTATAGGAATATATAGGAAACTGTCATTTTCCTCACATCAAAGCAGTTTTAAAAAATACTACAATAGCTTTTTTCTGAAATTGTTATATATGAAAAGTTATATCATTTCCTACCTTATAAGTAAAAAACACAAAATTCTACCGTCTGGTTTTTAGTGGGGGCCATCTCAAAATATTTAAATGCACCAAATTTTGCTATATATTGGATCATCACGAATGATGATTGGTATAATGGATTCATTCCAAAAATAAGGAAAATATCCTCGAGGATAGCATCATTCTGTTTATAAAATTTCAACAGCGTACAATTTTTACTTTTTCTTTTATGTTATTTCTTATAACGTACTCCTACAAAGCTTCATTTTATCATAACGTCATAAAAGCGCAATGGAAATGCTCCCCCACCGCACAACGTAAAAATCGTATTAAAAATAAAAATTTCCTTTAAAAATCTTTATATTTTTATCTGTATTTTGTTTATTGTGCTCAATTTTATAAATGATATCGAAAAAAATCATAAGAGGTATAAAACAACTATATTATATTAGAATGCGCAATAACATGCGCAATGCATTTTAAAGTCGGCCTCCTTAAATATTTTCGCTTTTAACCTCACATTCTAGAACCTTCTAGAAAAGAATGATTGCTAGGATTATTTAAGAATCGACTATTTGCAGGTACATGTATTGAATTACAGCTAATTTGTTTTATGTTATAATATTCTACTAAGAGGTAACAAAATTAAGTGTAGTTAATTGCTAGACTGATTTCCCTTAATGAACGTTATGCCACTGAATTGTATTGAGTAAATAAGCCTTCAAAGTTAATGTTTGGTTTCTCATTGGTTGATAGCAAAGTGTTTTTCAAACGAAGAAATGCTTTGCTATGTCTTGTCATTCGGTCGGGAATTTTTTTCTTATGGGTTGATAGCAAAGTGTTATAGACTTGACATTTTGTAAACAGTAATCAATTAATCTGTTAAGTTTAACACAAAAACAAAACTCATAACTTGATATTCAATGAACTCTTTTTCAAATGAATTGTAAAGTGTTGTCATTTGGTCGGGGTTTTTTTTCAGAGTTATTTTACAACTAAACCACATAAAAACTGACAAAAAAACAAATCTGTCCATTGATATAACTCTTTTGTATTATTTTTGTTATCTGTTGTTATCTATTTTAGATAAAAAGCAGAATTCACCTTTCAAATTATTTTTCTTTTAATATATATTCATATTGATTGTCTAAATTTCTATATCAGCGTTTTATCACACACTTTTCTGTATAAGTATGCAAATTTTAGGGTTTTTTTCCTGATATAGCATAAAGGTAAGCAAATAAAGTCTAATTTTAAAGATTACGTTACAGATTACGAAAAAAATTCATAATCACTCTTTAAAACCCATCATATTCTACATTTTGTTTACTAGGTGTACAATCATCATTTTATACCTGATGTATAGAATAAGGGTAAAGAGATTAAGACATACCTGGCCACTCAGTGACCCCCGGAGGAACACACATATCTCTGCACCCACATCCCCATGAACAGCACTTGTAGTCTGTAACGAAAATTTAGAGATATTATTTTTATATAAAAAAAATTTAAAAAAAAAAACCTTTTGACATATGACCATTAAACACAGAAATACCAAGCATTGTAGAAAATGATTAACAGCATGGTAGGATTGACTTTTTTAAAAACTTTAAAAAAAATTAAAAAGGTTGATTTTCAAAATCATTCAGAACATTCATCAACCATAATTTAAAAAAAAATAATTAATAAATATTTAACTGTTTTTTTTTAAAATAGAAAAGGCATAATTATCAAACATATATCTTTAACTCTGTATTAACCTTACGGGTTCACCTTTCTATAAATAAGATGACGTCAATTGGAAAAAAAGAAGGAAAACTTACTGCCGGGACATTCACCGTCATGCCCACACCTGATGTTGTTAAGATTACAATCACAGGGGGAGATCATCTGTAGGTTACATTGTCCAGGTTTGGTCCTTAGTCCATAGGGACAGAAGGGGGCAGGGAAAGGCGATCCTGTATTCTTACCTTGTGCCTGCTAAACAAATCAGAAAGGTCAAAAAAGGTTAATTTAATGTTAGATAACAACGATTTAATCTGACATTACATCCTGAATTCGTTAACCTCAATTAACTTCAATATAAGCACATAATGGGTTTTGTTTTAACCTATCAATCTTCATGAAAAGAATTTGTTTTTATATTCGCAGTTAATCTAAGCATTTGTTGAGTTTTTTTTTGGTTTGCTTTATCGGATTATATTTGAAATAGCTTTAACTTTTTTGCAAAAAAAAAATTGCATCGCCGATAAAATCAAAGCCCAGAATAAATATTAGAAATTAAAAGTATTCAGAATTCTGGCAGGGTTTTTTCCTGTCTGAAACTTTTCGAGAACTTTCAATGATCTGAAAATGTTTTCAAAAAACGCTACGTTTAAGATATTTTCAACGTGTTTGTTTCGGCTTTTTATGTCAATTATCTAATTAAGCATTATTTTCGATGCCGTTTAAAATTTTGACCCTAGATACCATTAGCTTGATCAACTGTAAACATTGTCATAAAACGTACTTAAAACTCTACTTAAGAACTAAAATAAAAGTCGTACAACACGAAGAAGGTTATTAAAGGAAAACTCTTTTACCTCTTAAAAATTTTAAATTTCAACCACATGATCATTAAATATTTGCAAAAGATTTGGTGGTAGCAAATGGAGCTAGAAAGGAAGAGAAGGAAGTGGAGATAATCAGTGTGAATGTAAGTCTCTTTAATACAAGTTTTTTTGTGAAATAAAAAATATCGTTAAATAAATATAGGATCTCTCATTGTTTGCGATGGTAAATGATTTTTATCCTACGAGTTGTGTGTTTTCTATCCCCGAGCCTTGGCAAGGAGAGAGACAACACACAACGAGTTGGATAAAAATCGTATACCATCGCAAACCACGAGAGATTCTTTTTATCACATGTTTTACCATGTCTTATACCTCAATCCTTTCTATAAAAATTATAATTGTGAGCCGCACAACACATTTACTGCAAAATGTCAACTACTTTACGCATGGAAAAAAGTTCCTTGACGATTAATAAATGAAAATTTCATTTTCGAGCATTTTTGTAACAATTCATGAAAAAATTAAAACAGCATTAAATGTTTTACATTTAAAACTCCACACTTCAACTAAATTTATTTTTGAATTTTTCATTCTACGTCAATCAACAGCCTAAACCTACGTAATGTTTAATTATGACGTCACGTGGCGTAAGAACACACAGTGGAATATTAAAAATTTATCCCATGAGTGATATTCACCGTATATTGAGATAAACATGTAATAAATCTTGATTATAAGCACTTGAATAAAAAATAATCATTAAGTGACAAAAATAACACTGCTTAAAGTTTTAATATATTTCATGAAAAAAGTGTACTAAAATTACAATTTTATGATGAAACCCGCACAAGTTAAAGTAAAAATGATACTTACCAATGCAAAAAGGAGAGTACATATCACAATCAACAGCATGTCTACGAATCTAAGTTTCTTAAGTGAATGAATATTAAAAATTCTTTGCCTTTTTAAGTTATATTTTCGGGATTTTTTTATGAATCATTCAGGTCAGTCATAAAGCGCAACAATCATGATTCACATACAAATGATATACATTTAATGTTTTGGCAAAAGAACAACAAGATCTTAATTAGTTAAAAACTATTATGCAACAGCAATTATGAGCAAGATGGACATCTATTATTTTTTCAGTTTTCGTCAGGGACAGCAATTTTTTCCCAGAATTAATGACTTGCGTAGATGAGTTTAATGTTAATTATTTTATTTCCTTACTAAATCTTACAAATGCAACGAAGCATAAATTTTAACAAGTATTTAAAAAAAAATACATCATAAAATTCCCTTTTCAAACCACATTTGGTTAAGGAATGAATTCAATATTTATTAGTTTTATAAAATATAAAATGGTTTGGGGCAGTTTACGCTTTATAAACCGCGAAGCGGTTTATAAAAAAGCGTAAACTGTTCCAAACCATTTTATATCGTATAAAACTAATAAATATTGAATTCATTCCTTATGATTTAATTTATTTGCTATCAATTGTTGATAAAAAAAAAAGTCATTTGATATATAAAATGGCATCAAATTGTACAAAATTCAAACGTAACGTCAGGCGGATTGACACGTTTTTGACGTAAGTCTTACTATGACGTAGGCAACATTATTTATACGATATAAAATAATATTTTCAACCAATCAGAAAGCGTGTTACAACCAGAATTAAATTCTTTTAGAGTACAAGAATAAGTAACAAGGACAAAATGTTAAGATTATACCGTAATCGTAATGCTTAATTAAACATAAGAATATTCTAAGTTTTTTCACCCTTGACTTAAAAATGTGTTACTGAGGGACATGCATGGGGAATGATTCTGTTTGCCAAGGGGTGGGGATCGAGGCCTATTTTCAGTCAATTTACTACGCTAATTCAAATAATTTAACCCCCATGCGACCTCTTACATCCGCGTATAAGCGAAAAAAGTCATTAATGCTTTTATGCTAAAAAAGTTAAAGAGAGG
The DNA here is from genome assembly GCF_025612915.1 of Magallana angulata. Classification (NCBI taxonomy): domain Eukaryota; kingdom Metazoa; phylum Mollusca; class Bivalvia; order Ostreida; family Ostreidae; genus Magallana; species Magallana angulata. The sequence continues at coordinate 19,743,461 of NC_069112.1, forward strand.
ATAGATAGAAGATCATTGATTATTATCGATCGGGTTCATCTTTCGTAGATAAATTTTGATAAGAAAAAACATTTGCTAGCTACTTTTTATAGCTGAACAATAATAAAGTTTATCCAATTATCGTGCTCAACATATATTAACTAGTATCTAATGACCCATTCTATCATACAGGAATAAAAGTCAGTAAAATCCTATAAAATTTCCAATGAACTGATGAAATGGAGATTTATTCAATGTTAATTAATTGGTCTCCTAATTGAATTTAGCACGTGCAATTCATATAAATTTTTAGATGTTTTTTTAGAGGTTTTAATTAAAAAACATAAAAAGTTTTATTGGCTTATTTTTTGTAGATAATTATGATAATTTAGTTTGAAGGACATCCCTTTAGAAAAATCATCAAATCACAAATGTTTTCATTATATAATGAATAAGATATAAATGAGACAAGATACCTGTCCATTTTAAAAATTAGATAGACAGTGGACATAAAGTTAACCAAGAATAACAACATCTTAGTCCTTTTTTCTCATGACCTGAACATGCAATACTAAGGTGCATGCGCACGGATCCATGACAGTTCTGGGAGGGGTGGGGTCTCGAGTGATACATGTAGTTGTGCGTGCCGAAGGGGTCCGAGGACAATTTTCAGTAAACTAACTATGTAAATTTAATTACTCTGGACTTTTAAGATCCCCCAAACATCTTCTAGATCCACTAATGAAGCAAAGCAGTAATTCATGCTGTTCTGTCGTATGATATATATTTATTATGTATATAACGAAAGGCAATGCGTTAATGAGAAATAGAGAGTTCTGGAGAAAGTTCAACCTACTGTCGCATATTCTAACCATGATAAAAAGGATGGAAGTACTTACAGATTTAGTTTCTAGCATCAAAATACACCAAATCAAAAAACATGTGTTATGTGAAAAACGTATTCTACATCAATGAATAAAGCAATCTTTTCTTCCCAAATAAAAGGTGTAACATTCTCTTTAAGATATTTCAATGATGGAATTTAAATGCCACTACTTGTAACAACAGATAGAAATATAAATCTTATTTTTAGTTTTAATGTGATGAATATTCATGATGGTAAACTAAAGAATAAATGTAACAACAGATAAAAAAATAAATCTTTTTTTTAGTTTTAATGTGATGAATATTCATGATGGTAAACTAAAGAATACATTCTTAAAAGAACTATATAGGCGATGTATGATAAAAATAAAGATCTTGTTATTTACAATCATGATCAACGCTTTCAAAACAATTTTATTATGCAACCACAGCAGTAACGTTTGATAAATAAAATTATACGCAATGCATGATAAAAATAATGTTCATCTTTTGAACAATCAAAGTTTTTATAACAGGTTTTTTTTTTCCAGCCACGGCAGTCACGTTTATTGTCTGTTTTGTATTTGTCCAATAAGTAGGTTGATGGCGAAGGAGGTTTTAACCATTTGCCTTATAATTCAATTTCTATCTAACTAGGGTCTTCCGTTTCCGACGGAAGACCCTTGTTATTCTATTGTTTCTTTTCTTTATTATTATTTTTAGGGTCTTCCGTTTCCAACGGAAGACCCACTTGTTTTTCTTCGGTTTCTTTTTATTATTATTTTTTTTTCTGACTCCTTCTCGGCTTTATATCTCAAAAATTTTTCATCCGATTTCCATGAAATTTTCAGAGCGTTTGTAAAGTAATCATGCCTGGACGATGTTTAAGTTTCAGCATTTACGTCACTTCCGTTCAAATCTGACGGCCATTTTTAATTTTTGAAAAAGTGATTTTGTCCGGAGGATTTCTCCGTAACCTTAAAAGATATCGCTTCGAAAATTTTACTAATGATAGATGCATCAGTTCTATGGTGTACTTGGGGGGTTTAAAATTTTATTCATCGATTTTGCTCAAAACCGGAATAATTTCCAATTTTTGTACATTTTCATTTTTTTTTTAACAAAATAAGACATTACTACAGTCTTATAGAAATTGCCATAGTAAATTAAAATCTCAAATCCGTTTGAAAATCGGACGATGCATTACAGAGATATCGGGGTTTAAAAATTGATTTTTCCGGAAATTTTGATTCCGCGTCCTTGGTTTGAAAAATAGCGAAATGTTCAAAGTTAAATAAACTCGTACCGAAAATTATTGTTAAGTCGTACTTGAACACATTCGGATTTTTTTTGTTAAGTCGTTCTTGAAATAAGAAAGGTTTTTGTTAATTCGTACTTTAAATTATTCTGATTTTGTTAAGTCGTACCAGGAATAATTCGATTTTTTCATCTTTTTATTTTAGTTACTCTTGTTATTGGTTTAAGAGCTCTGCTTCTTACAGGAACTTCCAGCTTTACTTCCAACATTAACGGAAGACCCATTCGTTGCTTTGCAACGAGCTTTGCTCTAGTTTTTTTAAAAAAAATTTTTCTGACTTTTTTCAAACGCTATTTCTCGTGAACTACTCGACCGATTTGTATAAAATTTTCAGGACGTAATGAGCATCATACGTACTTGATATTTAAAAATTTCTAGCTGATGACGTCACTTTCGGTTTGAGATTTTGAGGATTTAGTGAATTTTTAAGGCCCATTTTGTCCACGTAACTTCCCAAAAACTAATTGCGATAAACGTGAAACTTTTAGGGATAGTAGATGAATGTCTGTAGATGATCCTATTTATTTGATTTTTTGAAAAATGTGATGGGCGGCAAAGCTCGCACGAGCTCAAAAATTGGCACCAATTTTTTTCACGATTTTTTCGCACATTTTTAGCTTTCAGCCCTAGCTTTTAATGTGTTAATATTTTGTTTAAACATGTAATGCAAAAGTTGTTCAAATAAACTAGGACTTTCGTTTGATTTCAAGAAAAAGGGGTTGGCTCCTCAAATTAGGGGCCAAGAGGGCTCTAAGGTATTTTTGCCATAACTATTTACTGAAAAATAATTTGCTATCAATTATAGAAGCAAAAATGTTCATTGTACAGCTGTTTATGTATACAAAAGTATACCTAAGTCATATGTTACGTAATTAGGGGTTTCAAGGGGCCATAAGTCCAAAACTTTGATCTTTAATATCTAGAAAAGGAGATATATTTTGATAAGAATTACAGAACAAAAAATGCTAAGAATTATGTTCTTAACAATATGCCACCTAAATAATTTTTGTTGGTGGCCCCAGTAAGGATTTTAAGGGTCGGCCCCTTAAACACATTTGTTCAGATATCTTTAGAGCGGTCAACAATTTCTGAACACTTGATGAACAAAATGTGTTTTTATTTACAAGACCTTTTATTTGATATCAAGAAATAAGGGCTGGCCCCTTAAATAAGGGGCCAAGAGGGCTCTAAAGTCTTTTAATAATAAGTCTTTAGTGAAAAAAAATTTGTTATTAATTATAGAAGCAAAAATGTTCATTGTACAGTTGTTTATCTATACAGTACCATATGTAAGTCATATGTTACGTAATTAAGGGTTTCAAAGGGCCAGATTTCCAAAACTTTGATTATTAATATTTAGAAAAGGAGAAATATTTTGAAAAGCATTGTAGAAGAAAAGTTGCTCAAAATAATGTCCTTAACGATATGGGATCTAAAAAAATTTGTTGGAGGCCCTGGTAAGGAGTTTAAGGGTCGGCCCCTAAAACACAGTTGTTCTGATATCTCTAGAACGGTTAATAATTTGTGAATATTTGTTGAACAAAATATGTTAATATTTACGATACCTTTCATTTGATATCAAGAAAAAAGGACTGACCCCTCAAATTAGGGAACAAAAGGGCTACAAAGTCTTTTCATTATAACTTATATTTTAGGGATAGTATGTTATTAATCATAAAGCAGAAAATAAGAACTTATTATTAATAATTTAAAACTGAAACCCGGTCTAAAATCGGGCGATGTATTACAGAGATATAGGTGGTTTAAAAATTGATTTTCCGGAAGTTTTGATTCCACTTTTTTGGTTAAGAAAATAGTTTTCTGTTAAGAGTTAAATTACCTCGTATCTAAAATTATTCGATAATTGTTAAATCGTACTTTTACATATTCGGATTTGTATTTGCTAAGTCGTGTTTGAAATCTATAAGGTTTGTTAATTCGCGGTTTTTATCATTTGGATTCTGTTAACTCATACCAAGAATAATTCAATTTTTTTTCTTTTTGTCGTAGTTACTTATGTTTATTGGTTTAAGAACTCTGCTTCTTACAGGAACTTCTAGCTTTAATTTCAACATTATCGGAAGACCCACTCGTTGCTTTGCAACGAGCTTTGCTCTAGTTTTTTTAATTTTATTTTTTTATTTTTTTTTTTTTATATTTTTTTTTTTTAATTAAAAATGGTTGATATGCTCTAGTCTGAACTGTTCATTCCAGTAGAGAATTTTTTACCTACATGTATCAAGTAAAAAAATTCCAATTCCTTGAGTAATGCCTGTGGTTACAAAACAATCAATATTAATTACTTTCAGTTCACAATAATCATTGTCAGAGGCAGGAGATTGTAGTTGAACGATAACAATTATTTTTTTATATGTGTGTTTGTGTTCAATCATTCATTCATTCATTATAAAAATGCTATTTTTTTAAATTCTTAAAAAATAAGCAAATATAATATCTGTATGAAATTTAGAATTTTCAATAATTCACATTTTTATTCATTCATTTACAATACGTTTTACTACAAATGATAATGCACTGTTATTTTGTTTTCTTGGTTTGTTATCTCGAAAAATAATAGTCATGCATATATAGAAAATGTATAACGTTTTCATGTAAAAAAAAAAAAAATGAAACGCACTAGTGTCTGAACCAAAGCAAATAGCAGATTCAACAGCGTTCTTAATGTATCCATTGATTCTTTAAAACATGAAAAGGTCCCGTTACTCTTAGACTTCTAAGTTGTGGCTTTTGAAGAATTATACCGTGTCTGAATTTTTTTGTTTGAATAAAAAAAACAACTTTGACTGGTCTAGATCCGGTATCAAATTATACATGTGTTTTGTGTTTCATTTGCATACAACTGCAGCTAATACGGTTGGGGTAAAAGGGACTAAACTCACTTCCTGGACATTCTCCATCATGGCTACACCTCACGTTGTTTTGATCACAGTCACAAAAAGAACCCATCTGTAGGCTGTATTGTCCGGGTTTTAAAAAAAGACTGAACAGCTAGGGGCGGGGAAACGCTGTGCAGGGGTCTGACCTTGAACCTGCGAAAATAGATCCATCATGTCCATATTGATTAGACACATACTTAAATTAAAATCCTAAGCAAAACGGAGTGAAGTTATGGCCACAAATGTACAACGAAGTTCTGGAGAAAGATTCAGCTACTGCATGTCGCATATTTAAATCATGATTAAATAAAAAATTCTGAGATTTAGTTACTAACTCCAAAACAAATCAAATTAAAAAAATACGTTCTACATCAACGAAAAAAGAAATCTGGTTATCCCTTCGGGCTTGGGCCGATACCAACCGCTAGGGCTGATACCAGGGACAAGATCAAAGCAACAGTGTGATGTTGTTTATATCATATATCTAAAATCAAAAACTTTATTTATTCAAATTCAGATTCCAAATAAGGAATGTAATTTATCATGAAGAACCTATAGATTTTTTTTGGATTTACAAAACTCGTTCGTTTTTATTCCTTTTTATATGTGTTAAGAACTGTAAGAGTAGTTGGACTTTGTTAACAAACCATCATTGTTTGAAATACAGTAGAAGGGAGTCTGTCGTCTGAGATGAAGCACTATCATCTCTAATTTAAAATTATTGAGAGAAAAACTTCCAACCTACGCAACTTCTTAATGAGTCTGTAACGTGTTTTGTCCTGGGTTCTCAGGGATAATATATGCAATAAATTTTCCTCTAACTCTACCTGAGTTAATAATGATTAGTACAATGATTTTTCTCTAATTGGGTAACGTTTAAATCACTATCAATCATAAATGGGGATAATGTGTGAGGTGGGCTTTCAGTACTGTGTGTCTATACCCGGTTCCTATTGAGAGAGAAGTACTTGGTGTTTCAATCTTCTTCAGATTTACTACACCAAGCACCTCACCTCAATTCCCTGGGTTTCTTGCCACTAGTTTCTATTTAACCCTACCTCTTAACTCTTCTATCTTTCTTCTTTCTATTTTCTTTCTATCTATCTTGTCCTTCCTACTCCGCTGTTCACAGACGACTCTCCCAGACTCTACAGCACAGCTGTTTATATAACCTTGGAGTAGTCCACTCCAAGGGTAGTCAGGTTATTCCATTTCCCCCACCCAAATCTAATTCATTACAACGTTTATTGTAATAAGGCATAATCATTACAAGTCAAATTCTTTCACTGGGATTTCGTAAGTTTCCTGTCAGATTCCATTCATAAAAATCCATACTGTTATAGCAAGTTGTTTGAGAACGTTTATAAGTGCATCCAATACTTTAAGTTGATTAACAACTTAATTTTGACAATTTAAACTCTGGTATTCTAAGATTAAGTCTCGTTCCATCCTTCTCTATACCCTCCATAATTAAAATGTTGAGTGATATTAAATTAAGCGTGCTATTGTTCTAAATACACAAACTTTGTGTTGGTTACCTCCCTCTTACTTAAAAACAAATCACTCTTCGGCGCTATTTTTGAGTTATAATTTTTCAATTTTTAGAAATAAATAAAAATATTGAGACGTGTAAGGTGATGCTTTATTATTTATTTGTTATTCAATCGTTATTTCACAAACTAGTCTTAATTTAAAGCAAAGATATTTGGGATTAGCGATTTTAAATTTGAGGGCAATCCACCCTCTTGACGACGGGCTGAGACAGAGAAATAGCAGCCCCGAGGGCGATACAGCCCTAGCTTTTGGTGGCTATCTCACCTAGTCCAAAACACGTGTATCAGGGCTGATACACTACTAGATATATGATATTTCATGTGTTTTTCTCCAACTCCATAAAATTGATGTATTTATAATTAAAACATGTCTTACAATAACATTTTAAAGGAATTACTGTTAAAACATATCAATGATTCTGTTGACAAATGTATGTGAATTAAAAAGATACAGTACAGTCCGAATGTTTATTTTTGATGCAATAGCTAAATGTCAAGGTCTAGGCTAATGAAGGGTATTTGTGAGTGGTAAAATGCAAATATAAGTAATAAACAACGATTATTTGTAACTGGCAATCACCTTGTCAATTACCGTTACCGAATAAGTCAATTATAATTGCAATTCAGATATCATGTGGTCCACCAAAAAGTCAGATTTAATGCTGTAACTTTTACAAAATAAATTGTCAAGTAGAAAACAGCAAGAATATAGCAAAATTGTTATAAAAAAATTCCTTGCAAGCTCCGTTTTTATTAAACTAAGACTTATTTGTAATAATTCGATTGACAGGTGCTGGTGCATGCTGACAAAGTTTCAAAGTTGTTTGCATTCCCACAGCATCCTCCGTAGAAGAATGTCTCGCACCGCCCTGTTCTTCCGTTAAAATAATAACGTTGAATGAGTGCTTTGCAAGGTCCAGATACTACTGGCAGCTCACAGCGGGAAGATAGAGGTCGCTCAACTGAAATTAAAAAGTATACAGCCTTCGGTAACATATATGGACTTGTAATATTAACTGCGCATTGTACTCTTGCAAAGGACCCATCATTCTGGTCCTGTTGTTTGACTTTCATTCTCCAAAAATTTAAATATTTGATGAAAACATGTTCGCGTTTTACCTCAAATTCTAGAACCATATACAAAAGAATGATTGCTAGGAGTATTAAAGAATCGACTATTTGCAGGTACATGTATATGAATTACAGCTAATTTGTTTTTTAAGATTCTATTTAAAAGAGGTAACATCAATTTTGAATCAAATGTGTAATTTCTACACAACTTTCAAATTTTACTTAACAAAATTAAGTGTAGTTAATTGCAATACTGATTTCCCTTAATGAACGTTACGCCACTGAATAGTATTCAGTGAATAAGACTTTAAAGTTAATGTTTGTTTTCTCATGGGTTGATAGCAAAATGTAATAGACTTGACCTTTTGTAAACAGTAATCAATTAATCACTTAAGTTTAACACAGAAACAGTATTTATAACTTAATATTCAGAAAACTGTTTTTCAAACGGCGAAATGCTTTGCTATGTGTTGTCATTCTTTTTTTTTTCTCATGGGTAAATAGCAAAGCGCTATAGACTTGGCATTTTGTAAACAAAAATCAATTAATCTATGAATTAAAAAAAAGAAACAATACTCATTACTTCATATTCAATAGACTGTTTTTCAAATGAATTGTTAAGTGTTGTCATTGGGTCGGGGTTTTTTTTTCAGAGTTATTTTACAACTAAACCACATAAAAACGGACAAAAAAAAACAAATCTGTCCATTGATATAACTCTTTTCTATTATTTTTGTTATCTGTTGTTATCTATTTTTGATAAAAAACAGAATTCACCTTTCAAATTATTTTTCTTTTAATAAATATTCATATTAATTGTCCAAATTTCTATATCAGCTTGTTATCACAAACCTTTATGTATAAGTATGTAAATTTTAGGGTTTTTTTTTTCCTGATACTGAGTATAGCATTATGGTGGGCAAATAAAGACTAAATTAAAAGATTATCACATTTTACGATTAAAATTTATAATTACTCTTTATAACACATTACATTCTACATTTTGTAGTACTAAGGTGCACAATTATAATTTTATACCTGATGTATAGAATAAAGGTAAATAGATTAAGACATACCTGGCCACTCAGTGACCCCGGGAGGAACACACATATCTCTGCACCCACATCCCCACGGACAGCACTTGTAGTCTGTAACGAAAATTTAGAGGCATTCTTTTTCATATAAAAAAGAATTTTAAAAAAACTTTCGGCATATGACCATTAAACACAAGTACAAAGCATTGTAGAAGAATGATAAACAGCATGGTAGGATTGACTTTTTTTCAAAACTTAAAAAAAAAAAAAGGTTTATTTCCAAAATAGTTCAGAACATTTATGAACTATTATTTGAAAATGCTAATTAAATATTCAACTGTTTTTTTAACAGAAATTACATAAGGGCATAATTATCAAACATATATCATTAACTCTGTATTTACCTTACGGCTATCTCTAAATAAGATGACGTCAATTAGAAAAAAAGGAAAACTCACTTCCGGGACATTCACCGTCATGCCCACACCTGACGTTATTTGCATTACAATCACAGGGGGAGGCCATCTGTAGGTTACATTGTCCAGGTTTGGTCCTTAGTCCATAGGGACATAAGGGGGCAGGGAAAGGCGATCCTGTATTCTGACCTTGTGCCTGCTAAACAAATCAAAAAGGTCAACAAAGGTTAAATTAATGTTAGATAACAACGATTTAATCTGACATTATATCCTGAATTCGTTAACCTCAATTTACTTCAATATAAGCACATAATGAGTTTTGTTTTAACCTATCAATCTTCATGAAAAGAATTCGTTTTTCATTCGCAGATAATCCAAGAATTTGTTATGTTTTTTTTTCGGTTTGGTTTATCGGATTATATTTGAAATAACTTTAACCTTTTTACAAGAAAAAAAATTGCATCGCCGATAAAATCATAGCCAAGAATTAATATAAGAAATCAAAAGTATTCAGAATTCTGGCAGGGTTTTTTCCTGTCTGAAACTTTTCGAGAATGTTCAAAAATGTTTTCAAAAAAACCAACTCTTATCAATTCTTGAATTCTATATAATAGAAAAAAATCTTTCATATATATATATATATATATATATATATATATATATATATATATATATATATATATATATATATATATTTAACTTATTTCTAGTGAAGCAAAAAGACTGCCTAACCACAGAGATTTATCTTTTACATACGTAATGAATTGTTAAAGAAATTTGTTAAAAATACCATAATATCGTATTCTTCCGATGACAAGAGACCTTTTTTAGGTAAACATTTTTATTATGCATGTATAAACTGTTTCATGCGTTAGCGCCACTGACATTTTGTTTATGTCGTCGAAATAACGAGATACATTATTAGAAGTGTTTGGCCGCAACGTTTACGATATTTATTTTTTAAGTTAATTATCCAACTAAGCATTACTTTCGACGCCGTTTGAATTTTGACATTAGATACCATAAGCTTTATTAACTATAAGCATTGTCATAAAACGTACCTTTCACGATACTTAAGAACTAAGTCGTACAACACAAAGAAGGTTGTTAAAGGAAAACGTTTTTACATCCTAAAAATTTTAAATTTCTATACATGATCTTTCATTATTTGCAAAAGATTTTGTGGTAGGAGATGGAGCTAGAAAGAAAGAAAAGGAAATGGAGATTATCAGTTTTAATGTAAGTCTCTTTAATGCAAGTTTTTTGTGAAAAAAAATATCGTTAAATGAATATAAGATATCTCATGGTTTGCGATGGTATATGATTTTTATCCAACGAGTTGTGTGTTTTCTATCCCCGAATCTTGGCAAGGGGATAGACAACAAACAACGAGTTGGATAAAAATCATATACCATCGCAAACCATAAGAGATTCTTTTTATTATATGTTTTACCATGTCTTTTATTAAACCTCAATCCTTTCTGTAAAAATTATAATTGTGAGCCGCACAACACATCTACTGCAAGACGTCAACAACTTTACGCATGGAAAAAAGTTCCTTGAAGATTAATAAATGAAAATTTCATTTTCGAGCATTTTTATAACAATTCATGAAAAAATTAAAACAGCATTAAATGCTTTACATTTAAAACTCCACACTTCAACTAAATTTATTTTTGAATTTTTCATTCTACGTCATTCAACAGCCTAAACCTACGTAATGTTTAATTATGACGTCACGTGGCGTAAGAACACACAGTGGAATATTAAAAATTTATCCCATGAGTGATATTCATCGTATATTGAGATAAACATGTAATAAATCTTGATTATAAGCACTTGAATAAAAAATATTCATTAAGTGACAAAAATAACACTGCTTAAGGTTTTAATTTATTTCATGAAAAAAGTGTACTAAAATTACAATTTTATGATGAAACCCGCACAAGTTAAAGTAAAAATGATACTTACCAATGCAAAAAGGAGAGTACATATCACAATCAACAGCATGTCTACGAATCTAAGTTTCTTAAGTGAATGAATATTAAAAATTCTTTGCCTTTTTAAGTTTATATTTTCGGGATTTTTTTTATGAATCATTCAGGTCAGTCATAAAGCACAACAACCATGAATTATTCACATGCAGATTATATACGTTTAATGTTTTGGCAAAAGAACAAGATCTTAATTAGTTAAAAACTATTATGCAACAGCAATTAAGGGCAAGATGGACATCTATTATTTTTCCAGTTTCCGTCAAGGACAGCAATTTTTTCCCCAGAATTAATGACTTGCGTAGATGAATTCAATGTTAATTATTCGATTTCCTTGCTAAATCTTACAAGTGCAACGTAGCATAAATTTTAACAAGTGTTTTAGAAAAAAAAGTACATCATAAAATTCCCTTTTCAAACCACATTTAGTTTAGAGTACAAGAATAAGTAACAAGGACGAAATGTTAAAATTAGCCCGTAATGTAATGCTTAATTAACATAAGAATATTCTACGTTTTTTCACCCTTGTCTTAAAAATGTGTTACTGAGGGACATGTGCGGATCCAGAACATTATCTTAAGAATGATTCTGTTTGCCAAGGCGTGGGGATCGAAGCCTATTTTCAGTCAATTTACTACGCTAATTCAAATAATTTAACCCCCATGCGACCTCTTATATCCGCGTATAAGCGAAAAAAGGCATTAATGCTTTTATGCTAAAAAAAAGTTAAAGAGAGGATATATAGAAGATCACTGATTACTATCGATCGGGTTCATCTTTCATAGATGAATTTTAATAAGAATAAACATTTGCAAGCTAATTGTTATAGCTGAACAATAATAAAGTTTATCCTGATATATTTCAGATCATCGTGCTCAACCTAAAATAACTAGCATCCAGTGACCCATTCTATCATACAGGAATAACAGTTAGGAAAATAAAATAAAATTTTTAATGAACTGGTGAAATGGACTTGCAGAGATTAATTCAATGTTAATGAATTGGTCTCCTAAATGAATTTTACACGTGCAATTCATATAAATTTTAAACAGTTTTTTAAAGAGTTTTTAATAAAAAAAAAAAAAACTCCCTTTTAAAAAAATAAAAAGTTTTATTGGCTTTATTTTTGTAGATAATTATGATAATTAATTTATCATTTAATTAATTTAATTCATCAAGTCACAAAAATAAATACATGATTTATTATTATTACATAACTGCTTGAGAAATGTATATGGTTACAAAACAATCAACATTAATTACTTTCAGTTCATAATAATTATTGTCAGAGGCAGGAGTTTGTAGTTGAACGCAAATCGTTTCAACAAAAAAATGAGGGAAAAAGACACAGGACAGAAAATGTTATGTAGAGATAACAATTTTTTTCTGTATACGTGATTGTGTTCAGTCTTTCATCCATTATAAAAATGCTATTTTTTAAAATATTCTAAAAAAAAAATAAACAAGTATAAAATCTGTATGAAATTTAGAATTTTCAATCATTCATATTTTAATTCATTCACAATACGTTCTACTACTAATACTAATGCACTGTTATTTTATTTTCTTGGTTTATTAGCTCGAGAAATAATAGTCATGCATATATAGAAAATGTATAACGTTTTCATGTATAAAACACGAAACGTACTATTGTCAGAACCAAAGCAAATACTAGATTCAACAGCATTCTTGATGTATTCATTGATTCTTTAAAACAAAAAAGGTCCCGTTACTTTTAGACTTCGAAGTTGTGGCTTTTGAAGAAATATACCGTGTCTGAATTTTTTTTAAATGAAAAAAGACAAGTTTGTTGGGCTAGATCCGGTATCAATTTATACATGTGTTTTCTGTTTCGTTTGCATACAATACGTTTAAAATGAGATTCTCCATCATGGCTATACCTCACGTTGTTTTGATCACAGTCACAAAAAGAACCCATCTATAGGCTGCATTGTCCGGGTTTGGTTCTAAGCAAGACTGGACAGCTAGGGGCGGGGAAAGGCTGCGCAGGGGTCTGACCTTGAACCTGCAAATAATAAATCCATTATGTCCTAATGATTAGACTCATACTCAAATTTAAATCCTCAGCAAAACGTGGTGAGGTTAAGGCCACAAATGTACAGAGAAGTTCTGGAGAAAGTTTAAGCTACTGAAGCATATTTAAATCATGATTAAATGAAAATTCTCAGATTTAGTAACTAACTCCAAAATAAACCAAATTAAAAAATAATTGCTACGTGATAAATACGTTCTACATCAACGAAAAAAGAAATCTGGTTATCCCAAATAAAAGATATGATATTATCTTTAAAACATTTCAAAGTTTGAATTTAAATGAAACTACAGATAACAACCAAAAATCAAAGTACTGAAGTACTGACGGAAGTTGATTTTATCGATTATTATTTATCTTAAAATCAACGATATGTTATTTTGTCATTTTTATAACATGGATTCTCGGACTTTTCCGACAAGAATTTCGAGAAAACCTCTTATGAATCATGTTGTGTAATATTTAAAAATAGAATTGATTTCATCAATCTATGTATCGGTATTCGAAATATATTTCAAAAAGTGTATAGATCCAACCAATAATGAACTCTAGTCTCGTTCAACCAGATGCTCGGCTGTCTCCGTTTATCTCCGACAAGTAAGAGATACTAGGTCACGTGATAGCTTGATGATGCAACCTCTAAATATAGACTGACTCTCTGCTTGTCGGAGATGTACGGAGACAGCCGATGATTGAACGAGACTATATTGAACTCTGGCGTAGGAAAACATATGACTGCAAAAAAACTTCTAAATTGTTCGTACTTTTTAAAATCTGACTATTTCTTAGGTATTTATAAATAAGTTTCCTTTTTAAAAAATGCTTCAGCGTGCATTACATTAAATTTATCGATTATTTTTAAGAACTAACTCTTGTCAGCGGTGATGATTTGTGCTTAGGTCCAAACATTGTTTCAGTTTCGGTTCGCCAGAGTAACTGCATATGAGAGTTGATTAAAATCAACTCACAAAAATAAATCTTATTTTTAGTTTTAATGTTATGAATATTCATGATGTTAAACTAATTAATACATTCTTATTTATTTGAAGTGATTTGTATAATAAAGAACTGTATAGGCGATGTATGATATAAAAAAGTGCTTTAAATTTATAACAGGTGGGTTTTTTTTTTTTTTTTTTTTTTTTTGGGGGGGGGGGGTTGGTTGCAACCACGGCAGTCACGTTTACAATTTGCTTTATAATTAAATTTAATTTATTTTTTGTGGAGGTGGTTAAAAGTACTTGATATACGCTAGTCTGAACTGTTCATTCCAGTGGAGAATTAAAATAACAAAAATTAAATTATTATTTTTTTTTTTCTTTTTTAATTATTGAAAATTTTTAAAACAAAAAGACCCCGTTGCTTTTAATATTTGACTTTGTGACTCTTGAAGAAACAGGGTCCACTTTCAACTTTAATGGTTTGTCTATATGCAATATCTGCAGATATCAAAAGCACAGATACAACATTTACTTTTGGAGACCCCTCGATTTCATTGAACCAAGATAAATGTACCAGTACATCACACCATAGCCCACTCATTTATACATACCGTATTTATATTTGTATTAACTTTGTACTTTAGTTTAGCTGATAATGTCACAAATATTGAAAAACAACACAGTAAAAAACATTTTATTTTCATCTTAAAAGCAATAAAATCTGCATAAAAATGGTTTAGCAACAATTCACATTTACGATCAAGTTGTCGAACTTAAAGTATATCTTGTAAACTGTTGGAAGGCTGAGAGAGAGAGAGAGAGAGAGAGAGAGAGAGAGAGAGAGAGAGAGAGAGAGAGAGAGAGAGAGAGAGAGAGAGATCTTGTAAACTTTAAATTTACTCTGTGTGGGTGTAAAATGACATTGTATTTTGTATAATTTACACCATCCAGTAAGTTTATAATTTACAACATGAGAGGAGGATAGTTTAAGCTTCTAGTTTAGGCAAATGACCTAACACCTACTCCTAAAAATATTTTTTCATGAAGAATTTGGCTCTGTATTATTATTTTAGTAAATTGAAATTTTGATAAATGCATTTCCTTAAAAATTATTAAAATTGTTGAGAGTCACATTAGCTGAAACTACTGCACACTTGTGATACAATATTAGACTGTGATAACACAACATGGAGACTCATTTCTCTAAGATTTTAAACTTTTTGACCAATTTTGACTCTAACTCTGCCACCCAAATTGAGTCCACCCCGTCAAAGCACAGACCATGGGGCTCCTTGATTCCCGCTTCTTCCGTTAAAAGCAGACGAACAAATGCGCCATCTTTATCGATCACGTGAATACTGTGTCTAAATTGGTCTGCGATGATCACGTGACCTAGGGTGTCGGTATCGATATCCATGGGCAAAAATTGGTAGGATTTATTTTTAGCGACCCCGAGGTACGAGAACCGGAAGTGACCGTGAGCGTCGACTGCGGTGATTTTCTTCAAGTTGTAGTCGCTGACTATGATGTCCCCGTTGAAATTTTCAGTGATGTGTTCCGGTCGGCTGTATAACTTCTGATCTTCCCCCAATATCTCTCTTACTTTATTTCCGGAGACAGTGTACTCTTCGACTTTTCCTACTTGGTCCACCTCATAAAGAGGATCATGGTGGAAAAGTCCCACGAGGATCGAGCCGGACTGGGTTACACAGAGACCGCTGGGCGACCAATCCGTGCTCACAAGCGTCTGCGATTCACCACTTCCGGTCACCACTAAAATCCTCCTTGTCTCTACATCGCTGTACAATATACTGCTGTCTGGCAAAATTGCCATCCCGTCAGGTGATACCTCTGTGTCTGTGATTATCGAAGTTTGACTCTGTCCCTTTTTGTCTATCACCAAGATGCGGGGGTCGTTTCCAAACACAACTATCTTGGAGGACGATATACATCGGACCCCAAGCTGATATTCGAGATCCGTTTCAAAACAAGCTTTCTGTTTCGGTGCTTCCGCCAGGCAGCGTTTTAGAGTCCGGACCTTTCGACCCGTGATCGGGGCGATCACGTGGTGTCTCGTGATTTTCCGCCGGTTGTGTTCGGTTTTGCACTCGCTACATAGATACCCCGGACAGTTTTTACACATATATTCTGCAGCCGTTGTTTCGCACTCTTCGCAGGTCATTGAACAAAGCGCGGGTTCGATTGACATGTTTCGAACCTAAAAAAAAATATAAAACATTTTTATAAAATGCTTAACGAAAATACAAGAATTGTTTTCATTTTCATATTTTTGTAACAAATAAAACAAATTGAGGGATGGGGTAATTTTGAAACTAAAAATTCTATCTAAACAGTGTTATCTTCTTTTATAGCTAGTGAATTTTTATTTTAAACTAAGTGGTGAAATCAATAATACATCGAAGTTTGAATGTCAGAAATTTCCTTGACAATTCAAGAACAAAGTTTTCCGATTATGCCACAAGGTTATCTTTAGATTAGAAAGTTACCATCTTTATCGCGATTAATACGTCTTAATTTACGTTTGTAAAGATATATCCCAAAAAATCAATTTCTTGTACTTGTACTTGTACCCTGAAATCAAATTTTAAAATATGACCAACAAATTGGAATGAGTATACCTGTTATGTGTGGAAAATGAACATAAATGTATGCCAACATTATACCTCAAGTTTCTGGGTTTTTTTTGCCCCCCCCCCCCCTCTTAAACACACACACACACACACACACACACACACACACACACGAAGACTCAAGCTCCATATATATAACATACTCATTACTCCAGTTGAATATAGAATACGGTTATTAAACATGAATGTGTACATGTGCATGTCCTCACACCTCTAAAAACTTGCGAAATAAACATGAAATGTTAACCTAAAAATTTTAATGCTGTTTTCATTAAATTCTACATTAAGTGCCCATATATGGCGGTAAATGTGAAAATAGAAATGGGCAGTACATAGAAGAACACAATAAAATCAGAGGCAATGTATCAGCACAGTAGAATTACCTTAAAGGAATCGTTGCGAGTAAAGGGTCTCTTGATGAGCAGAGAGATTCTGATGGTTGGTAATGCCCCTTTAATTTAGATTCAAACTTCCTTTTCTACGAATTGCTTAAAGGTATGTGTATATTTATAGGTATTTCTTTATCTAGACGTGTTGCATTTTGGATTTTTTTTTTCGTGCATGTTAAACGAATCGTCCTTATCTTAAACGGAAGATTTATAAGGTTTGTGTGTATTTATATAGTGAACCTGATAATAAAATTTGATACCACTGGATTTTTAAACTGTCAAAAAATGACAAATCACCATGTGTCCTATTGATCGTCGTTGCATTAGTCTAGATTGCGTAATCTTTTTTGGGTGTTTGGGGGTACCCACTGGGAATGAGTCACCTAAAGGAGATAAAATGAATGCGTATATAATTCTATACATATATTCATGCGTATGAATTCGTTAACGAAAAAGTTATACTTTATCATTTATTGTTTTTGTCATTTCTTCAATGCACATACGCGGATCTAATCTAGAGGAAGCGCCAGGGAAAATTCAGATGTTCAAGAAATGCTAACATTTTTATTCTCAAATGTACAAGATGGCCGCACATTCCCCTTAACTTCAAAAAATAATATGGGCTATGTACATTTTTTTCTGCAATGATCGAAGGAATTTTATTGTTTAAACTAGCATTTACATCTTTCTTTTATCAAATAAACATTGCCATATCCCTATATTTCTCGACTATAGAACAATATAGAAACTACAATTTTAACGAACAAATGTAACTGATCGTCTAAGGAAAGATGCAATTGGTAACCTTTTTTTTTTTGGTAACCTTATTTTTTTTAATTTTAAGCACTTAACAATCTCAATTTCTTTACCATCGGGTGCTGATAGGGGGGAGGGGGGGGGCTTTATTTCTACTTTTACTCCCTCCCCCTAGTAAAACATAAGTATAAAACAAATTGTAGTTCTGTTTTACCTAATTTATTCTTTTTAGAATCGCCTTTCGAATCTAATAAGAATTCCACAGAGTAGTAATGTATATTTAACATACGTTTAATGAGTTAAGGCCATTATCTATCAAATTGATTTAATCTTAATTTATTTAGAAAAAGAGACAGTTAGCGTCACAATAGGTTTTTTTAAAGATATACGTACATGTACATATATTTCATTCAATGTGAAGGTTTGCCTTAATAACACGTAAAACAAACCCCCCAATTAAAATTCTCTGTTTATTTTGCCTTAGAAACAAAACACTCGCTATTTTTGTGTACGCCTACCCATTAGCAGGCGTAGATTTTTAGTACCGGAATAAGCTAACGCCTTATTGTGAAAGGCAACTTAGTCTGGTTTTGAGGTTTAGTCCCGATTAAGTCCGGACTAAGCTAACGCCAGTATGAAGGACTTTTTAAAAACTGGCCCCTGGATCGGCTTGGACCAGATCGCCGAGCGACCGGCATCCACAGAATAGGTTCCACGGCAGCTCTAGCGCCGCGGAGGATCGTTCTTATGGACGCACCGGAAAGCAAAGCAATCAAAAACTTAAATTCCTACCCCTAAATGTGTGCAGTGTGAACCGAAGACTCAATAACTCGGAATTCATCGAATTGTTGGCCGGTTATTAGACTAACCGAAACAAAAACCGATATTATATTAAAGCAGACATGAAATCATCGGTTTTTTGGCGAAGTTAAATGCACGCTTGAATGAAGCAAAATTATGCAGCACCTCACCATCGCCCCATCGGAAATTCTACGCCAGCCACTAAACGGAACTATGGAATATTAATAGATTAAAAACGTGTATGTCATACTGGATCAACAAGGGATATTCTTCATCGATGATCCTATCAAAGACGACGAGAACTTTCTTTCATTTGAAAACTTTCAAGACAACTTTAAAGTTCAATGTTCATACTATTTTTTTAACCTGCAAAGGGTTGATATCGGCCATCCAAAAGCGTTGGAAGAAATTATAATTATACAACATCCCAAGAGAAGAAATATGTGAAAGCAATATTGAAAAATTATAAAAAGGCGCAAAATTAAAGGTATCAAAACTGTTTTAACTTATATTTTAGCCGGGCTTTGCTGAAAGCAGAGTCCTGGATGTAGGGAGGCAAATCGCCAAAGATACTATAAATAGCACAACTTCAAAAGTAAACGAAAAACCGAGCAGCGTCAAAGTAAAAGCTTCCGCTATAAAAATAGTTACACAGAGAGCCATGTTTTGTCAAATCTATTGGTTTTTCATTTGTTTGCGAATAAATTTAGCTTTGAATTTTTTTCCCTTTCTCATCAATTACGTGTTATTTTAAACAAGACTTTGCGTTTTGGGCACATATACAATGGGCATGAATTTCCATGAACTACTTTTCAAAGCATTGGTATTTGGCTTCACATAGAAGTAGTGAGGGGAAGGGGGTTGACTTTATAACGCTTGTTTCAAATTTCAATGCAACTGTTGATTTTTTTCTACTAGACAGACATATTTATATTTATAGTCGCTAACAAAACAATTCAGTCGCTCTCTGGCACATTTCCGACATTAAAAGCATGAGAGAGAGAGAGAGAGAGAGAGAGAGAGAGAGAGAGAGAGAGAGAGAGAGAGAGAGAGTTTTTACTACAAAATATGCATAATGACACATCAAACGAGCCCGGCTTTCAGTACTACTTCAGTACTTTGATTATATCATCTGTCGCCGAAACCGTTGTAAACGTACATGTGTAAACCAGAAGCAGTGGAGAAGATGCCAATAGAAATTGAAGAAAAGGAAAGGGAAAAAAATATGATTCCACATAATGTCACAATGAACACGAAATTGATAATTTGCTAATTCCAAATTTTACATAGAATTATGTTCACAAACTCTCGACTATCTATATCTAAAATTTTTAGAACCGTGTTAACAAGAGCTTGGACTTTCGGTCGGATGTTTCTATCTAGTTCGGTCGGATGTTTCTATCTAGTTCGGTCGGATGTTTCTATCTAGTTCGGTCGGATGTCGGATGTTTCTATCTAGTTCGGTCGGATGTTTCTATCTAGTTCGGTCGGATGTTTCTATCTAGTTCGGTCGGATGTTTCTATCTAGTTCGGTCGGATGTTTCTATCTAGTTCGGTCGGATGTTTCTATCTTGTTCGGTCGGATGTTTCTATCTAGTTCGGTCGGATGTTTCTATCTAGTTCGGTCGGATGTTTCTATCTAGTTCGGTCGGATGTTTCTATCTAGTTCGGTCGGATGTTTCTATCTAGTTCGGTCGGATGTTTCTATCTAGTTCGGTCGGATGTTTCTATCTTGTTCGGTCGGATGTTTCTATCTAGTTCGGTCGGATGTTTCTATCTAGTTCGGTCGGATGTTTCTATCTAGTTCGGTCGGATGTTTCAATCTAGTTCGGTCGGATGTTTCAATCTAGTTCGGTCGGATGTTTAACTGTCAAACATTGTCCTTTTTTCTTCTAATTCGCTAAGAGAACCTTATTAATATTCATAGACTGTCCAAACCGTTGCTCTGCTGGGTAAAACTGACACTGTTTTAGCGAAATATGCATCCCTGGATGAAGTCGGACGAGTGTTGACCATTGCGTTCAATGTATGCATATCTATTAGCCAATGGCTGGACAGTTAACCATTAGTAGACCCCGCCTTCATTGAATCGGCGTTTATCACGTACTGCCCAAAGTCCAAGCTCTTGTTAAAACGGTTCTAGATCCTGGACTGTGTTCATTTTGCCGTGAAACTAAGGAGTCAATGATTCATCTTTTTTTTCTATATGATTGTCTGCATGCACGAAACTTTTGGATTACAATATGGAAAAAACTTAAGATTTAAGTAATTTTGATGTATGTCTTAATGAACAAACAGTAATCAGTTTGTCAAGCCAAAAAAAAGTATATATTCCCAAAATCATAAAATTCCTAATCCGTAGGGGGGGGGGGGTAAGAATTTTTGATTTTTTGATATCGCCCTTATTATTTCCTTATTTCATTTAATTCCTTACTCTCTACCGGAAATTTGGGGTTTGGGGGGGGCTGGTCCCTCCCTGATGCTATGTGCCTGATGGTTACTTGTAGGTCTAACTTTGCAAAAAAAGGGGAGGGGGGCTAAACCTTCCCTTCAGCAACCCAACCCCCCAACCCCCGTGGTTCCGACGCCTATGCCATTTATCAAGCATACGAAAAGAACATGAGGTAAAGGATAGTTGGCGGATCTTGTCAAAAATATTGTTTTCTTGATGAGTTTTCATTCTTTTATATTATGATGGAAGAAATGCAATCTTTGTACATGCATAGTTTTATGAATAAAATGTGGGGAAAACAACAAAATTAAAAAAAAAAAGCAATATCCACAGCAGTTTCAACAAAAACATTACCGTTGAATATTTTGCGGATATGTGCAACATATTATCATGGAGTGAAATTTGAGTAACTGTTATCTATTCATAAATATGCCTTTCCCTTTGTACAAGACAATAATTCACTTCAGTTATAATTGCTTAATTATTTTATTAACTCTTACCCTCACCTTTGATTTAATTGACTCACTCATATTGAAGTTTTACTCTATGACATATGTCACTCGTGCTTAAGTGCTAATTACTATTGTTTTCAATTCTTATTTATATTGTGTTATACACCATTGTCGGGAGAGAGGAATTAGGTTTCGGATTGTTCGGGTGTAGTTTTTGGATTCCCAGAAATCACCCATACCGACCTAAAGTTCAAATAAAGTGCTTTTTACCATCTAGAGCATTTGAGTCTTATTGTCGCCGGATATATAAAAACACCTTAATTTCCCCGGTGATAGTTTGGTGGAGATATCCTAAGGGTATTTTACCCGGGACTGCTACATATACTTTGTAGCAGTAAGATCCTGCGTACCAGCAACCGAGCGAGTTTCCAAGAGCATCAACAAACGACGATAATACAACCTAAGAGCAGAAGATTCAAACGCCTTTTACGACCATATACCAACGTCGCTGCTTTTCGAGTTTTGGACATCCCAGGACTTGCACGGACATACTCTACGCCTGGATTCCATCCAGCATATAACAAGAGATGGATGACGTCATCCTGCGAACACTTGTTCTCGTTCTGTGTGTTTCGTGTGTGGATTTCTTTGCCATTATGCTAATATGTTCTTTTAAGCGACCGATTTATTGCATTCGAATCCTAGGAAAATTTTTCGGGTGTGGCGACCGACGACAAAGGTTCGTTTTAAATATGGTTCAGCCCAGAATGCCGTGTTGCAGTTGTGGATCTCCGCAATGTAGAACACATTTTGCATATTCCGGCCAAGACCTAAGCAAACGACGCTGAGATACAGACCGCACATTCCCTACAAATCATTCCGGTGATCTTCTAGACGAGGACGTCTCATTTTTCGAAGCGCGAGGGAATTATCATGGAGTGAAATTTGAGTAACTGTTATCTATTCATAAATATGCCTTTCCCTTTGTACAAGACAATAATTCACTTCAGTTATAATTGCTTAATTATTTTATTAACTCT
This sequence comes from Magallana angulata, assembly GCF_025612915.1. Lineage (NCBI taxonomy): Eukaryota > Metazoa > Mollusca > Bivalvia > Ostreida > Ostreidae > Magallana > Magallana angulata. The sequence goes on from NC_069112.1 coordinate 19,766,122, forward strand.
TACCCTCACCTTTGATTTAATTGACTCACTCATATTGAAGTTTTACTCTATGACATATGTCACTCGTGCTTAAGTGCTAATTACTATTGTTTTCAATTCTTATTTATATTGTGTTATACACCATTGTCGGGAGAGAGGAATTAGGTTTCGGATTGTTCGGGTGTAGTTTTTGGATTCCCAGAAATCACCCATACCGACCTAAAGTTCAAATAAAGTGCTTTTTACCATCTAGAGCATTTGAGTCTTATTGTCGCCGGATATATAAAAACACCTTAATTTCCCCGGTGATAGTATACATATATATACAAATGCAAATATTTTATTGGCACAAACACAATTACAATAATTGGCAAAGGCGCGACATATGCATAAACAGAAGTATTGAATTATTACATGCAGGATTTAAGGTATCCAATGTATAATGAAGGGATGTACATGTTGAACAATTTTGAATCATTTTAAACCAGTTGAATATGTATTGCTAGATAACAATGAAAGTGAAATGAACCAAATTCACATCACTGACCACAAATAAGAAGCCGGTCATTTTGCACCTTAAATTTTTTTAAAGAGTTATCTCCCCTTGTTGAAAAAAAGAAAATTTTAATTTTGTCAAAATATCTGCGGTAAATGATTCATTTTATTTCATATTTTAAAAAAGAGAAAGTTTATGCATGTATTAACCAAGAGAGTTTTACAAATTTTAAGTTAATTTTTACAATATCTTATTAAAACATACGTTGCCCATAGACTTCAATGCAAAATTCAAGGTGTTATTAGTTGGACCATAATTAATATTTTGAAAATTCCTTTGGTGGAGTATTTTAATTTGATAACATCTTCAAAATGATATCATGATTAAGAATATCGGACCATTCATTTATTAGGTACAAAATGTGGTAGTTATACGTCGAATACCTTAATTATATAATTACATATAATATAATTTAATATTTAATTTATCATGATAATGACAGGATATAGGTGCAGGAGAGGTGTGATTCTACATGTTAACGTAAACTTAAAGAGACGGACACTAGATTAACAGCTGTCAAAGAGAAAACGATAGAACTAGAAAAAAGTGCTGGATTTGTATCAAATAAAGTGCATGATTTTGAAAAAAATATCCAAGAAATGAAAATCAGCATGAATAGAAAGGAAAAATCACAGAAAGAGCTATTAGACGAAATGAAGAGAGACATTAAATCTCTGCAAACAGAAAAAGAAGATATTGGGCAACTAAAGGATTCAATCGTCGATCTGCAATGCCGCTCCATGAAATACAATCTCTTGTTTACGGGGCTAGGTGGGTAAACAAAGGAAGAGGACACGGAGGGCAAATTGCGGGACTTCATATATTTTGAATTAGGAGTTGACTGGAAAGTGGAGTTCTGTAACGTACATCGGTTCGGTCGATTTCAACAGAACAGGAGCAGACCTATCGTTGCGAAATTCCTTTATGAAAATGACCGAGTAAGTGTTCTAGAAAGAGCCTATAAATTAAAAGGAAGTGGATTCGGCATAAATGAACAATTCCCGCATGCTATTGAGGAAAGACGAAAACAACTCTATCCTACCATGAGGGAACTCAGAAGTCAAGGAAACAGAACCAAATTAGTGAAAGATCGTCTGTATGTGAACGGAAAGTTATATAAAGGTCCAGAAAGCAGAGACGAACACCACACAGGAACACCAGATAATAGACAACAACGCCACGCAGCCACACACGCGCAACACATAACTCGATCGACAGGAGCCCAAGGACGACCCAACGAAACAGCAGGACGGCATGAAAGACAGACTACACATCCAACGACCGCGTACAGTACAGTCGCCTCCAACTCGTACACTGGACATTCTACCAGTCACTAGGACAGGCTCGGGAGTAGGAGTGAGGATTTATCTATCATCGCATGGAATGTTAATAAAGGCCTAAAAACTAAACTAGATAATCTAGACTTTGTAGAACTTATAATAAAATATGATATAATTATTTTATTAGAATGTTGGATAAATCAAGATGATTGTTTCGATCTACATGGATATAATAATTATAGTTTTCATAGAACAAATGGAAAAGGAGGTGGCATTGTTATCTTTATTAAAAACATGTTAGACATGAACATATCAATTGTCTAGACCAATTTTGTAGTACTGGTGTCTGGATACGTTTTGAACATAAAAGTAAACAAGGTACACCCATTTTTGTAGCCGCATGTTATATACCCCCAGAAAGTAGTGTGTTTTATAAAAAAGAGAAAGTTGATATTTTTGATTATTTAGAAGAATCTTATTGTAGTTTTCACAGTAAAGGTCATATATATGTGGTAGGGGACTTTAATGCCCGGTGTGGAACTTTGGATGATTTTATTTCTGATGACAAGCTTGAAAAGTCAGTAGAAAAGAATTTACAGTCATTTGTAGACTATGACAATAATGCCAATGTATACTGTAGACATAATGCAGACAGAGGAGTGAACAACTTTGGTAAAAAGTTGATTAATTTGTGTAGAACTACCGGATTGAAAATTGTTAATGGAAGAAATGAAAATGACTATAACGGTAATATCACTTTTTATAACGCCAATGGAACTAGTATGATAGATTATTTACTTACAGATGTGTACAATTTTGACAATATTGCTTATTTTTCAACAGGTATTTTTAACTGCTTCTCCGATCATGCGCCTGTTTCTTTTTGTATTAAAACTAACTACATAGATGGGGGATCAAAAGCCTTGTGCTGTGCAAACACTTCACAAGGGAACGGGAGTATAAATCAATGTACTTCAGTTAGATGGAAAGAAGGTGCTGATTTAGAAGCTACGTGGTCAATAAGTGAACACTATGATTTATTTTTGTCATATGTAGAAAACCAGTTATATACACAAGAAGATGTTGACAATTGTGTAACGAATTTTAGTAAGACACTCTGTAAAATAATGAAGCCCTATTGTATTATCACTGGTGGACTGGCAAATACAGTTATAGATGCAGAACGTTGTATTGATAAACCCTGGTTTAATGATATTTGTAAATCAAAATACCGTGATTATAGAGGTGCACTGCATAATTTTAATGTATGCAAGTCGGATGTAAATAGAATTGTACTTTGTGCAAAGAAAAAGGTTTATAAAAAAACAGTCCAGAAGTTTAAGCATAACTACGAACGATATCAGGGAGACAGAATGGAATACCTAAGAAAATGTAACCCAAAGCAGTTTTTTCGTTTATTTAAGAATAATAAAAAAATCAGTTGTGATGTAAGTGCCAAAGAGTTTTTTGAGCATTTTAAGAACCTTTTTGAAAATGTAAAAACTACTACGTATGACAACACTAGTGATGATTATGAAATATTACCATGTTATGAAGAGTTAGATGTGTGTATTTCAGAATTAGAGGTTGAGAAAGCTATTTTGAAACTGAAAAGTAACAAGAGTAATGCTGAAGATGGTGTAATTAATGAATTTTTTTCGAAATGTAAAGAGGTTATGATACCTATATTGTGTAGACTTTTTAATAATATATTTGACTCTGGTTTTTACCCAGACAATTGGTCAAAAGGTTGTATTGTACCAATTTTTAAAAAAGGTGAAATGCAAGATTTAAACAATTATAGAGGTATCACATTAGTTAGTTGCTTGGCAAAACTATTTACAAGTATTATAAATACTAGATTGTTAGAATGGGACCAGAGATATAATATCATTACTGATGCTCAGTTTGGTTTTAAACCAGGGGTAGGTACAATTGATGCCATATTTGTACTACAGAATCTCATAAGTAGAACTTTAAAAAACAAAAAAAGATTGTACTGTTGTTTGTGGATTATACAAAGGCCTTTGACTTAATTGATAGATCAAAACTATGGTATAAATTGCAAATGGAGGGTTTTGGAGGAAAATTATTACGTATTATTAAGTCTCTATATAAGAATATAAGAGCATGTGTTAAACATAAAGGTACATTTACAGAAACATTTAGAATCTCAGCTGGAGTTCTACAAGGTGAAATATTGTCTCCATTATTATTTTCAATGTACCTTAATGATTTTGAAAGATATTTCATAAATAGTAATTGTACATCAATTGAATTACAAATGATTAATATGTTTTTAATTATGTATGCTGATGATACTGTCCTTTTGGCAGAATCGCCCGAGGGTTTACAGGATATGCTGAACACATTGCACAGATATACTGATGAATGGAAGTTGTCTGTTAATGTACAAAAAACCAAAATTGTAATTTTGTAATTTGGGTGTCAGAAAAAATACTTGCAACAGTGCAGTTTATTATGAAGTAGGTAGATTTCCATTAGAGATTTTCAGGAAACAAAAAATTTTTAAATACTGGTTTAAATTGAGAAACAGTAAAAACTGTATTTTAAAAGCATGCTACGAAGACATGGTGAAAAGTAATGACATATGGATTTCAAATATCAGGAAAGAATTGTCCATCTTAGGCTTAGCCGATTTATATCAAAGTACTATGAAAGAGTCTGTTATTTTAGATATTATATTTAATAGAATGTGTGATGTCTTTAAACAAAAAGTTGTTAACGATATAAGCAATGCATCAAAATGTATATTATATAAACATGTTGTTGATCATTTTTGTTTACAAGTTTACCTAAAGAAACCAATTCATGTAAAATATCGTAAATTAATTACACGCTTACGGTTGTCCTCACATGACTTAAAGATTGAAACAGGGAGGTATGATAATTTAACACGTGATTGTCGAAAATGTGAATCTTGCAACTTAAATGTAATTGAAGATGAGTTCCATTTTTTACTTATTTGTCCATCACTTTGTAGTTTAAGAGATAAGTATATTAAAAAATACTACTCCCGAAAACCAAGTGTCTATAAAGTTATACAGTTATTATCTACCTCTAATACTAAAGAACTGTGTAATTTAGGTAAATATTTATATTATGCAAACAAGCAACGAACTCTCCATGTGAATTATCCAAATTGATTATGTACACTTTGTTTTTCTTACTGTTTATTTAATATGTATATGTTCATATGTATAACCTATGAGACATTTGTCTCTTGGAATAAAGAACTTGAACTAATTGAACTTGAACGTCTGATTAACTTCCACCCACATGATTCATCTATATCCTCAAAGACGCCCGAGAATGCAAATTAGGTCGTGCACTTTGTTGAGTCCGTCAGTTTTGAGATCTTCTATCTTTCGTTTGTTTACTCACACCCACCGCATTTCAAGCATACATTATGTACATAGGCGTCGGAACCGGGGGGGGGGGGGGCTAGGGAGGGCTTAGCCCCCCCCCCCCCCCCCACACTTTTATTGCAAAGTTATACCTAACCATTATAGAAACATAGCATGATAGAGGGTTCAGCCCCCCCCCCCCTACACACACACTTTTTCTCGCAGGAAAGATTATTGTTTCTAAATTTACCTTGTAAGATTGAGAAGTTGGATTCAGAAGCATACTAGCCCCCCCCCCCCCCCCTCCCCCACGGATTAGGAATTTCATGATTTTTGAAAAAGAAAAAAAATTTTTTTTGGAAGTATAGGTATACCCGCCCCCCCCCCCCCCCCCAAGGATTAGGATTTCCATGATTTCGGGAATTACTTTTCTCTCAATATTCCTGAGGATTAGTCTAGCCCCCCCCCCCCCCACTTTCAATTTGCTTCCGACGCCAGTGATGTAACATGCAACATGCGTGTGAAGATTCTATACTGTCCTCAGAGCAGGGTTTGTACTTTGCATTAATTATGATATGGACTATTGTTGAAAAGGCAATTAGATAAGTGTCTTACTTCAACTAATCCCTGGTTTGCACAATTTTAATACATTATATGTACAAATTGGAAATTACAAGTCAATGTTGATAAATCTAAAATCATGGTTTTTAACTCAAATAGTAAACATCAAAGCATCAATTTCACTTTCAATGGAAATACTATGCAAGTTGTATCAAAATACTGTTATTTGGGTATTGTATTGAAAAGTAATGGGAAGTTTAATTTAGCAACATCTGTGCTTGTTGAAAAGGCCAGAAAAGCATATTTTAAAATGAAAAAAATAATTGGTATTGATAATCCATGTAAGCTCTTAGAAAAACTTTTTGATTCTATTGTACTTCCTGTACTTCTTTATTGTTGTGAAATATGGGGAGTGGATCTCTCATTGAAAGATATTTCAGTTATCGAAAAATTTCATGTAAAATTTCTTAAAGATATACTTGGATTACATTGCAAAGCATCTAATGCTGGTTGTTTGGCAGAATTAAACAGGTTACCACTTTGGTCTAAAATCTCATTCTCAAGCATTAAATATTGGAATCACTTGATAACATCTAATTCTTTAGCATTTAAATTATATCAGGGAACGATCAATTCCAATTCCTGGACTAAGAAAATTTATGGCATCCTAGACAATTTGGGATTCTCAAACATTAGTAATTATAAAAGCACAATCCAACACTTTTTACCAAACATAAAGCAAAGAATCATTGACCAATGTATCCAAGAGCAATCATCAAAAATTTTTAGTTCAGAAAAACTTTCATTTTTTCAAAAATTATATATGAGAAAAAGAAGTCCTTATGTTGATATACTCAGGAAAAGATCTGAGAGATCCTCTATTAGTAGAATAAGATTAAGTGCACATAAACTTGCAATAGAAAGTGGTAGATATAATGCCACAATTAGGAATGAAAGATATTGTAATGCTTGTAAAACTGGTGCAATTGAAGATGAAACTCATTTTCTTTTTCAATGTAAAGCCTATTCTCATCTAAGGAACAGCTATTTTAGTAATTTTTATAAGATAAGTAAAATAAATATTGCCAATAACTTGGACAAAGAAAGATACATTTTACATGTATGTTTAAATAGTGAAATACATACTATTTTAAATATTACTGTTAAATTCATTAATGACTGCTTTGAACACAGATGTCAATTAGTCTAAGGAAATGTTAAACTGATCTATATAGATCAGTAAAAATATATATACTGTACATGCAACTATTGTAAACATACAATGATGTTCTTATATATTCATTGGGCCTTTGCCAATTATTGTAATTGTGTTTGTGCCAATAAAATATTTGTATTTGTATTTGTATGTACATGTACATTTACTGTATAGTACTAAATTTAAGAATGTGTGCAAAACGGGAACAAACCGCACACGTTTAGATACAGTATTGCTTTAGCATGATCGAGAAGAACGGAATTAGGACTTTTAAAAAACGTAAGTATGAACTGGGTAGAGAACATCTTTCTAAATTATACATTTCATTCGTTAGACCTACCCTTGAATATGCTTCGATTGTGTGGGATGGCTGTTCTGTGCATGATGCAGACAAACTTGAAAAGGTTCAATTGTGTGCTGTACGATTTAGATTTAAATAATATTTCATTGTGTATATCTATATTATAATTTCTTTTGTTCTATATTCATGTACATGACAACTATTGTTTCAGGAGAGGAACTTGTACATGTACGTTAAGTTGTTAGAACTTGTTTCTGATTCTTTTGTTTAATCAATAAAATATGTTCAAAACAAAACAGCAGAACGGACCTTCTTTAAACATTGCCTCTACGTGGAAGCAAGTAAAATATATATTATATCTTTAATGAATGACATGCACGGATCCAGAAAATTTTTCCAGGGGGGGGGGGGGGGGGGGGGGGTCCGAAGGATAATTGTGTTTGCCAGGGGGGGGGGGGGGTCCGAGGCATATTTTCGCGATAATTTTACTTTGTAAATTTAATAAATTTTCATTTTCCAGGGGGGGTCGGGTTCCCCCCGACCCCCCCTCTAGATCCGCGCATGAATGAATTGAATAATTTGCATACACATGTAACATGTGTAACGTGAAAGTTGTCTGAAATTAAACGAATAAAAATAAATAAATAACAAAGAAAATACAATATTCAGTTAATTGTGATAAAATATGTTATCATTTTAAACCATTGTTTTAAAAGTTTGAAAGACCTTCTATCCCGCCACTTCCATCTGAAGCTCAGTGATCCTCAAACCCCTATATACCCACATCAACTTCCAGATCCGCCACTGACAATGTTGAGTTAGAGTTATCTCGCTTAAAACGGAACTGTCTTTAATGATTTGTGCGCATGCGTTCTTCATTTATTTTGATTTTCACTCGCGCCATGAGATTGTCAAAAACATACAGTTTTTCAGGTAACGTTGTTAGGAAATCAAGACCACGCACACAATATTTTGTTCTCATCGTTACGTTTCTTGCCCCTGTGTCTTTGTATAATGGCTTCAGCTATAGAGCATACCTATCTTGTTTTGTCGAAAGACAGGACCGACAAAATCTGTCGTTTGGTGCCAAGATGTCTAGGTCTAAATACAGTATTCTTTGTGGTCGCAACGTGGCTCACGAAGGCATCGACCAACAGTGAGTTACAAAAGCAGTTGGCCCGAAACATCGGTTTAGCTATTATTATTTTTTTTTCATAAAAACGACAAGGGAATTTGGCTCAAATTGAGCAAAAAAAAGGTGGGGTGAAGCATAATAGGAATGCTATCATAATATTGCACCCCCCTTTTTTTAATCAAATACCTGTAAATAAAGGGATGATAATGATATGAAAAATTTCATTAGACCATTTTGTATGAGCAAATGCTCGATATCAATCTCAAATGGTGCAACTTCTTTCAACACCAAAATGTTTGTCTAAACAGCTGATATCATATGCAGTTTTCAATGCTGTTTTATTTTGTATTTTAGTTTGATGTTTTTAAGAGTGGACATTATCCAAAAGCTAGCAAGAGGAATGTTTTTCTTTTGAGTTAGGGATTGAATTCTATGTTGATTAGTTTTATACGATATAAAATGGTTTGCGGCAGTTAATGCTCTTAAAAGGCATAAACTGTTCAGAAACATTTTATATTATATAAAACTAATAAATGTTGAATTCATTGCTTATAATTTAATATCTTGCTAATAATTGTAGATAAAAATGGTCATTAAAGGGACACGGGACACGATTTGAGATCAAAAATTTTATTTTTATTTTTTATGTATAAAATGGTTTATTGGTGCATTTTAAATGATTGACCAACATATTAAATGTTAAAGTCAAGTTACAAGCGAGATACAGAAGTAAGAATTGATAGTTATGTAAACAAAGCTCGAGTCTTATAGATGTTTACAAAAAATGTAATGTAGAGAATTACCATTTCTTAGACAAAATGACATGTAAAAACAATTTCAACTAATTCAATATCTTCTTAAATACTATTATCAACAAAAGAAAGTTACATTTGATTGAAATTTACACTAATACAACGAATATATTAAAATGACAATATATTTGAGCTTTGTTTACAAAACAAAGAATTATGATATCTGTATCTTGCATATAACTTGATATTTGACTTTCAAATTTTGACATAGCATTATGAACTTCTATATTTATCAGTATGAACATTGAAACTGGAAAAACCAAATTTGAAATTTTTAAATCAAATCGTGTCCAAGTCCCTTTAACTTAAAAAAATGACATAAACATGTATCAATTTCAAACGTAACATAATCTGGTGTTTGAAGTGTTTTTAACGTTAGTCTTATTATGAAGTAAGGAACATTCTTTATATGATAAGAATATTTTTTTAGCCAATCAGACAGCATGTTAGCCGTTACAACTGGAATTAAATTATATGATTATAATTAGTACTGTATGATAAACGCAGTACTGCATGTTCTTATTGAGGACACATTGGCGATTGCTACTGGTGCGTAACCAGTTCATAGTATGTGTGTAATTTCTCGCCAATGCATTGTTGCATCATTTTGATGTACGAAAATGACATAGAGCTGCAGTGAATGCACTAGCGAGACTGTTACTAGGCGAGAACTGGTCACACACCTGTATAGTTTGTAATTTTTTATGAGTTGATAAAAACACTTTTTCTTATAAGATTAACGTCATCAGTTGCTATAAAGTTATAACTGTACATGTATGTGATGAGTCGATTAAAAGACTCATTTGACCCAAAGTATGATGCCCTCTAATTTATACAGATACTTATTGTTAATTCATAGCTCTATAAAAATATACTGGAATGAAATCTACACACCCTGTTTATCTATCATGTCTATTAGTCGAAATCTACAGAGAACTAAGAAAATTTACAGACTGCACAAAATAATCATGATGTCAGACTTAATTCCTATTATAGCAGACAATTTGGCTTTTTCTTTTAGCTTACATACTGATGTGCGTTAACAATAATTTATTTAATTTAGTTTACTTTTTACAATCAATTTATTATTTTGTTTAAAGAACGATGTAATAAAAAAAAAATAAAATGCTTTCTTTGGAGATTCAGGCCACAATTAAAAATATTTCAGTTTGTCCAAACCCGACCCATGATGACTGGGTGTGGGTAGGTAGGTAGGCAAATTCTTTTTTTTTTCAGAATTTGCATGAAGATATTGTAACACTGAGTAAGGTATATCTTTTTCACTATCATACCTTTGTAGAGACAATCAAAAGCCATGAATTTAAGACCTGTATATACATGTATTAGTCTATTATACTGAATTAAATCATTCAACAATAAATTGGGTTTTTAGCACAGGGGCTCGTCACGAAGTTTTTCCAACCTTTAATATCTACCACCTCTATACAATAAAATATACAAGGGAGGAATCAAAACTCGAAAAATCGCTACCTCCCGATTTCGGTCGCCTCGTATTAATTCTTCTCGGACGTTAAACCCTGCACTCTAGGTATCATTAGATCGGGAAAGGACCATAGTTTTTAGGAATACCAGCAAAATTTAAACATCTGCAACAATTTTAGAAGTTGTCACGCATTTTCTTCCAGTTTACTCTCCGGTGACACTTTCTTCGATCAGATGTCGTGCTCTCATTGGTCAATTCAATATTGCTCAAGATAATTCGTACGCGGACTTGTATTTTAGAGGGAGGTAGCGATTTTTTTTGAGTTTTGATTCCTCCCTTGTGTATTTTATTGTATAGAGGTGGTAGATATAAAAGGTTGAGAAAAAAAACTTCATGACGAGCCCCTGTGAGCGGACACGAAAAATATCCGAAAAAAAAAAATTCTTCCAAAAAACGGCAAAAAAAGAATTTGAGTCGGCGGGTTTTTTTCGGGTCGGTCGCGTTTGGGCAAACATACAATCTTTTTATTTTGGCCTCATCCGAATTATGAAGGTTACGATCATTGCAGAAAAGAAATACATAACTCTCTAACATGGGATGTGAATTTTTCTGCAATGTGGTCACCTTCATTTCCGGCACAAATCACCAAAGAAAGCATTTTATTATTTAAATAAATTATTAATAGTTCATGTATATCATATTTATAAAACACTAGCTTGGCTACATGGCAGGGAAGTGATAGACAAATGATCTTAAATCTGTGCTGAATAAAGTAGGTTAAAAACTGTGATGCAAATTCAGACTTTTTCTTACGATGTGTAAATTTAAGGAATGCATTTTATTTCCAATTTGTTTGAAACTGTAAAATAAAATAAAAGACTATGATAAAGTAATTGGTTTTAATCCATAAATTTGTTCTAACTAGTGATAAATTTTCAACCAATTCTTCAAAGTCGACCTATTTATATTTTTTTTTAGTAAAAAACGGGCTCCATCGCCCCATAAAGAGGATCAACGTAATTTCTAAAAAAATGTGGTATGAGGGTTGTTCAGAAATTACTGAGACTCTTATTTTCTTGGGGAATAAGATAAACCCTTGAAATTTTACCAAAACGTAAACAAGGGTAGAATTTATCAATGTGAAAAGTTATTGTTCCAATGTTTTAAACATCTTACAGACGAACGGAAATTAGAAGATATTCTCTATTTCTCATCTCAAGATGTCAGCATTTGCATTTTCTCTCAATTCTTGATTTTTTCACCTTATTTCTAACCGAATGCAAAATTACTGTGAAATGTCACCGACAGTCATCATGGTCATTCTTTATACATATTTTAGAACTGTTGACATCAGTTAGTGTGTAAAAAGTACTTGATATCTAGTCCCTTTGTCTTAATCCTAGTTAAGGTACCTCACTACACCTGGACTTATACTTTTTAAGACACTACGTCACAAGATGGTGATTTAAATGTTTTGTTAAATTGTTTATGTATATCCTTCGACAGGGCTGTATATCGTCGTAGGTCAGTGGTTAAAGTTTTGGGCTTCTGAACTGCAGATCATGAGTTCGAATCCTCCTGGAGCTCTTGTTCTTGTTTACTGAACTTAATTTTTGAAAATGTAATTCTTCATCCAAAATTGCACATTTTTTGGCCTTTTGACTTACATACTTCTTATCCATTATGATATCTATCACAATCAAGTAATACTCTGCTGATTTGAGAAAATATTTCAAGGTGTATAGTGAGCCACCTTAATCAATTGGTGAAAAAAAGACAATGGACTTAAGCTATTTACCCCTTGCCATCATATAGCTTTATTTCCACCATGTTGATGTATGTTCGCTGCACCGCCTTGACGTCAAAATTCAATATTCTGTCACTGTCAGATTTCTATTGTTTGGTAAAAATATCTGTACCATATCCCTATTTCAGATTGAGCACTAGTGAAGCCTGATCAAAAGATAGTCACAATAATTGGCAAACTGTACATATATATATAATTTGATGTCTTTTATCATAAACTGCAAGTTTTCAAAACTTAAAAAAGAAGATGTTTTAGTTTTTTTATTCTTCAAGTTTATGCCTGCGGCATACTTGCCAACTGACCCGATTTCGTCGGGTCACACCCGATTATTCAACCCTTCACCCGATTATTTTTTATGACCCGGCGGGTCATGCTTTTCACCCGATTTTTGTCGTACAACCCGAAAATCTCCCGATTTCCGGATTTGGTTCGTAAATTACGTTGCGCGTTTGACTTTCAGTCATGAACCCTGCGCCGGGTACTCCAACCATTAAATTTTTTATCTACCGTTGTAAACAAAATATAAAATATTTTTTTATTTTAATTTGTTTAAATTTTTGTTGGGCTTTCTTCAATGTTTATGCTAGTTTTCATCCTAATTCATTACTTAGAAAGGGAAATTTAATTCGTGTTGTCTCAATAATTTCCGAACAATCCTCCTAAGTGTGTTAAAATATAAAGAAACAGTATTATCGTAGCAATATTATTACATGTTATTTCATGTGGTTATTTATTCATTAACACTAGACCAACCTATATAAATTGTGCCTGTAAAAGGGCAGTTATTATTTCATTTTTAAAGGATGGCCTTAATATTGCGATTTTCCTTTCAGCCATTTTAATTGATAATCAATAGTATGCATGACAAGACTTGTTTTCAAATTTACTTTTGATCTTGTGTCCAATCCCTATTTTCAGCATGCCAGTTGGATAGGAAATTGATTTTAGCTTTCAAACCTGCTAATGAGCGTGATAATTTCTTAAATAAAATGACTGTTAAATCTATAAATAAATATCACATTTGTTTAACTTGTGTTAGAAAATAGAATTACATAGTACCGACAATAAACAGAGTAACATTGTTGGCATATAAGAGAAAAGTCTTAGTATCTATCCTCATGCGTTCCAGGTAACAAAAGTCTACGAGGACAAAGAATTTTACTAAGACGAGAACACTGAAGACATCGTCGTCATGACGCAGGCACCAACGTCTAACGACGCCTGTCTGAGCATCGTCCATAGTCTTATGTGCCATAGACAGGGAGGAGAGAGCGAGAGCTTCGCCAAGCGCGCCATAGAGAGTCTGGTGAAAAAACTGAAGGAAAAACGGGACGAGCTTGACAGCCTCATTACGGCAATCACCACCAATGGCGCACACTCCACGAAATGTGTGACCATTCAAAGGACCCTTGACGGACGGTTACAGGTATTTATTTATTTATTTTTGGAGGGGGGGGGGTTTGGAATTTTTTTTTGTTTAAATGAAGGAGAAGGAACAATTTTGCCCTTGTTTTAAGAGGGTTGAATGGATGTGACCATTTTTTTGGACTCTATTTACCTCCTTTAGAAGAAGAACTTTATTTTTTATAATAAGGTATGGAAAAAATACAAATATTTTTTAGTTATTTTAAAGCTGAAATATATGATATTATCAATATTAAAATATATTATAGTATTTATTATATATAGAGAGAGAGATTAAAATTCCAGTGAGAAAGTAAACCAATTTCAGTAATGAAATTAAATCTTGAAGATTTTACTTTTGTTTTATGGTTGTGCAAATTACCTATACATGGTAAAATAGAATGATAAATATGCTTATTTTTTCATCTTGTTCCAAACATGTGGACCATATTTCCTAAAATGGGTCGAATGATTGTTGCTTGTTATGGTTTCTAACCTTCGGTGCTATAGATCATTTATATACTTGTCCAAAAAAAAACAAATCGAAGGAGTGTTCAAACTTGTACAAGACAGAGAAGTGATAAAAATATATGATGTACGAAAGTTCCGATATTTATTTGGAGGTGTTAATTGCACATGTATGAACAATTAACATGTTCAATACTTTTTAGCATGTTTGGCGCAAGTCCGCTTCTGATTAATAAGTATTAATTAAAAAGAAGTTACCTCACCAAAATTTATTGCTATACATTTAAAGAATAAATGGTGATCGCTACCTTCATAACTTGCATGAATCATCAAAGAAAGCATTTTTATCCCCTCGCGCAACTTGATGCGAGGGGGGGGGGGATATAGCATCGCTGCTGTGCTCTGTTGCTACTGTGTCTAGGGTCCAGATTTTTTTCCTGTATAAATAAGCAAATTTTCTCTTGATTTCTTGAACTCTCGAAACTCTTGTTCCCTCAAAGTCAAACAGCAGTCCTGTTATTCATAATCTTAAGTTTTTTACTCTCGTTACCTCGAAGTGGCTGTGTATATCAAAGCTTTACCTACCTAATTGAAACCTACTTGGTCATTTTAATGGTTCCATAATTAACACCAAATGTTTTACGATAATTGTGAAAATGAGAAATTAATTGAGATGAAACGATAATTTTGAGCCATGGTAAAAATTTAAGAATTATTAAATAATAGACATTATGCTTAATATCAGGATCATTGTCATTAATATAATGAATATTACTGAACAAGTCTTACAGCTGTTGTAGTATCCGTAAAGTGGAAACAATGGCTTAATCATAACATACGGTAAGACAAATTCCGAACTCTTGAAAACTCAAAGTCTTCATAACTAGAAGTTTTCCTCAGTGCTATGGACTTTGAGCTATCAAGAGTTAACTGTGCTGTTAATGTATACTTCAGCACGTTGGCTAAAAGAGACAGACAAGTTTTCTTGTATATGAATTTGAGCAGTATTTTGTGCAGTCCATGATATTTCTTAGGTCACTGTAGGTTTTGACCAATCAATAAACAGGAATGGTAGATTTCCATTCTGTCTGTTTCTATAATGCTATGAAATAGAGGGAATCATTCTCAGTAGATGTAAAAATATATATGATTACGTACGTAAGATTAGCCAATCTTGAAAAATACGCTGATTCAAATCCTTGTTTATTTGTGAAAATTTTGTCTACAAACATGACAAAGCATTTTATATGCTAAATATTATGTGTTTACAGTACTTTTACCAATTGTGACCAAAATGATTGAAATTTCTATTTGTTTAATTTTCACCAGATATTCCAATACTCATTATTTTGAATTTATCAGAGAGAGAAAGAGAGGAGAGAGAGAGAGGGAGAGAGAGAGAGAGAGAGAGAGAGAGAGAGAGAGCAGCTCTTGGTTTAAAAAATAGCGCAAAGTTAAAAGTAAAATTAACCCGTACCAAAATTAATTTTGATTTTTGTTAAGTTGTACTGTGACACATTCTGATTTTTTTGTTAAGATGTTCTTGATATCGTAAAGGTTTTTGTTAGTCCGTACTTAAAACCATTCAGATTTTGTTAAGTCATGCCAAGAATAATTCCATTGTATTTATCTTTTTGTTTAAGTTGCTCTTATTATCGGTTTAAGAACTCTGCTTATTGTAGGAACATCAAGCTTTACTCTTGACATAAATGGAAGACCCACTAGTTGCTTTGCAACGAGCTTTGCTGTAGTTTCTTGTTTTAATTGTTGACAATTTTCTATTATTTACTGACTTATCTAAGTGTCAAATTTTGAGTTAAAAGCAAGATACAGAGCTTTGTGCACAATGCTATGTTTGTACAAAGACTAAGGTCATGCTTTAATTTGTTTATATTTTAAATGCTGAATAGAAAATACCAAGTTTGGCACAATATTCTTTGAATGCCCATATAAAGCCAGTGTTGCTCAGGTGAGTGATGTGGCCCCATGGGCCTCTTGTTCGAAACTTGCAATAAAAATGAAATACCTGCATGTCTATTATAGTTTTTACTGCCATCATTGCATAACATTTGGGCCTTAATCTTGCATATTATTCTTGCAGGTGGCAGGAAGGAAGGGCTTTCCTCATGTCATTTACGCCCGTATTTGGAGATGGCCTGATCTTCACAAAAACGAGTTGAAACAC
This sequence comes from Magallana angulata, assembly GCF_025612915.1. NCBI lineage: Eukaryota > Metazoa > Mollusca > Bivalvia > Ostreida > Ostreidae > Magallana > Magallana angulata. The sequence continues at coordinate 19,782,638 of NC_069112.1, forward strand.
TGCAAATTCTGTCATTATGCTTTTGACCTCAAGCAAGACAGTGTCTGTGTGAATCCATATCACTATGAGAGGGTGGTTTCTCCTGGCATAGGTAAGATACCACTCTGTGAGGGTGGTCTCCCCTGGCATAGGTAAGATACCCTTATTAGAGAGTGGTCTCCCTTGGCCTAGGTAAGATACTAGGACGATTCTGTACTTGGCCGATTCGTGAAATATCACGATACATGAGATGTGATACGATACATATCACGATACATTGCAACTAAATGAAAACATGAATAAGGGTTAAAAATTTATTCAATCTGTCGATTTATTACCGCATGTCCAAAATTATTTTGATATAGTTAAAATGAGCATTGCACAATAGTCTCATGTACACTACTTTTTCATAAACAAGTAATCCAAAAGTTATCCACACTCCAGATTTAGCTTCCTAACAGTTTTGACAACTTTACAAGGTTTTCCGCCATCTTTGTACTTTCATATTAGGCGCGCAGACTAAAAATGGCCAATATATGAAGCTCGGATATTTTTTGAAAATAAAAAAAAGTTTGCTTAGGTATCGTTGTATTAATGGTAAATGTATCGATCCAAATATCGTCAAAATAAATACCGTGATGCATCGGTGGATCGTCCCATCCCTTTAAGATACCACCAAGAAAGGGTGGTCTCCTCTGGCATAGGTAAGAAACTACTATCAGTGGATACTCTCCCCTGGCATAGGTAAGAATTAAGGAAGCTCAACATACTTAGTCTCCACTAAAACTACTTGAGCCTAGTGAGTTTTGAATGACTGTTGTTCCAGATTGGACTTTGAACGAAAAACCAGTGCTGAACATTGTCTAAGAAGTTTTACGAAATTATGAAATGATATCTAGTAGATATTTAACTTTTTGAATATGTGAACTTGGTATTGTTTTTCAGCAAACTAAAGAATATGTTCTTTTAATTTACTTTATGTCCTTGATTGCTAGTGCATTTATGGAAGAAAAAATATTTAACAATTAACAAAATTATAATTTTAAAGTTTACTGTACTGTGCAAACTAATTTATAAGTGTTTTTTTTTCTCACAGATCTATCTGGACTGAATATCCAACATGCAGGTAAGGTTTATCAAAAGGAAATAATTCTAAGACAAGCCAATGCAGTATTCTTGGTGGTTTATTATTCAAGTTGTCATAATATGTTTGTTAAGCAAAGGGCAGATTGAAAATTTCAAGTCTAAAAATTGATAATGGGGAAATGATCTGTCGATATTCTAAGTCTGTTAAAGTGTATCAAACAAAAAACCAAAAATAATCTGAGACGAGCCAATGAAAAGCTGTATTGTGGTTTATTGGTCACTTTGTCATAAGCTGTTTGTTAAGCATCCAAAGGGCAGACTGAAAATGTCAAGTTGAAAAATAAATATTGGGAAGTGATTTGTCAATATTCAAGTCTGTTAAAATTTATCAAACAAAAAGAAAAATAATCTGAGACAATCCAATGATAAGTAGTATTGTTGTGTTTAATTGGTCAAATTATTATAATCTGTTAGATGAACATGTAAAGGGCCGATTGAAAATTCAAGTCCGGCCACAAAATATGCAACGAAACTATATATATATTTGTTCATCAATAGTTACTTTATTTGTACTAGATTGTACGAATTAAATGATCTTAAAATTTTAAACATTGGATGAAAAACTTAAAGATATTAATGTAAATTTTGAGAATCTGGTTCTCTTAGCAGTGTTTTCTAGCTGCGAAATACAGTTTTTAGAAACTTTGAGGAAAAAAAAAAAAAAGATTTCTAGTAAATATAATGTTGACTTATTTCAGTCGGATTGATACAGGTCTGACGACCCCTTAAGGGGCGTGCTCTGTATGGAAGGTAAATTTTTAAACAATTACAATGAGCAATACTGGATCAGGCATTAAGATGTTGGGGCAAGATTGTTAAAAATGTCACTTAAAGGGGCATCATAAGTCACAAACTTGGGTCAAAATCCATTTTTGGGAGTTGATTTTAATCAACTCTCCTATGCAGTTACTCTGGCAAACTGAAAGTGAAACAGTGTTTGGACCTAAGCACAAATCACCACCGCTGACAAGACTTTGTTCTTGAAAATAATAGAAAAATTCGATGTAATGTATGCTGAAGCATTGTTTTTCAAGGAAACTTATCTATAAACACTTTGAAAATAGTCAGATTTTATATAATACGAACAAGTTAGATATTTTTGTACTCTCATGTATTCCTACGCCAGAGTTTAATATAGTCTCGTTCAATTAAGCGCTCGGCTGTCTCCGTAAATCTCCGATAAGCAGAGAGGCTCTTTTGCTTGTCGGAGATTAACGGAGAACAGCAGAACGTCTGGTTGAACGAGACGAGAGTTCGACATCAATAGTGCTTGGATCCATACAATTTTTAGAATTGTTTCAATTACTAATACATAATTTAAAATCCATTTTTAAAAATTACACAACATGATTCATATGGGGTTTCTCGAAATTCTTGTGAGAAAAGTCCTAAAAAATCCATATAATACAAAAGTGCGTAATTCAAATACAGACTAGAAACTAATTGCCATGCAAGATAAGTTGATTTGAAAATAAATGATAATCGATAAAATCAACTCCCGTCAGCACTTCAGTACTTTGATTTTTTTTTTAATGTTATCAATCGTCTATAAGTTTTTATGAATATGACAATGCTTATATCCTTTATAAATTGGGTAACTTGATGTCTGATTGGTTATTATCAATTTTTTTTATTTTTAGGACACTCTTAAAAGCGAAGCATTGATCATTGTTGAATCTTTGTGCACTTTGGGATATTGTTGAGATCTGTAATGTGGAATCATTAAAATTTGTGGGGGCAAATTTTTGTGGATTGCTTAAATTTTACAGGTTCAAAGGGACGTAATTTCGTGTATTCTCGTATACCTACAAAAGGAAATATGACTTTATTGCCTGAAATTATTAATTCGGGGAGGATGTTCCATGAAAATTGAGCCACCACAAAATCTAATGATTCCACAGTATTTTGATTAGACTAGATAAGACTGAACAAAGTTAGCTTATCTTTTGTGCAGGTCTGACTTCTCTGCATGCACAGAAACTAGTGTCAGGGACAATCTAAAAAAATCCAATGTCAGAAGTCAATCTTTATTCACATAGGATATTTCCCAATTAAATGTGATGAATTATGTGGGTGTAAAGTTGTGAGAAGCAACCTTCATTAATTTTGAAATCTTTTGATTTTTGATGTGTGTAAAACAAGGAATCAATAGGTGTTAATTCAAGTTGAGCAATGAATAGTGTTTTTTAAAGGAATAAATTGGATAGTTACCAAAATCTTGGATTATATACTGGTTATAGCTAATTTCAACTTCAATTAACCTGTCTATCAGATTTAAGTAAAATGTAAACTTTTCCCGACCAGTTAATAATTGCATGACTGGAATAGCAAATTAATTCATATTGAAAAAAATCTCTGCTGACATGAATAAAAATATTTTGAGTACTGTGGAATCATTAAATTTCGTGGGGGCCAATTTTCGTGGATTGCTTAAATTTTACAAGTTCGTGGGGACGTAATTTTGTGTATTCTCTTAAACCTACAAAGGAAATATGACTTCATTACCCTAATTTATTAATTCGTGGAGGATGTTAATTCGTGGATGAGAGGTACCCACGAATTCCACAAAAATTGAGCCGCCACGAAATCTAATGATTCCACAGTATGTTACTGTTTTTTTAGAGTCAGGATAAGGCATACAATTTTGTGGTTGGGGTTGCTTTACATATTTCCATTTAGTCTCCACACTTTACCTTCAAGTTGAAGAATATGTGTTGGTGATGTTATAAATCTTGAAATATTTTTGGGTATCCAATGTAAGAATGTGATGGACAGTGAAATACTATGATAGGAAAGGCCTTACAAATTGGTTACTGCCATTGCTTCCATAGCGTTTATAGAAGTAGATCTCGAACTGTGTGATGGATAAAAAAAATCCCTGAGTCAATGTGATTTTCTTGTGGTTTAGGTGAGAATGGAAACTTCAAAGTAAAATGGCTGTCAATGTGGGGAAACATTGGGTCCCTATCCTCTAATTGCAGGTCTAGAAATCCCAATTATATGTTACAATTTCCAGTTGGGTATGATGATACTTTGAACGAGGCTTGACGGTCAACAAAATTGTCCATCAGATTTTAGCCATTGTTTTTTTAAGCTATAATTAACTACTACAACTGATTAAAATCAGATCCTTTGATCCGCTCACGAAGTTCGCTACACTAGCGATCTTAGTGAGCGGATCAAAGGGTCTGATTTTAATCAGATTGTTGACTACTATTTAGTGAAAGAAAATTTCACATTTGTTTAACTTAGAAGTTTGAGTATTTGTCATATATCTTCATACAGAACTCTTCTCCTCAAGGAGACCAATATAGTATAAAAATGGCTGTGACCATCGAGCCCTCTTGAGTAGAGAGTGTGGCCTTCAAATCATGATGAAGAAATCCCAATTCCTGTGATTTCTGATATATTTCAGCTCCCCCATCTCGGCTTGTGAAGGATGAGTACGGAAATGAGATCGGGATGAGCATGTCGAGTTCCGAGGAAGTCTCGCAAACCGTTCAGCATCCCCCGCAAAACGAGTTCGCTCGGATCCTTACTTCTGGAGGAATGGGTCTGTGCTCAGTGTACTGTATTGTCTCCCTTTGGTCAATAATATTGCAGGGTGTATCCAGATGAACTGGAACTGTGTAGTTGGAAGGAGGCAAAGGGGGGGATGGGAAAGGATATTGAGTGTATTCAATAAGTTAGGATACCATAGGGTTGATTTTTTATCTTTATTGCGGTAATTAAATTGAAATTTTGGATTTTTTTAAAACCATTTCCCTACAGGATTAAAAACTTTCTCTTTTATGAACAAACACTTTAAGGTTTTTTTAGTTTATGAACAAGAATGCAATAGCTGAATTGGTGGTTGCATGGCCTGCCATCAATAGCTTTGATATTGTCAAAGTTATTGTCATTTCAGTTAAAGTAAGCACTTTGTTTTCTTTTTCTGCTTTCGATATCAATGTATGGCCTTATTGATATCAGATATCTCTGAGGGAGATGTTGCTGATATCACAAATATCAGTCAATGTTTGTTGCTGTATTTTTACACTTTAGCTCGATGTTTACTATGAAAAATTTGTTTTAAAAAATATTTTTTAAGCTTAATATGTACAAAGTATAATTTCTATTATTTCTGTTTTTGTATTATTCAGATTTCAGGCCACTTTGATCTCGTTTTTTTTTTCCTGCAAAATGTCTGCACCTCTGATTTTCAGAAGCGGATGGATTTTAATGCTCTGATTGGTTGATTTTAAACACAGGTCAAGGGTCAAGTGGCCCTCAATCAACTGTACCTCAGCACCCCCATACAGCGGGACCGGCTATATCTAGCCCTCTGGGGCGGGGCTCGAGTGCCCCCAACACCCCACTCCATAATCCACTGTCTCCCTCAGCCAATCCTTTATCACCGCAGGCACATTCAGGTTCTATTTTTAGTTTTACCGTAGAACTGCTTGACATGTAACCTTGGTGCTGTAGATGTGGATTTTTTTTTTTTTTTATTGTGTGTTTTCATAATGAAACGTCTGTGTATCCGGCAATAGTGTGTGTGTTGTGTTTGTGTGCACAACGAAATGCTTGCTTTGTAAGCGTATGTTTATCTACACCCCTGCTTGGCTTTTTCTTAAATCGCTTGGATGTCTAGAGAAGACAGTTTGACCTATAAGGTTAAAAGATATTCCTACTGACCATGTTTCCCTTTTTATCGCCTCTCACTGTATGTCCATCTGTCTGTCTGTATCTCTTTATCTCTCTCTAAAGATAGACTACTGTTTCAGGTATGAAAAAAAGAAGTCTAGTGATATTAAGGAAGTTCCAGTCAATTGTATAGGAAAACCAAAATTACAAATTACAAATATCATATAATAATTTTAAATGCGTACAGCTTTAAACATGTTTATTTATTAAGTTATCTGTGGTGAAATTATTCCAAATAAGGCTTCATATAATATTGAACACTCATTTTTATTTTTATGTACCTGTTAGCACCTGTATTTTTTTTATGGTGGCTCAAATAATTTTTTTTTAAACAAATGTTTAAATTTAGTTATTTCAAATCCATTGATATAAAATTTTCTATATGTTTGATTTACTAAGACCTGTAATAAGTCAATTCAAAAACACACACCAGCTGTTTTCAATTCATCAGAAAACAGTCTAAGAGTAGCCCAGGTTAGAGTGTTGAGGATATGGCCTATGCGTCAAAAGGTGGCATTAAGGGGTAAAGAGTTGAATCAAACTGACGTGTTTAAGTATTCTACACATGCAATTGCATGGTCATACAGGTAAGCTGTCAAACATATTAGGTACTTCTTTGTAGATGACATCTAACATTGAATATGAATTGAATAGCAGTCAGGAATATTCTAATATTGGTGTATGGTATTTGTTTCAACACTTTCAATTACACCACAGATGTAGACAGTCAAAGTCCTATAATAAATCAAGCAAGCCAACTCATCAACTTCAGTCAAGACATTTAAAGGCATATATACATTAAATCTCAAGACAATTCGAATGATATTTATAACTCTAGACAGTTGACCTACGGTATATATATTTCACCAAGATTCTGCAAGTCAAGTACTGTAGATTAGCAAATAATCACGATGGATTTAATTTCACTATGTGTGCAATTTATCATTTTTCCACAAAATTAAACCCATCATAAGTTTTCAGAAACATTTTGAATGCTTATTTTGATCATTGCAGTGCAAAATTAGAACCATCCCGATTGGTGCTTTTTGGAGAAATCATGAAATTTTAACAGCGTAGAATTAAAAAGAATTCAGTATTAAAGACAAACCAAGTCGTGCATCAAATCAAAACAAATCATTGACAAGTCATATATATTGGATATTATTTTAATTCGGGGGGGGGGGGGGGGGGGGGGTCAGTTACACCCCAACGCCCATAACTCTCTGATAACTGAAAAAAGTGTTCAGTGCTCAATTCTAAAGTCTTCTCTCGGCATGCTTGATCTGCACGTAGTGTCGCTGATTTTTACGCTTGTGCACGTCTGTAGTCTGTAACCTTTACATACAGTGCATGTTGTGTATTTGGTTTGTTTGTTTGTTTTTTGTTTTTCCCGAAACAGTCTAATCCCCAAAAATGGAGAACTCGATTTCAGGAAAATGCTCATCGACTGACATACCGATGGACATTGTATTGAGTCATGTAATTTTCAACTTATTCTTCACTTCATTACAAAATTTATTATTTCACATTCTCATCTTTTTTTGGGCAGTATTGTATAATGAACTTTCTCATCTGTTAGTACTTCCAATCGTTGTTTCTTGTTAAGCAGACAATGTACAGTAAAACAGCGGTTGTAGCGGAAAGGCTTACAATGAATCAACGCTTACAGTGAATGATTTTCATTCCTAGTGACTTTATTACATGTTGTAAACTTAATATAACAAATTACGCTTATTACGAAGTAAAATTGCTAATCCCTGGCACTTCATCACATTAGCGTGTTTTACTGTAATGAGTCACTGGTTGGAGGAGGGGCGGAGGTTTGCAAGATGTGTTTGATATTATGAGTTAGCACGTGCAATTAAATGCAAACTCTAGAACTGATTTATTTTTTCAAATACCAATTTTTGCAGAAGATAATGATGGAAAAAAAGAGGGGTAGGGGGTGTTAAGTCTCCAAATTCAATTTTGTTTCAGGTATATTTAAGGAACCTTACTACATCGAGACATATTTTTTAAGAGACTACATCACGAGATGGCAATTCAAATGTTTTGTTAAATTTGTTTCTATCAATTGATATGGTTAAATATCCTCCTAGCCCCATGGTTAAAGTAATGGGCTTGTGAATCGTAGGTCATGAGTTCAGCTCTGCCTGTGGCTTTTGTTCATATAATTACTTTGAATTAAATTTTGGAAATTCAATTTTATTTATCCAAAATTGCACATTTTTTCACTGATTTGACTTACATACTTCTTATGCTTTATGCTGTTTGTTATTATATAAATAGTCAAGTAATTTTCTGCTGGTTTGAGAAACTATTTCAAGGTGTTCTGATGCTATGTTAAAAAACAAACCAGAATGGATGGAATGACTTTACTGATTAAAGTTCAGTGGCAGCTCTCATAGCAGTGGGAAATTTAAACTAAACAATAGATATTTCTTGATATATTCATTGTTTTGTTTTTTGGGTTTTTTTTAAGGCGTCGAGCTAATGCTCGGCAGCCTTCTAGCGATCGTCTGGATTGGCAATCGTCCAAAAATTCACGCGCTGCACCGCCTTTTAAATGCGCATAAGAAATAAGTTCCTAAAAGTATTAAACGTATTACAAGATTTTTTTCCCATTTATTCAACTAAATTGTGTACAAAAAACCCAACTTTGCCTCCCTGGTGATTGACAACTCATTGCATAAGAATAAATTTGCTTAATCAAGAAATGGCGGATGAATACAATCAGGCCTAAGTGTAAAGATTCACTATTTATTATTTTAGTTTATCGCTTACATTTTAATTGGAGACTGTGCCCGATAGAAATAACATTTTAGATGTAAATTTATTTGTTATCGGGCTCGGTCTCCAAAATAAATGTAAGCGATAAACGTATCTAGTAATTTCGTTGCAAAAAGTAAACTCGATAATGCAGTTAGTTTGGTCGAGCATTATAGATAGCACATGTTGTGGATTTGTTTGTAAACAACCATACCATAGGAAATCTTGTTTCAAACGGGAATTGAAATAAATAAATGTATGTTTTATTATTATAATTAGGGACACACTGTTAATGTATTCAAATTATGAACCTATGAAAGTTGTTCAAAGACTGCTTGAAGCAGAAAGAAACAAATTATTTTTGAACTTTGAAATTTCTTCGATTTTTGCAATTATGATGAGTTATTGTATTAAAAAAGCACCACTACCTATTTTATAAGAAAATATACCAATTTTTGTTTTTAAAGCAGCAGAAAACATAATTCAAATACTTTCTATTCTAAGTCTAATATCATTTGATATGACTATTATTTTATAGTACAGAAATTCAAATTATTGGTATCATTCTATATAAAAGAAAAAAATGTCAGCTCGACGCCTTTGTGGCCGTTCCGGCCTTTGATTTTTAAATAATTATGATTTACAATGATAATAGATGATAATTAATTCTCCCCCTTTAACTTCCTATACAGAGGACTAGCAAAAACCAGTATCCATGGAAATAGCAGTGGCAGGTATTAAAATTCAAGACCTGTGGACTGTGCTTTTTGAGGATGATCAGAATTGTTTCATAAGCTGGGCCTTTTGAGGCACAGGGTGATTATAATTGGAACATAATCTGGCCCAGGGGCCACACAGATAAGAACTAGTTCATTTTTAGCTCACCTGCGTTTTCATGAGAACTGATGTGTCAAAGTAAGCAATGTAAGAACTACTGTTGACCAGTTTGTAAAAAAAAAAATGGCCAAGATTTCCCACAGTATTGTATTCATACAGAGTTGAAATGTATTTTTCCTTGACATTAACTTAGTGTAGATAATAGCTAGTTGTTTACCTTTCAGACCAGTTGTTCCTCTGTGTTTGCGTATTGTTTTTAGGAAAACCTTGTGTAAATGTGAAATTTTTCAATCTTACTCCTCATACCCTCATTCTAAAGTCAAAGTTCTGCAGGTTATTTGGTAGGGTAGAAATAGGCAGTAAATTATTCCAACATTGCTAAAATTGGAGTCATTATAGATATCGATCATACTTGGAAACCATTTTAATCTTCAAAATACCATGTTTGAAATTGAATGGCTTTATCTGCTAGAATAAACAATAACAATACTTATACTAGTATATACGGATCTTCAAGCATGGCTTGATTTCCTCTTTTGAATTATAACTGCTTTTGGAACCATTTTAATAAGAGCTTTGACTTTTGCCTACAAGAGCTTGGACTTTGGGTAGTCATGTCAAACAGCAATGTGACATAGGCCTGTCTATTTCATTGCTGGCCACTCAGTCATGGCTCTTTGAAATCAACAAGATTTCTGGCTTTTGAGCTAAGTCTAATTGCAATTAGGGCATATTTGGTTGAAACCACATAATTTTTAACTTGTTTTGTCTCAAGAAATAGATGGCTATGTCCAACTGAAAGTCCAAGGTCTTGTTAAAATGGTTCTAATATTATCTACCACAGCTACTATTACTACTTTCCTACTACTATTTCTACTACCTGTAAAAGTCAGGAAAGTATTCTTCTTATAGAAATATCAAATAAATTCCAAAGGTAAGGAATTTTGAAAATAAAAGGATGAATTAAAGAACCTTTGAAGAAACAAAAAAAAGCCTTTAAAAAAATTGAAATTTATTTTTAGCTGATTCTTGATAACTCCTGAAATTTAAGCACCATTTTTTTTTCCACAGGATTTTAAGTTTGGAATATATGGGGATGAACATTTAATACATTAGAAATGATTCTTTGGCGAGGGTTTATATTTTTTCTCTCTGACCACAGCTGCTGCCAGCGCGATGTCGCATGGGCTGCCTTCACCTATGGGGGACGGATTCAGTGGACCGGTGTCTGCCCATGTGTCCCAGGCCCCACCGCTGTCCAGTATTAACGCCTTCCCCCCACGCAGTAAGTATAAGTAGATTATAAGTACCCCGACCCCACAACTCCAAGCAGTAAGTCTTGTATAAAGTGACCACAAGCAACTTATAGCTGCATTATTTTAGTATGAACGCCTTACCTCATGCAGTAAGTTTATGTAGTTTATAAGCACACCCACCCCTAGCAGTAAGTCCTGTATAAAATAACTATAAACAAGTTTTAGCTGCATTATAATAGTATGAATGACTTTCCCCCACGCAGTAAGTATAAGGTGAAAAGTTGTGTCTCAATTGGGAAACCCAGGGCATGTGGCGTACCTTGCCAGCACCAAACTACTGAGCTATTGAGACCTGACTGTTAATTGACAGCCACACACCCATTAGCCAGCTGGTTACAAGTATATAAGCACCACCCACCCCTCCACGCCGTAAGTCTTGTATGAATTAACAAAAAAAAACATATAGCTGCATTATATTACATAGAAAGTGATGTCAACAAGTGAACACAGTAGGGCTTATCAACAAGTCTTAGTATTAGTATTAGTAAGTTATGTCAACATGGTCAAGAAGTCCACACACAGTAAGGTTTATCAACAAGTCTTAGTACGAGTTCGTATCATCTTCGCTAGCCAAGGGTTTTCAGTATACTTTGCTCCCCATAAACCCTTGGCAAGCATAGAGAACCGAAAACCCTTGGCTAGCGAAGATGAGTCCCTATAGAAAAAGGACATGCCTGACATCATGCAAAAAAAACCGTTTGGGTGTCCATGTTATCCAGTGGACAGTGCTCTTGCTTCTCATTGCTCAGACCTGGGTATGATCCACATGATCATGATATGTGAAAGCCTATGGGTATGGTGGTCCACAGCTTGGGCACATGGGTTTTCTCCTCAAATTCTGACTTCCTCCCTCATTAATGACCCCCCTCCTCGCTCTTGTATCTTTGCAAACGAGATATTATCATGAGTTGTCAGAACTTATTGTACATGATTTAGATTGCTGTAGAAGCACATATTTTCGTTGGGTCAAAATTTGTTGTTTAAAACCAAATAACACTTCGTTGCCATTTAATTTCTGCATATCATAATCTCTTTCTATGAATTCATTGTTACTTGGGTTAAAAAATTCGTTATGGATTTTATTACGTTGATTTGAAAAAAACGAAAATAAATACTCAATGAATATTTCTGCTTCTACAGTATCAATCATTGTAAAATAAATAAAGCTGATTTATCTCTAGGTCTGTGCTGAATGTTTGAAGTACATGTATTACTCATACTGTTGATGTGTTAATTGACCTAGACATGTTAGACCTTATTATTCATAGCAGGAAAAATTTGCGTGACAAATTTTTATTTCAAGCAGACAAAACACAGACAGTATTATGTATATAATATATTATGATTAATACAGCAGACTGTGTGTGCAACTTTTTAAATTCAATTACAGTTTAGAGTGAGGTCATGAAATTTGAGTCACAAATTCTAATTAAACCGAACAAAACACAGACAGTATTACATAGTTATAATTAAGGCCATATAAAAGTAATATTTAGATTCTTATCCTAATTTGCTAAAAATATGGGGTGGGTAAGGGGACTTTTTAAATTATTTTTTATTTTAAAAAACCACCTTTTTCATAGTTCATGTTCTAGAAATAACAACTGCTGTATTTTTTTAAGTTTTTAATGATGCTAATATAAGTACACAAACCCAGGTGTTATAATTGTTTTGAATTTTTTGTATACCGAGCCCAAATTTTTTCCCCGAAAATATTCTTTCCATAATTTTTTTTTTCAAAACAAAATAAAATGCATCGGGGCGGGCAATTTTCAAAGGGGCGGGCGGGGATAAGAATCTAAATATTAATTTTGTGTGGCCTAAAGGTCTCCGATACTCAGCCTCAGTGTATTTTTTCATCATAGAAATGTTATTTTCTTTCAAACTTTATAAATAAGATAAGATGAAAGTTTAAGATGGTATCCTTGCATTTTACAAAGTTATTGCAAATTTGCCCACATGGATGGATATAATGGAATCAATTAACAAGTTGAGATTGGAAAAGAAAGTAACAGTTTGCCATGGCTGGAACTCTTTACCAACATGTAGTTGAATAATAGTTCTCAAGGAATCCACAACACCAAGCACGTAGTTACATGTACTATGTGACCATGTAATGGTAGTACTAACACTAGATTATTATTAAAAACTGTCTGTATTAAAGTCAGATTTATGGTAAGAATAAAAGAAATCCAGATATTTTAGAGTTGGGTTTTTTCCCCCAATTCTGAAAAATTGGGTTGATTGGTCTTGAAAAATAACTTCATGCAATCAAAAAAAAAAATAGCCTAAGGTTAGGCTTGATGATCAACTAATTATTAATATTAACCATCTTCCTTAAATTTTTGGATATGCTTGGTTAGTTACAAACTGTCATTTAGAAAAGAAAGAATAATCCATATATTTTAGCTTTGAAGTTTGAGTATTTTGCTATACATTAAAGCTCTTCCTTTAATTAAAAGGAGATAGATAAAGTCTATAAATGGTCATGTCATTATCATGTTAGCCCTCTTAACACCTGTACAACAAGACTGTGCGACTTATTGAAAAACACATGAAGCATCCATGATGTCATCAATGCAACCCAATTAAGTAAATTAAGTAAATAGGAATGAGTCACTTATTTTGAGTCTCCTTCTTTAACCAAACAAAACACATACAATATCACGTAACCTTGATTTTTATATCAGATTGGGCAACTCATGTCCAATAGAAGCATCAATGAATTGTCATGAATAGTCTCAATAATTAAGTATAAATTAATAACTTGAAAGTTATGTTCACAAGTCTATACATAGAAATTGATTGAGGTCAATTAATTTAAGATCACAAAAGACCTTCTCATCTGTAGGTATTAAGGACACCTTGCGCAGATGTTCAAATTAATTTGAAATTTCAATTTCAAAAAAACAAAAGAAAATATTAAGAAGGCTTGTTGGTCACGACCATTTTTAGACTGTTTTGGTCTCCTTAAGAAGAAGAGTTCAGACTGAGTATAAAGATATTGGAAAGCATAAAGGTATGGGAACATACTCAAATTTAATAGCTGAAATTTATGGATTTTTTCTATACTAAATAATACTTTCTAGCTAATCAAATCCTTTCTAATATTTAAAGGTGAATCTGGTCCCGTTGAGTGATTTATTGACCACCCAGCCCCCTTAAAATTTGGCTCTTCTGAAGTTTAGTTGTTGTTTAGAAAAACAAAGTATACTTAGTCTCCGGTGTAGGTGCTAGTGTAGATTATATGCTTGATGATTCAATTAAGTATATCCCAGTGTTAGAAGACTGTGAGGACGAACTGTATATGTCGGATAAATTCTGTAAAAAGCGAAAAAACCAGGACAAAGAGACAAATCATTTTGGTAAACAATTACTAGATCTGTGTGCTGTGGAGGGAATTCATCTTGTGAATGGTAGAACCAACAGTGACTTGTTAGGAAACTTTACATTTATTTCTAACAGAGGGTGTAGTACAATTGATTACTGCATAGCTGATTCAGCAATGTTTAAGTACATTAGTGATTTTAAAGTATTAGATGTAGATATTTCCCTCCATCTTCCCATACTTTGTACTTTAAATATTGTTAATAATAGTATTGAAGTCATGGAGGTTGATGTACAACTTGAACATTTACCAAAATTTAAGTGGGATATGAGTAAATCTGTTGAATTTTCACATAATATGCATAATCCTGATGTGTTATCAGAAATTAAATGTATTACTGAGTCATGTAACTTAAGTACGCAGGAAACTGTCTGTAAATTGAGGGGTGTCTTGGAGAGGTGTGGTGAGCACATGGAAGTAAAAGGTGAAAAAACAACTAAGGCAAATACAGAAAGAATCAATCAAAAATGGTTCGACAAAGAGTGTGAACAACTCAAGAAAACAAAGTGCCAACTTCTTAACAAGTACAGAGTAACGCACACAGCAGAACAGCTAGATGAATACCTTGAATGTAAGAAAAGATACAAGGACCTATGTATAAGTAAAGAAAGAGACTATAGAGAATTTATGAAAAATAAATTGTGTGAAGCGACCAAAGACTCTACCGAGTTCTGGAGAACTATAAAGTTGCTGAAGTCAAGCCAATCAACAGTGAAGAAAAAACCTGTTATTTCAGCCAGAAAATGGGCCAATTACTTCTGCAACTTATTTAACCAGGAAGAGACCATAACAAATGACTTTACTGAACATGTAAATAATATGCTAGAACAACACAAGGAAGGCTGTGATTTGTGCTCGTACAATTCTGATGAGATTCTCGACAATGAAATCACAGAAGAAGAAATTCAGGAAGTTATCAAAGGTCTAAAAAACAATAAAAGTCCTGGACAAGATGGAATCCCAAACGAATTCTACAAGTATTCCAACAAAGAAGTAGGAAACCTACTAAGGAAACTTTTTAACCAAATATTTAATTCAGGACAATTTCCAGAGTCTTGGTTCAAAAGTGTGATTATTCCTCTCTTTAAAAAAGGAGACAGAGAAGACCCTAATAACTATAGGGGAATCTCACTACTTGATTCCTGTAGCAAAATATTCACAACAGTTCTAAATAAGAGACTCAATTTATGGTCTGAGACCATGGGTTGTATTCCCGAGGAACAAGCAGGATTTCGTCATGGATATTCCACAATTGACAATATTTTTGTTCTACAATCTGTAGTGCAGAAATACATTACAAAAAAACGAGGGAAGATCTATTGTGTCTTTATAGACTTCTCCAAAGCATTTGACTCTATCGATCGTAAAAAACTATTTTATTGTCTTATCAACAAAGGTATACATGGTAAGATGATCACAATATTACAGTCTATTTATCACCGTGTGCTAAGTTGTGTTAAAATTGGAAACAAAATTACTGAATATTTTACATGTAATGTCGGTGTCCGTCAAGGATGTATCCTAAGCCCATGGCTTTTCTCTATGTACATAAATGAATTTATTGAGATGCTACGCAACTCTCAGTGTGAAGGAATCCATATTACAGAACAAATATCGGATATAACAGCCCTCCTGTTTGCTGACGATCTTCTTATGATATCAGACACTGTAAATGGACTTCAAAAGAAACTAAATGTACTACAAAAGTACTGTCTGAAGTGGAACCTATCAGTAAATATGGACAAATCAAAAGTAGTGGTTTTCAAGAGAGGTGGAGCAATTGCAGGGACAGAAAAATGGATGTTCAATGGGAAACCTATGGATGTTGAGTCTTACTACAAGTACCTTGGTACCACATTTTCCTGTCGACTGAAATGGACCCAATGCTGCAAGTTACTGGCACTACAGGCACGAAAAGCATTAAATATGTTAAAACATTCTTTGAAAATCCTGAATAACCGTGATCCCAAGGTGTGTTTTAAACTTTTTGACAGCATTATCGTTCCTATTCTAACATATGGAGCAGAAGTCTGGGGAACTGATATCAACGAAGAGATTGAAGCTGTACAGAATGACTTTTGCAAATGGATATTGGGAATAAGCAAAAAAGCTACCAATATAATGGCTAGAGGAGAATGTGGAAGACTACCCCTTTATGTTATATATATTATAAAACCAGTGAAATACTGGCTAAAAATACAAAATATGGAAACTACAAGATATCCAAGACAGTGTTTCGAGATGCTTTATAATTTGGATTTGTGCAGCAATCGTTCAACTCCAAACTGGGTATCTAAATTGAAATCAGTCTTAAATCACTACGGCTTTGGGGACGTTTGGTTAAGTGGTGGACCCGGAGATCCAAAGGTCTTTATGTCAGAATTGAACCAAAGGGTGAGAGACTGTGCCCTACAGGATTGGAACTCAAAGTTAGACAATTCACCAAAGTGTGCTTTCTATGTGATGTTCAAAAAACAACTTACATGTGAGAGTTACCTCACCTTTCTAAGCTACCCCTTAAAACAGGCATTAGCCTCTTTCAGGTGTTCCTTACATAAATTACGTATTGAAGAAGGTAGATTTGAGGGAATTGATAGTGCAGATAGATTTTGTCAACTTTGTAATTTAAGACAAATTGAAAATGAAGTACATTTTCTATTTCACTGTCCAATGTTAGCGGACTTAAGAAGAAATTTTTTATTTCACTGTCCATCAGAAAGAAAAAAGGTTCCAATTTGTATTGACCAGCTTTTTAACAGCAATGACCAAAATGTCATCAAATGTACAGCAATTTTTATCAAAAAAGGTCTGTCAATAAGACAAGAAATGTTAACTCTATGACAATCTATGTCAAAACAATACAGTATTGTTACAAATTTTGTATGTATATGCATTATGTATATAACATGTTTATGTTGCATATTAATATGATGCCTAGATGTACAGTGGGCAATGGCCTTTAAGTACCAAATAAAACATCTTATCTTATCTTATCTAGTCTCCGGTGTGACCGGTAGTTCTAGTCGAGTGCCATTTCTCGCCAGTACATTGTCACGTCATTTTTCGTCTATAATTTATGTGCTGATAAAATGACGTCACAATGTACTGGCAAGAAATGGTACTCGGCGAGAACTGGTCACACACCAGCAGATGAGCAATTCTTTGTAGGAAGTTTTGATTTGACAATTTTTTTTTTTTTTTTTTGTATCATACCCTTTGTTGTTAAAAATGAGTGTTTTTATTGCATGTTTTTAACGACAAAAGTATAGATGTGCAATACTTTTAAGGAAGTTTTGATGTGATGATTTTTTTCAAGGTGTCATCTCCCATTACTGTAAACATGATACATTTGGCTTTGTATTCTATTTAGTCTTTTTAGCAGAATGCGGCCTCCGCTAAATCAAGTACATCGCTAAATGCATCCATTTAAGTATAAAAAATCTGGAATCCTATAAGTCAAAACCACACCAACTTGTTAAAAAACTGTGTTTAGTCCAAATATCACACTCACAATATTATAGCGTTTACAGTATAGGTAATTTTGTGTGTGTGAAGAGTTAACTGCTATTCATTATGTTTTAGCATTATAATTTGTAATGCTTACACAATGAATGGCAGGGTATGCTTCACACATACAAAATTACCTATGTTGTAAAATGACCTATACTGTAAAATTACCAATTATACTGTAAACACATTAAATTTGGTGTGTTTATGATTAGAGATGGGCAATCGCACTAAAAACCTTAATTGATTATACGAAAAAGTTGGACACATATAATCCATTAATAGTTGATTATGATGGGTATTTTCATCCAAATTGTTAAAAAAGCATGGCTTGCTGAGTATTAATAAATCTGGCAGTTACAATTATAAACCTAAGTTTTGTTTCCCTCCTTTGATCACAATTAAATAAATCTAAATTTTAAGTCATGGAATTTAGTTTATAATGTATCCAAAAAAGAAATGTTTTAATATGCAATTAAAGTATACCATTAAGGGAGTCAGCAAGATCCCAGTTCCCCAAGAGCAAGTCTATTTCCCAAGGCAAAGCGGAGGGTAATAGGCTTGCTTGAAGGGAACTGGAATCTTGCTGACTTCCTTAATGGTATACTTTAACTGTTTTATTATGCCAATACAATCAATCCGAAAAAGTTCAAGTTAACATAATTCTTCATGTATCCAACAAGTTATAATTAATATAACGTCAAAGTAAATAAAATTAAATTGCACGTGCGTTGTATTGTGACGTAGGCAAGTTATGTTATATGATAAATATGAATAAGACTTCGTATAGCCAACCAAAAAGGACATAGCATCTAGAATTAAATCATATGATTATGAATATTCATGATTTTGTTTGGAATATTTTGGATTTTTTCGTTTGGTTAACAGAAAGTGTTCCGAATAGGTGTGTATCAGTTTCTGATGCACCTTTTTGTAGGAAATCAGTCAGTTTTGCAGGTCTGTTTACGGCGATTTTCAGGGAATCAGAGAAATATATGCAATTACTCTTATATAGTGAAAATATAGGTATTTTTAATAGGTATAATAAAACCTATTGAAATTACTTTTAATTACATATCACTATTAACACTATGTGGTTCCTAAAATTCAAAGCATAATGGGAACTAATTCAGTATCCTGTAATCATCTTGCATTTTTCTGTAGGGATTTAATTGAAATCACACTTAGCTTGATAAATATAAAATATTGAAATTCAAGAGTATGATTACAGATGCTTGCAATTTTTACACTGTATTTGACATGCTGTCAAACTTATTTGTTTTTGTTTGTAGGGTTTCTTTTTAATCTGTATAACATTGTAAACTCGGATATATTTGACATTGTAAGTTCTGAGGATGGATAAACAACCCAACCTCCTTAATTGTTACTGTCACCATTAATGCAATCAACTACCTTTTTTTTCTTGTTTATATATCGGGTTTGACATGTAGAAAATAAAATCTTAACCAAAAGTTATCAAAATCTGGATTGTTTTTGTTTTTGATTAGTGATGTAGACGACTTTTATTTTGAAATTGATTACTAGCATCGTGGGCCTCAGAACAATAAACGATTGGTCAATAGCAAAAATTGTGTCAGTACTAATTATAATTGTTATGTGAGCTTGATCAGCTTTTCAAATGTGTATCATTAATTAGCAAGTTTTTGAACTGAGGATTAGATTCCAGAATTTGTAATAAAATATCTATCTCTTTCCAGGTTCTATGTCTGCGACAGCAACTTGGGTTGGCAATAACACAGCAACTTATACCTCTTCCCAGGATCCGCAGTTCTGTAAGTCATCATTTGCTTAATTCATTTTTCATACTCCCACAAAGTAATAATTTGCTGGGAATTTTGGTCTTGTTAAGAGGGATAGATACAGGACCAGATAGATACTGTAGATTCCTTATTTTATGTGAGTACTGTATCCATTAATTAACGGTTTTGCATCAAATGGCAGAATATAAAATTTGGAACATCTAATTAAGGTCTTCCGTTTCCAACGGAAGACCTTATTGTTATTGCTTTGTTTCTTTTTCCCTTTTATTTTTTTTTTTTTTTTCTTACGCTTTTTTGTACAAGCGATTTTTTGAAAACGACTTGACCGATTTTCGTGAAAATTTCAGATCTTGTAGATATTGATAAAAACCTTATATATAATTTTTTATTTTAATGACGTCATTTCCGTTCGGGAGATATTGACGTTTTAGTGAATTTTAGAGGGTCATTTTGTCCTGCTATCTCCTCCTAAACGAAAAAAGATATTGAATTTAAATTTTCAGGGATTGTAGACAAAAGATTGTAGATGTGTTTAAAGGCATTTGTGGTTGTCTGGCTTCAAAGGCGTCGAAGCTCGCCTGGACCCGAAAATCGAGTTTAAAAAAACGACGTAATTTTTAATGGTTTTCGTTCTTTATCTCCTTTCCTGAAAATATTTTACCATGACATATAGAGCAAATAAAATTTATATTTACACGATCTTCCGTTTGATAACAAGAAAAAGGGGCTGGTCCCTTAAATAAGGGGCCAAAAGGGCTCTAAAGTCTTTCTCCCATAGCACTTTACTGAGAAATATTTTGTAATATGTTTAAGAAGCAAAAATGTTCATCTTTTACTAATAAAACTATACATTATAAATTTTTTATTATGCGTTACGTAATTAGGGGTTTTAAGGGGCCAAAAGTCCAAAATTTCGATCGAATATATCTCAAAAAGGACAAATATTTTGAAAAGCAATATAAAATAAAAGATGCTTAGAATGATGTTTTAAACAATATTCAATCATAAAATTTTGGTTATCTGGCCCCAATAAGGAGATTAGGGGTCGGCCCCTAAAATGTCCTTTCCAAGATAGCTCTTAAACGGCAAAGAATTTCTAAACACTTGTTGAACAAAATATGTTTAATATCAAAAGAACTTTCGTATGATGCCAAGAAAAAGGGGCTGGCCCTTCAATTTAGGGGCCAAAAGGGCTCTAAAGTCTTTCTTCTATAGCACTTTACTGAGAAATGTTTTGTAATATGTTTAAGAAGCAAAAATGTTCATCTTTCGCTAATAAAACTATACATTATAAAAGTTTTATTATGCGTTACGTAATTAGGGGTTTTAAGGGGCCAAAAGTCCAAAATTTCGATCGAATATATCTCAAAAAGGACAAATATTTTAAAAAGCAATATAAAATAAAGGATGCTTAGAATGATGTTTTAAACAATATTCAATCATAAAAGTTTCGTTATCTGGCCCCAATAAGGAGATTACGGGTCGGCCCCTTAAATATCATATCCCAGATAGCTCAAAAACGGCAAAGAATTTCTAAACACTTGTTGTACAAAATATGTTTAATATCAAAAGAACTTTCGTATGATGCCAAGAAAAAGGGGCTGGCCCTTCAATTTAGGGACCAAAAGGGCTCTAAAGGCTGTCTTCCATAGCACTTTACTGAGAAATATTTTGTCATATGTTTAAGAAGCAAAAATGTTCATCTTTTACTAATTAAACTATACATTATAAATTTTTTATTATGCGCTACGTAATTAGGGGTTTTAAGGGGCCAAAAGTCCAAAACTTAGATCGAATATATCTGAAAAAGGACAAATATTTTGAAAAGCAATATAGAATAAAAGATGTTTAGAATGATGTTTTAAACAATATTCAATCATAAAAGTTTCGTTATCTGACCCCAATAAGGAGATTAGGGGTCAGCCCCTAAAACGTCATATCCCAGATAGCTAAAAAACGGCAAAGAATTTCTAAACACTTGTTAAACAAAATATGTTTAATATCAAAAGAACTTTCGTATGATGCCAAGAAAAAGGGGCTGGCCCTTCAATTTAGGGACCAAAAGGGCTCTAAAGTCTTTCTTCCATAGCACTTTACTGAAAAATGTTTTGTTATATGTTTAGGAAGCAAAAATGTTCATCTCACATTTATTTAACAACATATTATAATAATTTTATCATGTGTTCCGTATTAAGGGGTTTTAATGGGTTTTAAGGGGCCAGAAGTACCAAACTTTGATAACATACCTCAAACAGAACAAATATTTTAAAAAACATTATTTTGAAAATCAATATAGAATAAAATGCTGAGAATGATGTTCCTAATAAAATTCAACCATTAATTTTTTTGTTGTTGCCCCAATAAGGAGATAAAGGGTCAAATATCAAAGTCAAGGTCATATAACCTTCAAAAAATCGCACGGAAGACCTCCTCGTTGCTCGCAACGAGATCGTGTCTAGTTTTAATAATTATTCCAAATAGCTAACACCTGTCTGAAAAATTAGATTTTGTAGGCTATATGTACCTCGATCCTTTTGACAAAAAGCTGCGCATAAAGATATAGAAAAGGGTTCAAACTGTTTGGATTTTTTTTTACCAAATGATGGGTTATTGCCAAATATATTTGAAATGTTTCGGTAGGGATGTGTCCCTGACGAATATTATCAAATAAAGGAGCGGACTTCATACTGCTTTCTACTTGTGTTCGAAGTTTATTAAACAACGCAGACACAACGCAATATTTTGACAATGTTCAACATGTGATCATCGCATGCTCTGGTCATCTCTTATTCCTTCAATATGTGATACTGAAATAAAACAAAGAATAAAACTAATTCCGTGCATTAATCTAAATATTACTGAATTAAATCATAGCAATATTTCACGTTTAGGAATATGTATCTCTACATACCTTCTTGCGCCCATTTATAAACAAAGAAACGTGTACATCTTTCACTTTTGCACTTTCATGTTTAAAATTCTCCAAAACAAAAGAGTTACAATAACTTGTGCGCATAATAATTCATGATATAACTTCTGTGTTGACCACTCATCCTCCTTAAACTTGAAGTCTGGCAAGTATTGAAAATAGTTCGAAAACAATTGTCATGGAAACCTTTCCTGAGGATGTTGTATACTCCGAATGAAAAAAAGTCCACTGACGACAAGGAAACCCATCCTTTGTATGTTATAGAACTTTGATTGTAGCATCAATGACCAATTAAATGTTATTGAAAATTTTCTGAATATTTAAAAGAAAAAAACCTTAAAATTTCACACTATGATTGAAATTTTCTTTATGAAAATAAAACATATGAATAAGCATTTTCAAATTAAATACAGTTTACAAAGAGCAGTGTCATATCAAAACAAGGCCCTATGTAGTGGAGGGTGAAGAATCTGATTCTGATTTGATTGCTTTGATTTCTAGAATGTTTCTCATTAAAGGGAATAACAACCACATGCAGTCGTCTGAAGTGCAGTCATCTCCCCTTACCAATCAAAATCGTAAGTACCTACCTTAGTCTCATCATTATCTACTGTAGACGCAGAAAACATTATGGTGTTTTTAATTTCACTTTGTTCATGGTCAGACAATTTTCAGTGAGCATTATTTAAGCCACTGTGAATATTCTGTGCATTTTTTGCCTTCATTAAGGTTGCCATTACAGATGTGATTGTGGTTGAGCGGGGCCTAAGTTACCACTTGTTTATCGTAATCATACTTCATTTTACATGTAAATTTGGTAAAAATAGCAAGCATTAGTATTACTTTAATTCAATACAATTAATATCATAATTAAACAACTATAATGGAAGATTTATTTCACCTTTATCTCTGCAACCCTTTGAAAACATTTGTTAACACGGACGGTAATTGTCACTTACTGTAGATTCCTTATTTTACGCGAGTACTTAATTCCACGATTCAACGATTTGCCATCAAATCGCTAGTACATAAAATAGTGATTGCCGAAATTTTATCAAATTTTCATGTAGTTTACATGTGTCCCAAAATTAACAGCGAGATTTTAGAATTCGCGAGACGGGCTTCTCGCGATTTTACGCGGATATTAATTCCTCGTGTTTAATTAGGAATTTACAGTATTATTTCAGACGTTTTAATTGTCGCTTATTACTCAGACATTTCCTTAGGGCAAAGACTTTTGCACAATCATGACATCTGCAATCGGCATTCATATTGAGCAGTTCATTTTAAGATTCAATTTGGTTGATTATAAACTTAAGGTGTACTTCTTTTTAACAGCGCCAGAGTTTTGGTGTACCATCACTTACTTTGAGTTGGACCAGCAGGTCGGCGAAACGTTCAAAGTCCCGTACAGCTACGCGCGGGTCACGGTGGATGGCTATACGGACCCATCCAGTCTGGACAGGTTCTGTCTGGGTCAGCTCTCAAACGTCCACCGGACCGAGACCAGTGATAAAGCAAGGTATGGACCTGTGTGCTCGATATACTGTAAATTCCTAATTTTACGTGAGTAGTTAATTCTGCGATTCCGCTGTTTTGCAGCAATCAAATCATGGGAATATAAAATCGTGAGCAACTTTTTTTGTTATACAGACCCTGAAACGTACTACTACACCAAAAAAGCGTGCGACTTTCGTGCGAGAAACGTTTCGTGTAAACCGTTTAGCGTTTCGTGTAAACCGTTTAGCGTTTCGTGTGAATCGTGAAGCGTTTCGTGTAAACCGTTTAGCGTTTCGTGCAAAGCGTGCAGCGTTTCGGGCAAAGCGTGTAAATCGTTTCGGGCAAAGCGTGCGAGAACCGTGTGAAACGTTCATCAGATTTCATTCGGAACTCTCTGACAATTTAATTGTTTGAAAATAGCGCTCGTGTTAAACATTACTTTAAACTGATTGGCAAAACTCCTTTGAGATATTCTCGTGAAAAAAATCTATAAGAAATTATATACTTATCTTTTTACAAAATTGAATTAATTTTTAACAAACAAAAGAAAAGTACGCGTATTGAAAGAAGACTATAGTTACTGAGACTATTCGGCTGTGTACAACCAGTACACATAACCTCGGACATCGGGTAGGACCTGCACCTGGCTGAACCTGTCAATCAAACTCTGTGTATTCGTTTTCATTGGATGGTCACGCGTCTCTTTTTTTGTCAATAGCCAATAGAAATTTAATGACTTCAAGGTAGTCGGAATCAGTATTTGATGATGCACACAAAATTAAATGTAAACATAGAAAGAAAATATTCTGTTCATTTCTATGAAATGCGGGAAGTAAATTCTTCTGAATCCCGATTAAAAATATTTCTACAAGTTATTATTTTAATTATTTAAACACTGATAACGGAAAACAACAAGTTATTAACACACTGAAATTTTCCTAAAATGTACACATGCAATTAATTATTATGGGAATATATATGCATGGTATTTAATTCAAATAGATTATGATAGAAATATTGTACGCCGTTATTTGGGGCGCCGGTTATGTATACGAATATTTTTTATTTTTTGTTCTTTCCGAAATCCAAAACAGTAATGACAACTTTCTTTATTGTTTAATCCATTGATTTTTCTCTGTGATTTTATGTACGGAACATTTATTTACGCGAATGATTCGACATAAAAAAAATTAATCGGTTGTTTTATAGCATTTTTCTAACTTATGTGACTAATTTTATTTTACATAACTTTCAAAATTATTAATGTAAATAATTACAGGTTTATTTACAGTTAGTATTCTATGAAACCAATAAAAATATTAATGTGAGAAGAAAAAACAAATCCCGCCGAATACTGAAAAACCAAATTATCAATGTAAATAATTACAGGTTTATTTACAGTTAGTATTTTTACATCGTATTCTCTGAAACCAATAAAAATATTAATGTGAGAAGAAAAAACAAATCCCGCCGAATACTGAAAAACCGATTTCAGTTTGTAATCATACGGATTTTATTTTTCGTATTTAAATATTGTGTTACGGTAACTTTTTTCTCTGGAATTTTTATTATTTACGGGACTAATAAGAATCATGGATATTTCTTTTGAGCAATAAATATATTTATAGAAGTAATATTGTTGGCTAATTCTGTGAATAAATAATTTTTTGCTTTAAATATACGTATCAAATTAATTAATAAATCAATTCAATACGTATGTACATATATGTTTCTAATATCAGTATTTCTATTATTTCGTGTTTTCTTAAAATTGATTTTTGCTAACAGAGTCAGGGTAAAAATCCGAGAGGACCCGAATCGATCAGGATAAAAGCGTGTCCAAAGCGTGTGAAAAGCGAGCAAATCGTTTCGTGCGAGAATCGTTTCGTGTAAACCGTTCAGCGTTTCGTGTAAATCGTTTAGCGTTTCGGGCAAAGCGTGCAGCGTTTCGTGTAAACCGTTCAGCGTTTCGTGTGAACCGTTTAGCGAGCGTGTAGCGAGCGTGCAGCGAGCGTGTGGTGTAGTAGTACGTTTCAGGGTCTGTAATTTCTTATAGCTCAAAACTATCTGAAAAATAAAAGCGAGATTTTAAAATCCATGAGAACTGTTTCTCACGATTTTACACGGAAATGAATTCCTCGTGTTTGATGTGGAATTTTCAGTATCAATATTTTATTATATAAATTGCCCAATGCCTGCTTAAGATGGATTTATTTTCTAATATCTGGTTGTGTTATGTCCGATTTTACTTGCCAAAAAAGAAATTATTACAGCTACAAGATCTGGTAGGGCAAAATGTAATATGATTTATCTAATAATTCCTGGTTTTATTGACTGTATTGTACAGTTGAGGTAACTTCTACCGCTCAAAATCTCTTAGACTAGTTTATTTGCAAGGAAACTATGAACGTTTGTTTCTTGTGGACAGGTTACACATTGGTAAAGGTGTACAGTTAGATTACAACGGTGAGGGAGACGTGTGGATCCGCTGTGTCAGTGACCACAGTGTGTTTGTACAGTCCTACTATCTGGACAGAGAGGCAGGCAGACAGCCAGGGGATGCGGTCCACAAAATCTACCCCAGCGCTTATATCAAGGTATGTCCACAAAATCTACCCCAGCGCTTATATCAAGGTATGTCCACAAAATCTACCCCAGCGCTTATATCAAGGTATGTCCACAAAATCTACCCCAGCGCTTATATCAAGGTATGTCCACAAAATCTTCCCCAGGGCTTACATCAAGGTTTGTCCACAAAATCTACCCTATCGCTTATATCAAGGTATGGAAAATCTACCCCACTGCTTATATCAAGGTATGTCCACAAAATCTACCCCAGTGCTTATATCAAGGTATTCCACAAAATCTACCCCAGCGCTTATATCAAGGTATGTCCACAAAATCTACCCCAACGCTTATATCAAGGTATGTCCACAAAATCTACCCCAGCGCTTATATCAATGTACAGTAACAAAAAAATTTACCCCAAAATTGGCTTGGTATATCAAAATTTCAAAACATTTAACGGCTGCTTGACGTGGATTATCATTTGATGTCAGTCATCTTTGTTATCATGTTGATCTAAAAGTTAATAAAATGGTATTCAAAGAATAGAAATTGGTTTGTGTACTTACATTGGCATTAACAAATTAAAAATAAATTGAGCAGTTTTATTGATAGAACGTGGATGGTCAAATAGATAGCATCCTTCATTTTCTCCAATTGTAAAATACTTGTCAATGATTTTTTTTTGAGCATGGGTATCATTTGTGAGCTTGCTCACTGTATTTGAGTTTAAATCGTGATTATTGTTGAATTTTGCTTATTTTTCCCACAAAATGATTTAATAATAAATTAACGATTGTAGAATAATTTTTAGCAAACACACATCAGTGTCACAGACAGACGTGATATATTTACAGTAATCTCTAACTCCGTTTACAGGTGTTTGACATCCGTCAGTGTCACAGACTGACGTGATATATTTACAGTAATCTCTAACTCCGTTTACAGGTGTTTGACATCCGTCAGTGTCACAGACAGATGCAGGAACAGGCTGCCACCGCACAGGCTGCTGCCGCTGCTCAAGCCGCCGCTGTGGCAGGCAACGTCCCAGGACCAGCATCTGTAGGCGGTATCGCTCCAGCAGTGGGTAAGAATGTGGCAGTTATTATCTGCTGTAAATGTGGTTTTTAATCTATTGTCTTTATCTTTATGTAAAATACCAGAATGATGGCAAATTCAATGTAAAAAAAAATAATAAGGAAAAGCATTATATAGAAAACAAGAGATGTGTGTAAAACACTTATGCCCCCCTCCCTTGGAAACATCTGCGAAGAAAATGAATAAAAACTGCAAATAACTGAAACATCTGCAAAGAAAATGAATGGAATCTGCAAATAATTTAAGTTTTCTAAGTCCAAGGGGCATAACTTGTTGAAAATTGCTTGATAGTACCTAACATTGAACTTGACCTAAATATTGTCATGATCATGATGATAAACCTGTAATCCAAATTTCATTTCAAATATGTACATGTACATCCTCTGTGGAGAAAATGAACGGAAACTGTTGTAGAACCAAACAACTGACAGACAGACATTTGAACATTTTTACAATAAATTCCAATTGAAATTAAATGCGAGGAATTCATATCCCCATAAAATCGCAACAAACACACATCTCAGTTTTTAAAATTTTGCTTTTTTTTTTTGTTTTTTTATACAGTTGTCAGCTATATGAAATTATAACAAAAATTGAGTGTAAGCGTTTTTATATTTTAGCTTGCAAATTGACACAAATGAGTGTAATGTGCAAAGTTAAATGCTTGGGTAAAATCAGGAATCCATGGTATTCAGTTGGGCTTCTCATCACAATAACCCAAACATTTATATAGTCCGTTTTTTTTAGACATCGTAATAACTCTGAGTTATTGAAAAAGACTCTAATCTTTTGCGTGTTCTTTTAATGAAGGCCTTAGTGCTGCCGCTGGTATAGGAGTGGACGATCTTCGTCGCCTCTGTATCTTGCGCCTCAGCTTCGTCAAGGGCTGGGGACCAGACTACCCTCGACACAGCATCAAGGAGACCCCATGTTGGATCGAAGTTCAGCTTCACCGACCACTCCAACTCCTGGACGAGGTTCTACAGACCATGCCAATCAATGAGCCACGACCTCGCGGCTTCTTTCTGGGCTAACCTCTTGACCTTTGGTCATGGACTGATGAGTCTGGAGGCTGGACACAGTATTTGATGTGTGTATTTTCTGTGGGTTTTTTTTTCGAGACTATCTAAAGGTCACCTCTGTTGTAATCCACCACTTCTGTATCAACTGTGGTGGTTTTATTTTTAACTTCATTATTTATGTGGACGACAAATTTCAAGACTTGGTACTTGGATGAAGTGCTTCAGATGAGGATCTCATATTGTTGATTATGTATAATTACTACTGTGAAGCCTGTCGATAGAAACGGGTTTATGTGTGCATGAACTAGACTTGTGATGGCTCAATGGCCAAACATTGAATTGATTCAGGAAAACAGAGCTGTTAAAGGTTAAGAAGTGGGTAAAAATACTGGCTTTCTGAATATCATAACAAGCCTGCAATTTTTGTAAATGGAGAAACAAAGTGAGAAAGTGCAGTGATCTGAATATAATCACGACAGAAACTGAAAATTGCCAAATATCTAGACATGCGGTGGTAATCATAGATTTCAAGGAGAAACAGTAGTTAGAGAAGTAGGTCAAAGATAGAGCTATTTTTCTTATATGGCTGCCGAATGCTGCTTCATTGAAGGACCTGTGTGGTTAAGTTTTATAGACTATGTTTATGTTGAGTTTTTATGATTGGATGTCCTCTGGCCTGTGAAATACTTGAAACCATGTATTACAAGCATCTTTTTGATACACATGAGATTAATGAGAACCATAGGGAATATTTATCGTCTTGTTCCTTTTTTATATTGAAGTGAATAAAAGGACCACTTGCTTGGGAAGTATTTCTCAACTAGCTACTGTTTACAGAGTTATTTTCGCCCCGTATGTTATTTTCGCATGTTTACACTTGCACTTTCGCCCCATCTTGAATTTGCTGAAACGCAGAAATATATACCCTTTCTAATTAACTGTGTTAATCTGAATTTGTTTTGAATTTGCCCGCTGACAATGAGAGGGAAAGACCCGAAAATGAATTATACGGGGCGAATATTTACCCGTATACAGTATTCGCAAATAAAATATGATGCATATAATACATGGTTTACAGTTAACAAAATGTTTTCATTTACTAGCACTAACTGCAATTTTGATTTAAGTCGGGCAGAGTTCTTGTTTGTGTGTTAATATTCATGTTTATAATTGACCCTGTCATTTAGATACTTTTAATGTGTTACATTGGCTCTGTATTCTTTTTAGCATTTTTGGCGGAAAGCGGCTTTGGAATAATCAAGAATAATGAAGTACATCCTTAAATGCAATGAGTTTATGTATGAGATTAGTAACATTCAGAAATACGTGTATCTGTTGAAAAATCTTTTTTTTTTGCCAAGTGCCATACACGCCAAATATGATATGTTTACAGTAGCCAGACTGCCATGACTTCCTGTATTATGTCTTTTAAGTTTTAACCCAACAAGTTGTTAGACTTACAGTGAAGTAATGTACTCTTTTTCGCAACAGGGCAAACAGTTATCTTTCAACAAATACAAAGGACACTTCGTAAAAGGCATTTTTCTGGTTACTTTCCTACGGTTACATGTAATTCCTCACGATTTGCACCATGTATCATTGTGTATCATATGTTTTAAACCAGCGGGCTCTCTATCCTGAAGCCTTTCTTAGTAGAATTATACAAAACTCGTAATGACTGTAGCTTTTAAAAGATTCCTGTCACAACGTTTTAACCCTAATTTTATCAATATAAATTTATAAACCTAGAAAGCCTTATGAAAGAGATGCTGCCCTTTGTATTTGTGAATCCTCATTTTTTTTCATAAAGATTGATTAGAAAATGCGAAGCATTTTGTTTCCCTCTCTTTAGAAGAATTTTATCATAATTATGAGAGATTTTAATTTTTACCATGCAGTTATTGCAGAGGGGTTGTAAAATATTATACATGGATGTTGATGTTTACTGTCAACTATACCTGGTTATATTTATATGTGTATATAATATGTGGTTGTTTTTATTAATGGGATTTATACCTTTACGTTACTGTTAGGTTAACTTGTGCCAGACTCATACTAAAACTGTATACAGGGTTATTTCTGCCCCGTGTTATTTTCGCCCTTCAAATTTGCAAACGGTTTCGCCCAGTCTTAAATTCGCCCCCTGGAAACGAAGGTGAAAATAAAACGGGGCGAATATATCCATGTATACAGTATTATAGTTGTCAACATCCCAAAAAATCGTTAACATTGTAAACATTTTCTTTCTCAACGATTTCTACCCGACTTGTCAATGATAAAACTGGTTCTCGTTAACTAATTTTCGTAAGTTGTCTTTACAGTAATTTTCAACAATTACGTTGTACATTCAACAACCTTTTTACTTTGATGAAGTTCTTGCAAATTTCGTGAAATTTACCTATTTACGATTTTATGAAGTTCTAGCAAATCTCGTGAAATTTACATCCGAACAATCTGATGAAGTTCTCGCAAATCTTGTGAAATAAACCTCCAAGCGACTAAGAGTTTGTTTACAGTGTTGTTTTCTTTTTCAAGAGGTTGTTGCGACTCCGCTCAAATATTGCCAAAAAATTGCAGCTCATTGTCCTTGTCAGTAAGTTTGGTTTATAGCTATGGACATTTGTTCTCGGTTTCTATTCTTTCTTTTTTCAAACGAGTTACCCCTTACTTTGGTAGAACAATGAATATTTGATGATCAATGGTAATTTTGTGTCAACTGATTTAATGCATACACTTTGTCATTATTTCTTGTGTTCAATTTTGGATACTGAATACTTGCCACATTTGAACGCCTAAAAATGTTATTTCTATGGTGATGTTAATTGTTAGCTATAAGATAACACGAATTTAACGAAATATTATTTATGTTAACATGGTTGAGAAACCATTTGTATAATACATTTTAATTTCTTGTTCTGAACTCAAAAAAATTAAGAGGAGTTGCGTAGGATACTAGTAAACAAATGGCGTTGGAGTAATGTAAGTAATTTTTCGGAGTGGTTGTACTGAATAGATTTGTTGGTCTGAGAAAATTTACTAGCAAAAGTTTTTTTGTACTTCTAACAATTACAGAAATTTTTTGGATGAATTTGAATTGTCCTTTTCTTGGCCATTTCAATCCGGTGAATCCAGAATTCTTCCCGCTTTTTTTTTTAGAGTACCTTAGATACCTCTATTGCAAAAGAGTTCACCAATTATCAAAAAACTTCTGTATAACAGCTTCTATAGCATTTCTAATGAAACGTTGTGTACAAAGTATGTCCATGATGGCCCTTTATCATAAAGATATTGTTCTGTTTTATAAATGTATGTATTTAAAAATCATGTTCATCAAAGATCATTTTATGTGTCTATGATTCAGTCATCACTCTTTAATTGTTACAAGTAGATGTGTTTTGTATTTGTGCTAAATTTTGTCTTACTAACAGTGGTTTTTATTGTTCATGTGAAATAAGCGACAAAAATTTATCACGCTTTTGAATGAACTTAAAAGGATTATATACCTCTATTTAGCAAAGCAGATTTTTAGATGATTTTAAAAAGTAGAATAATTAGTGCAATACTTGTGAGAAGTTTTTTTAACTTCCTACATAAATGTCATACACGATTGGTCATAACATCTTTTTTTTTTCAATAAAGGAATTTGAAGAAAGAAAATAATGTTGTTATCTGATTTATTTCACGTAACGATACAGTACCGATCAGACCCAACCTAACAGAAAGTAAACCCCGAGTAAACCCCGATCAGAAGTATACCCTGAAAGCAGACGCTACATATGTATTCGGAATAAGCACAGACAGTAGGATGATAAGTTAAAATACAAGCCTGCTTCAGACTTCAGTGCGTATAGTTGACTCCGAAAGCAATCCTCGAGTAAACCCAAAGTAAACCCCGAGTGGACCCAAATTTTCAAAAAGTAAACCCGGGGTTTACTTGGGGTTTACTCTGGTGTTAGGTTGGGTCTGATCGGTACTGTATGTGCAGTTTTAAAATATCATAGCTTGTCCTTACTCTATATAATAGTAATGATAATTGAAAAGTCTAGATGTTAACTTCGTTTCAAGTTCCTCTCTATACAAAAATGTGTTAAGATTCTATGTCACTACATGCCAACTTTAGGTGGAATGTCACACTGACATTTTATTTTATGGATCAATAGAGTTACTGTATTATTTTCTGAAACATGATTCCATTGTTCGAAAAAGGATATATGTTTTTCTTTTTATTTTATAGGATTTTTTTCATGAGAAAGTGGAAAATTTGTCACGGCTGTAGCGCAGTGGATTTAACTGAGGCAAATGCCTTACATTTGAAACGACTCTCATTTTTTAAAATAAAGTATTTTCAGTATATTCGATCAGTGCTTACTATCCATTCAAGATATATTACTAAAGTCGGGTATCTTTATTCAATTGCACTAAATGATATATAGTTCCATTTATGATCAGCAGTTACAACAGTACAAAAAATGTGTAGAATATCAATGTTTATATAGTGAGTAAAAGGAAAAATATTTGACGCTAGGTTTTTCTAGAAAATATAGGAAAATCTTCGATACGATTTTATTGCTTTAAATTGTATTGATATATTAGAATTATATTTTATTTACTTTCATGATTATTGTTTGTTGGTTATCACACAATTTCTTAATACTTTTTTGTGTAAGATTTGTGTTTTTCTTTCATTTTCTTTTTAATGACGGAATGGTGATGCAACACCTGCACCATACAAATTATGACCGCACTCATGTAGACTGTTTGGGTACAGGTGTGTGCAGTGTTTGCTAGTGATGCAAGACTACAGCTGGTGGTATTACTTGCTACGGACATGAAGAACTATTGAGTATTTATATCAGTCTCTTAACAAGTTTATTGATATTAACTTTAAAACAAAGCAAAAATTGACAAGGCAACTTAACTGAGGATTTTGCCAACATAGAATCAGAAATCTTCCCTACCTCTCCGGGGGTGGAGCTGCTGTCTTTTACATGTCTGATGGGAGTGAATAGATATGGGTTTTCCCATATCAAAGACATTAGACTTTAAGATAACTTGGTTTTTTCCTTGTGTTCATGATCAGACAGTGAATATTCAAGTTCTTTAAAAGTCGAATATCTTGAATATTGGGTCACCCATAACTTTTCTTGTTATGTCAGAGTTATGAGGACCAGTCTCGAACACACAGATGGGATTTCATTATCATGCTCTGTTTTTCAGAGAACAGATTCGTCAAAGGGTACCTTATACATGTATCTTGAGGAGCCCAGGGACCACAAAAGTTAGACGACCTCAGTTTTAATCTCAATCTCACTTTAAAAAAAAGTAAGAGATAGTGGAAAAGTGAGACTGAGATTTAAAGGGAGCTCATCTAACTCTTTCGCCCCCATTCCCTGGTTCTCTTAACTCTGACATAAATAAAAAGTTATTGGTACCCCACATCCAAGATATTCGACTTTAAAATAACTTGAATTTTCACTCTCTGAGCACAGTCAAAAATCAAGTTATTTAAAAGTATAATTATATCTTGGATATTGTTAAACCCATATCTATTCACTCCCATCAGACTTGTAAAAGACCGCAGTCCCATTTCGAAGAGGTAGGGACTTGGTAAGAGACTGACCGTAGCAAGTAATACCACCAGCTGTAGTCTTGCATCACTAGCCCACACCTGTGCCCAAACAGTCTACAGGTGTGCATAACCATTCCGTCATTTAAAAAGAAAATGAAGAAAAACGCCAATCTTACGCTAAACAAGATTAAGAAACTGTATAATAACCAACAAACAATAGTCATGAAAGTAAATAAAATTGTTGTATTAATACAATTTAAAGCAATAAAATCTAATCGGAGATTGACCTATATTTTTGTGAAAAAGCTAGCGTAAAATATTTTTCTCAGGTCACTGTAAGTTTCAACCAATCGATAAACAGGGCGTGTCAATTTCAGTCCTGTAAGTTTCAGCCGATGTACATTTCGACCAATCTATAAATGGGGCGTGCAGATTTCAGTCTGGCTGTTTCTATAGAGCTACGAATTAACTATAAGTTTCCGTAAGAAACGGAGGAAATTATACCTGGTGTGTGTGTGTGTGTGGTAATCTATAAGTCATGATTGCGAAAATTAGTTACTACGAACCAGGTTATCTTGGGTTAAGTTAAGTCATCGCGAATAAAATTTGTTTACTGTTATTTGTTGAGCACCCAGCTTTCTCCAATTGCAAGAATCTCACTGACACAAATGTAAATTTAAATTTAATTCTTACAGTACTCTCGTAGATAAGAATAATTGCATGTCAAATGAAATGAGACTTAAAATGAAATGCACACAATAAACACATTAAAAAGCTAAGACTATCTAAGCATATTTCAACAACCGTAATTAAATAGCTATTAGATTTCCTTTAAGATATTTTATGACAAAAAATGTTATTTTTTAAAATTCACAGATACAACACTAATTTTTGCAACAATAGTCAACATTGGAATTAACAAAGTCATAATGCTATTTTACATCTACATGCGCACTAAAAATAATTCTGTACATTTGACATCAAAATTTATCCACATTTATCCACAGTATGAAGAATACATGTTTATTTTATTATTTACAAAACCTTTCTATGTTTTTTTTTATGTTACCTTTTAAGTATATTACCACATGTCTATGATCATTCAAAGATCAAGTCCACTGAAACAATTAAAACCGTTCACCTTCACCTTTCATAATAATTTCTGACCTTCGCCAATGTCAATATTTGGTGAAACTTCAAGGTAATTTGTTTAGAGCTCAGCTGTTTGCCGTCATGTTAGTAAAATGATAGAGTGGAAGATTATATTAACCACATGGTTATTTTCCTTCATTCAGACTTCGAACAAGCTTTGGATTTTTAGAAGAATTGCTATTCAGTCATAACATCCCTGATACATGATTACGTAACCACTTAGTTATGACGTCATAGTTTTCATTCATCCAGTTGATGTTCGCCCTGTAAAAAGTTTTAAAAAAATGTTTACAACTGATTACGCGAAATTTAGAGTGTATGAAATGAAGAGAGAGAGAGAGAGAGAGAGAGAGAGAGAGAGAGAGAGACTTACTTAATAAGTGCTAGAGAGTTTAAAGTCTCCTTTCTCGCTACTTTAGGAGGCTTGTCTTTAAAAAGGGTTGATAGCTAAAACATAAATTTTAGAATTGTATATATGTAGAATATTCTCTTTTTGTATGTTTTGATTCAATCTAGAAAAAAAGTTGAAAAATATGGAGACAGAATAAAGGACTAGCAATCATACACACCTGGTTATGTTCAAATTCTGAGTTTACAAACTGTGTGACCTCACCAATCATCTCTCTAAGAAGGAAATTATCAAAACCAAACCTGAAAATAAAGTAATGAAATGTGTTTTTTAGCATAAATGTTGGAATGGGAAGTGGTTTGGATTCCACTTTTCTCAGAAAATTCAACGTCTAAAACTTTGTTTCAAAACAAAAATACAATATACCAAAAAAATATCAAATTTTATATATTTACATTCTACTGTGTTTTTCCATTAAATTCTGTAATCTTTAAATGCCTCTAAATGCAACAACTAATCACTATGTATTAATTTACCTGTAATTTACATAAGTAGTTCCCAAACAGTGATTTCTGTTATCGGTTAAAAAATATATGTCATAAATGTTGCCCAACCATGTTTTACAATTATTCAACAAAAAAGTTGATTATATTGTTATACACAAAATTGCGATATATCCAGGGATCTGTAAAAGGTCAGAAAACACTGTGATATCCAGTGTTGAGTAAAAGGAGAAATAAGAGTTGGATATCTAGCAATCAGTAAAAGGTTAGATAACATAGGGAAATTCAGAGATGAGTAAAAAGTGAAATAATATTCGAATATCTAAAATCAGTAAAAGATTAGAGAGCATGAGGATATCCAGAGATGAGTAAAAGGTGAACAAACATTCGGATATCTAGCAATCAGTAAAAGGTTAGATAAGATTGGGATATTCAGAGATGAGTTAAAAGTGAAATAACATTCGAATATCCAGAAATCAGTAAAAGATTAGAGAGCATTAGGATATCCAGAGATGAGTAAAAGGTGAACAAACATTCGGATAAGGTGGAATAACGTTAGGATATCTAGCAATCAGTAAAAGTTAGATAACATTGGGATATTCAGAGATGATTAAAAAGTGAAATAGCATTTGGATATCTAAAATCAGTAAAATGTTAGATAACATTGTGATATTCAGTGATAAGTAAAAGGTGAACTAACATTCGAATATCTACCATACAGAAAAAGGTTAGATAACATTGGGATATCCAGGGATCAGTAAAAGGTGATATAACATTCGAATATCTAGCAATCAGTAAAAGGTAAGATAACATTGGGATATTCAGAGATGAGTTAAAAGTGAAATAACATTCGAATATCCAGAAATCACTAAAAGATTAGATAGTATTAGGATATCCAGAGATGAGTAAAAGGTGAACTATCTAAAAATCTAAAAATAAGTAAAAAGTTAGATAACATTGGGATATTCAGTGATCAGTAAATGGCGAAATAACATTCGGATATACATGTATAGCAATCAGTAAAAGGTTAGATAACATGCGGATATCCAGAATTCAGTAAAAGATTTGATAGCATTAGGATATTCAGAGATGAGTAAAAGGTAAACTAACATTCGGATATCTAAAAATAAGTAAAAGGTTAGATAACATTGGGATATTCAGTGATTAGTAAATGGCGAAATAACATTCGGATATATAGCAATCAGTAAAATGTTAGATAACATCGGAATATCCAGAGATGAGGAAAAGGTGATATAACATTCGGATATCTAAAATCAGTAAAAGGTTAGATAATATTGGGATATTCAGTAATCGGCGAGATGTTAGATCACACTGGGATGATCATGCCAGTAAAACTAAAGATATGAGAGATGTAAATAAACTTTTAAAAGCCTCAACTGAAAGATAACTCACTCAATTATTTCATATTTAACGTTTTTCACAGAAAAGAATGAATTTACGTGTTAAATCACAGATAATGATACGAGGCGCTGATATTTGACATTTTAATTCAATGAGTGTCTAGACTAAACATTATTTGTTTGTTTAGGTTATTGATCTATTCAAGGTCAATGAAATCTTTCAAGAGTAGAACAAAAAGGACCTAAATATAAAGGGACCTAGACCTATTTGAGTTTTCCATTTTTTAAAATATAGAATGATTGGCATGGGTACATTCAATGCTTTGTTGAAATTTGAAAACCGAATATCGAGTTACAAGCAAGATACAGAGTCTGAAATTCTTTGTTTTGTAAACAAAGCTCGAGTCTTGATATTTTTTTTTACATATGTGGTGGATTACTGAAAGATATAACCAAATATAGCTTTCTTTTTTGGAAAATATTATTTATGAAAACACTGAATCAGTTTATCTTGTTTGTTATAAGTTGAATTATGTCAAAGAAACTGTAAGTATTATTTATTTGTGAACAAATATATTACTCGGGCTTTATCAATATCAATGAATTCTAACCTCTGAACCTCATAACTTTACTACTAACAATCATATTTTGGTCAGTCATTCATAATGCATAAAAAAAAATTGTACATTAAAAAAAAAGAA
Organism: Magallana angulata; assembly: GCF_025612915.1. NCBI lineage: Eukaryota > Metazoa > Mollusca > Bivalvia > Ostreida > Ostreidae > Magallana > Magallana angulata. The sequence continues at coordinate 19,820,796 of NC_069112.1, forward strand.
TTTTTATCAAAATTGTGTCCGAGTTCCTTTAATTAAGGTGGTATAGGACATCTGTCAATATTATTGTGGTATAAAGTACATTATAATTGCGAGAGGTAAAGATTGTAAAACCCCAGGCGGGATTCGAAATCATGACATACATATTCCTAGTAAACCCTCTAAACCACTGCGCTACGCTCATGGAAGTGTCCCATACAACCTTAAGAATGCACATTACAACATTGCTTACTGTTCGTTCAATTTATCCCACTTCGTCATCAGTAAATGAAGGGAGATCATCCTTCCTAGGGGGCGCTTTGACAGATAACTGATCACCATTCTTACGTCTTGCATTCGAATCCGGTCGGGATCGAAAATCCAGTTCGCATACCTAAGCACAAAACAAAAAGACGACTCATATAACAAAACTATGAAATTATGAAGATCAAGGTCCATAATATTTATTTGAATTTAACTTGTAGTTTAAGTTTCTCATAAAAAAAATGTAAAAACAAATGATTACGATTTCTCGCGATCCAAAGCAAGCACTTTTTGAGCCTTTGTGAAAATAAGTGTATGTTATATCTTTCAAAAGAATAGTCATTTGTGACAATAATCTCTGATATTAATCGTTCATCAAGTAGATCTTAATCATTAATTCCTTACAAGTTACTGTTTACTAATTTTGTTTGGAGTGGAGGATAAATAGATGCCAACACATTACTATTGCGGAGTTTGCAAAAGAAGAAATTATTATTATAAAAAACTAAAGAGGCAGTAGCTACCCAGAGTAATAGATGCATGTAAGAGAAAGATCGACACATAGACAGTTAGGCAGACAGAGACACTGATGGACACACAGACAAAGACAGACGGACAGATAGACAGACGGACAGACACACAGGGAATACCTCCACAGTAGCCATGGTTTTTGGGACTGTCCAAGTGCGCTCATCAGCATCTCCCTCTCCACGGCCACGTTGGTTGCTTGTGACCTGTTCCAGACATAGTCCCATTCCTCTAGGCCTCCCTCCATCACCCCCACCGTGTAGATCACCGCGGAGTAGTCGCTGGGTAGTCTGCAATACAGAGACAATATATAATATTTGTTAAAGAGACTTCCCTATTCTACCACCACCGTATAAATCACAGCCGAGAAGTCGTTGGGTAGTCTGAAAATAAAGAAAATATATAATCTTTGTCTTAGAGACCGCCCTTTTTTACCCCCACCGTGTAAATCACTGCGGTCGCTGCGTGGTCTGGAAATACAATGCCAGCTATAGGTATTTTAGAGCAAATAGAGTGTTTGTTATAGAGACCTCCTTCTCCTACCCCACCGTGTAAATCACTGCGGTGTAGCAGTCGCTGGGTACGCTGGAAATACAGTACCAGCTAAAGATATTATAGAGAAAAGAGAGTGTTACTCATCAAACATACGGCAAAATAAAGTTTCTGTTTAAGGAAATATAAGGTGTCTTTTGTAGATAAGAATCAGTGTTCGTAAAAGAAAAATTCGTATGTGTTTAATTGAGAACAGTGTTAAAATAAAATAGAGTAGCTTTTGTACAGAAAAAAAATGTTTGTTATAAATTTGAGTGTTTATTGCAGAAAAATTGTCTCTTGTAAAGAGAAAATACATTGAATGCTATGGAATTAATAGAAAAAGAAATTAGTGTTTAGTGCTCGTTTATAGCCTTTAAATTCTAAAAGACCTAACTGTATACCGTTAAATGAATTTCTTTAGTTCAAACGTTAACCCCTATTATAGTTTGGTGTCTCCAGTTGCTTTTTATCTCCTCTTTTACAACTTGTAGAGTATCTTTTGCAATGCCTGTTTTAATATCATTAACTGACATAGGAAAATTCACAATAAATTATTACTGTTTTGATATAATTTACTTACAATGAAAATTGGTAACATAAGATAATTCATGATATGTTTATTATGTACTGTATTGTGGTAAAATGGCCTTATCGAAAACATATAAACCGTTCGATTATCATTTCTTCACATTGTGGAGATAGGAAAAAAAGAAAGAAAAAATGGAAGATATGTCGCGTCTGGTCTTAATTAAATGGTTTGTAGCCGCATTGTTGTGTGGTGCTTGTATTATCGAGATTCATAACAGTCTTTTACAAAAGGCCTGAATGTACTGCATGGACAAAATTGTACTGAAAGAAAATATAACAAACTGCTTACGTCATTCCTTCGCGCATCCAACGGTTGAACATCTCCTTGGCGTATTTTAGAGCCCTCTTGTGTCCAACTTCACACGCAAGCTTTAAGATGATCTGACGTAAGTATCTGTGTACAAATTAAGTCAGAGATCGTGATTTAAAGTTATCTTTAACATAAACAATAATAATAAGTTAGCATATTTCTTTGCAATACTATGCTTTTATCAAATATTTGATCTTTGTTCATGTTGGCGAACATACATTGTGATCAATTTTATGTATATGTTCTGGAACACTGTAAGATCACAAATGGTGTAATTATTAGATATTCATTCAATTTGGGAATGATATTTTTCAATCTGCTATTTGTTGTTCAGATATTTGTTTATTGCAGAATATTTTGTTTTTAATTTTAGGTATTCATTAGAGTTTGTTATAATGTATTGTTATCAGTTTTAGATATTTGTTAAAGTTTGGAATGATATTGTCCTTTACAAAAATTTAGATTATTGATAATCAAAATTTGTACATGACAACAAATTTTGATTATCAATAATCTAAATTTTTGTAAAGGACAATATATTGTAATTTTAGATATACCGGTATTTGTTGAAATAATACATTTTTATCAATTTTAGATGTTCGGTAGAGTTTGGAATAATATATTTCTTTCCATTTTAGATCTTTCTAAGTGTTTGTAATGATACATTGTTATCAATTTTAGATCTTTCTTAGTATTTGTAATCATATTTTGTTATCAATTTTAGATATTCATTAGACTTTAATAATATATTGTTATAAAATTTAGATATTCGTTAAAGTTTGAAAAAAATATATTGTTATCAATTTTCGATATCCGTTAGAGTTTGGAATAATATATTGCTATCAATTTTAAATATTTGTTACAGTTTGTAATAATATATTATTATCAGTTTCAAATAATAACCGGTGTCTTAACTTGTCTATCACACACAGTGTAAGTATAGGCAATCATATTGCATTGTTATCTTTTTTAAGATGTTTATTTCTGAAACGATTTACGTCACATATAGCGTCATTACTGGCAATTATGTAATGTTAATTAATTGTAGACATCTGTTCATCTTGACAATAATATATTGCTATCAAGTTTTGATAACTTTTAGAACCATTATTAGTTACATGATTTGAGGTTGACCTAAATTGGTTTAAATGTGGTTGGTACATGTATATATGGAATAGAGTGAACATATAGAATAGAGTGAACACGTATAAGCCATATTTGGTCTACTACAAACCTTATAACGACTACTAGTACAACTTACCATCTGCCAGTGTGTTGATGACAAAAAATATATAATGAAAGTAATATAAACCAAGCGTTTTATATTAATGTCACAAGTTTTAATTTATGTACACGCCCTGACGAAGTCAAGATGGCCAAGGAAGATTAATGTAAAGGTATTATATTTGGCGTGTTCGATATTTGGCGGAAATTAGTTTCTGAATTAGTTGGCGTGGATTTGAATTTGCGTATTCCTGAATGTGACTATTCTTATACACAAATGCATGGCATTTAGCAATGTACTTGATTTAGCGGAAGCCGCATTCTACCAAACGTGCTAAATTGAATACACAGCCAAATATATGAATGTGACTATTCTTATACTTATATACATTGCATTTAACGAATCACTTGATTTAGCGTAAGCTGCATTCTGTCAAACGCGCTAAATAGAATACACAGCCAAATATAGTCCGTTTACAGTATATTTTATACTGACGGTGTGTGGAATATACATGGTATCCACAGGACTGTTTTTGATTAACACATAGTTTCCTTCCAATGAAACAGGAAGGAAGATATCCATGCATGCGCCACGAGTAAGGTGTGGCAGTTATAGGCATTTTATAGCAAATAAAAGAACGGGAATGTAAATATATTAGGGTCTAACAACAGATCGAATATGTGCTCTGTTAAACAAATTTCAGTATACTTCTAGCTACGTATAATCTTCACTGAATTTTGAACAAGGTATATGTATCGGTTATACAAGCAATCTATCTCTAAGGTCTAATATACCATATATTTAGAACAAGATTCGCATAATTTATGAATGGCCGTTAAATCAAACACTTGGCCTTATTGTGTATATATGCTACTTAATCATTCGTGAAAATGTCTAAACAAAATAAGAGGGAAAACGCAGTTTGGCGCTGACTCTGACAACAAAGACTTTCTAATAGATATAAGGCCTCTCTCCAGCAGATATCAACGACCTTTGGACACGCAAAGCGGTCCGTGTCCGGTTCGGATTTTATTGATTCTTAATTTTAACTAGCTTCCGTCTAGAGAGAATCCATTAACGTGGATTGTGTTTCCTGGGTACAGTTGTCATCTACAATAACGTCACTTACCCTTACAATGTGGTTAAATTGACAGGCTAATTTTAAAATTTCCCATAACAGAGTTGTTCGTACAAACCAATAAACATGTAGAATTGGTTTTGGTTTTTGTTTTTAAGATTTCACACTCGTTAAATATTAGCCCTAAGGGTTAGGACTTTTAGTACAAACCAATATATGTGTAATACGAGAGTCAATTAAAAATACGAAGACTTTTGCCATAGCTATGTTATTTAACGTCATATGATTACTAAATTTAGAAGACATAATTTAGTTATTGTTTCAAATAATTTGAAATAAAAAAGTTTATATATTCCTTTATTTTTAAGAATTATTTAGAATCTTATCCTACAAACATGAGGTCAATATGCACGGTCAAAATTTGTGTTCTGTCAACAATAAACCATATTATGTTGAAAGTAATATCTCAATAAATTGGATTTAAAACCAAATATTTACATTTTTTAGCGTCTTTGTCTGTGATAACACTTTGTACCTATTTTGTACTATACTGTCCAATAACTTCAAATGACGTATGATTGGGGCACCAGCGGGGTTTGCTTACTTATATTTAAACATTTAATAGTACAGTGACTGAAAAATATTTAAATATAAGGAATAAGGGATTATTCTTTGAATATTATGAAGTGATAAGTTCGGTCGGGGTGTTGTCAAATCTATCATAATGCCCTTCGGGCTTTATTGGATTTGATCACGCCCAAACCAAAATTATCACCTTAATAATATGTAATATTAAAACCTAAAATTAGGAATTGCCCTGATATTCTATGTACCAAATAATGACGGGATACATAGATTTGTTGAACAGATATCAGTAACTAAAGACAAATAGTCATCCTTAAAATTTATTTAAAACGTTGACGTCGCCGGACGTTACGGCGCAACGAAATTATAAATAGTATGGATTTAACTCGAATAAAAAAGAAAAAATCCCAATGAAAATGCTCAATGTTGGAAAAAATAAGTAAAATATTATTTGCATATTTGTATTTGTAACTCATACATTTTGTGGGGTTGCGGTAACTGTATTTTGGACACCAAACAGAACGAAAGAGACTAAAATATCTAAATACTTTGTCAAAAGAATAAACAACGTAATCTGTCATTAAGGGATTTTCTTACTGTAAACGAAGAGACATGCTGTTAAAAATACGGAAACTTCGAGGAATAAACTAATGGTTTTCGAGCACAAAAGATCATGGTATAAAAATTGGATATTTCTTTTAGCTGCACGTGAGTCATCTTGACTTATGTTTTCCACGTTACCATGCACCGTGGTGACAAAACATGTTGATTTTAAAACCGGGTAACAAAAATACCCTCTCATCAAGTGTAATGAAACTTCGTATATCAATAAAATATGTGTTTTTGCATAACTTAATCTGTTAGTTATGACTTGTATGATAGACCGCCCAAATGTCGTCGTAGTTTTTGATTGACCCTCTTATTTGTTTTGTTAAATTTCATATACATGAAATTTTTATCACAACGTTGACGTGTTGTTTATGACTGTATGTATCTTAAATGAATGCATCTATTTTAAACATATGTTACATGAGAATAACATCTTTGGAACAGCTTCAGCTTTTTAAAAAAAAAAATCATTTTTTTTGCTAAAATATTGGGATTCTACCGATAAGTAATAATTTGGTCAAAAATACCATTATACCACATGTATGCAAAATTCTATACTAGATCTGCTGATGAGTTATTTGTTGACTATCCAGCGTCCACGAGATTTACTTCCCTTCATAGACGAAAATCATTGACAAATATATTTTTGTTATCGTTGTTTCTGATAACAGGCATAAGGCATGACTTGGAAACCTTGACTTTTGACCTCAAACCGTAATCAAAGTTATTAGACGGCTACACAACAAAGAAAATGATTATTTATTTGACAACAAGAGTCACCCAATAAATACCTCTCCGGAAGCACCCCCTCCATTGTCATATCCAGCGAGTCGTATACAGGCGCCACCAGGTCACGAAGATACTTCTAAATGCAGAAATAAACGATGGACAGAAAATCAATATCCGGATAATGAGCAATCAGCATTGGAACTATAACCACAATGTGCAGTTAATAAAATAAGAAGAGGAGAACGTCAAATGGCCCTGTCAGCGTGGATTATTTTTGAGTGTATAACGATGGCCGTGCGATGCATGCCGTCCGCCGATTTAGACAATGATCGGAAAATGGACGTCGTCTTTGATTTGTCAGAGATTGAGTGATGGCGTCAGGCTATGATTTGGACATTTAGGTGATTCAGCCCATGTTTGAACTAAAGAATATTGTTTACAAGGGAATGAGGGTTCTCTTTTGCCTCCTGTCTCTTTCACGAAGTTCCGATTTTGGAAAAAGGGAAATTGAAAAAATGGACTATATCATTATCCTTAAACTTAACGTTTTTGCTTTGATCCAGATCGAGAAAGCAGTTTATTTTAAAAAGAATTTCAAAAAACAAATCTAACAGCTATCGGGAAATAGATTAGATTCTTTGTTTTAATGATAAATGAAAAGTCGTCAAACATCCGTAAGAATATATAAGAACTTAATAGCTTGCCCCATTATTTTTCTTGATATTAAAAAGTTAAAGACCTTCCCCAAGTGAAAATGAGTACAACACAAATATGGACTTAATTATTGTTACTAGTACCATAAACTATGTTTGTATTTTATTAATTGTATGAAATTAAACCAAAACAAGTTTATTCTAATGTCCCCGTATTGCTTTCTGATGACTTTTTTATATTATTACATAAAGGGTTTTTTTGGCAAAATTATATGTTAGAAGAATATTTCAGGTCTTCAAATATGCGTACTTGTGCAAGTACATAACAGGCAGGTTTATTTATATGAAAAATGAAGCATTTATATTTTTGTAAGTCAATTCCTATCAACCAACAAACAAAATTTTGTTGAAACACTCATTACAAATGTATATTTCATCATTTTATATCGTTATATCCTTTAAACAAAAAGTGGCTAAGATAAGTCCGAAGTATTCTCAATTTGAAATTTCGCTACTTTAAACGGAAGTCTTCCCAACTTTTAACAATAAATTTTGGACCAAAATCGTGACCATGCCCTGAAACAGGAAACAAAAATTGTGGCATATAGATCTGCGATCCACAGCTGCAGGATTGCAAAAGAAAAGAAACAATTTTCAATATATGACATGCAATTTTTTGTGTACATGTAATCTGTATTGCAGTGTACATGAACCCAGCATTTATAAACACACTTGCATATTTAACCTAATATTTATAAACACACCTGCATGAGAACATATGCCCCCGACTTTGATATTGAGCTCCGGATGTACTCAACCGAGTCCATGAATGCAGTCCACGGGGCGTAGCCTCGTTCGTGTTTCAGGTATGTCGTCATGTTCAAGGCTACGTCATAATGAAGAAGCTTAGCTCTGAAAATATTGTTATGGAATACGGAACGTGTTGTTAGACATTTACGCATTGAAAATAATAATTGTTTTGATTCCCTGTCTCTCTGTCTCTGTCTGTCTCTCTCTCTCTCTCTCCCATACCTTGCTAAATTGAAGGAATCTCCTATTAGTCCAGCCCTGTTTGCCTCAGGAAATACCTTAAAAACCAATGTACTAATGTTAATGAACAAATATGTCAATATCTCATGATTTTGGATATTTCATTTAATCAAGGTTTTTTTAAACATATTGTATTAGGTCAATATACCCAAATGGATAGGGCAGCAGGCTTTGCTTATGTAATCCTTCTCCAAAACCGTGAAGTACTAGTTCATTGATGGATAAATATTAATTTGCAAAAGATTGTATTATGGCAATGTATGTCTTATATACAAGCACATGAACATTTGATTGAAGGGTAAAAAACAACGTTGTTTTATAACGTTGTTGCACTGTTGCTTTTTTGTTACGAAACAAAAAAGAGCGACTCGCTCTCATCAAACTAAGTATTGATATACATGTACAGATATTCAATGCATACTTAACAAACCATGAGATATATTAATAACTCTACATTTTGTTTTCCATCCAAACACAACTAGTATTATTCTAAAAAGAAAAATAACAAGTTCATTTTTTTTTCAATCTAATCTGATGTAAATGTGTTCTTATTAATTTGTATACATATATCTTTTTCAGGGGGTTTGAAAAGTCCTAAAATGAAAAAGGCTTGTCCTTTTATTTTTGTACGGCAACAGACCATCGCGTGTTCAAATATAGAATTTATATTAGCAAATTTGCCTCTCTTTTTTACAGGCTATACAATTATAATAAGCCATATTGTCACACATAATTTAAAATTGAAGGGAATGCTAAGCTTGTATGTATATATTTTAGAAAATATTTTGAGCCATGTTTCATCCCTTCTGGTATGAATAAAACAATGCTTCGTGTCTACATTTTTTTTTTTTATATTGGAATGATTGTGCATTGAATTCAATCTTACTGAAATGTTTTATAATTTGAATTTATCAGATGTCATGTTGTAAATTTTGCATTTACTGCGACCTTGCAACTTCAAAATTTGCAACAAGACACAAATGAATATTTGAAACAATAACCTTAGAATCTTACAGAATGATTTAAATGCAGTTGCTCGGCTAGCTTTCCCCACATGCTGACTTCGTAATTGACCCTGTAAAATCCTATGAATTCATGATTCGCCAATATCCATCTGTCCTTAGTCCTAGGAATCACAGCTGTAATGAACAATAGGAAACATAGCTTATAGTTTGTTTCAGGTGTAAGAGCTTTGTTCAACAAGTGTTAAGAAATTCGTCACCGTTCTTTAGATATCTGAGAAAAAACGTTTTGGGGACCAGTCCCTTATCTCCTTATTGGGGCCACTGAACCAAATTTTGAAGGTTGCATGTTGGTAAGTACATCATATTTAGCATCTTTTCTTCTATACTGCATTGCAAAATATTTTTCCTCTTTGAAATATAAGTGATAAAAGTTTTGAACTTTTGACCCCTTAAAACCCGTAATTGTGTAAAACATGAGAAAATCGTTACACTGTTATGCTACATAAATATAAAGATAAACATATTTGCTTCTATAATATATAAAAATATATAAATAGGGGAATGGTCACTTTTTTTTAGTCAAAAATCATTTTTGTTCAATATTAATATTTACAATGCTTCAATAAGGCATTTATAACCGGCAACCAAAATTTGAGTGTCAATCGCAAAGGCGAGCATGAAGTATGAAGACTTATCAATATATTTCCTTAATATTCAAAATACTTGTATACATTTTACCTGATGATTCATTCATCCAGATTAACTGTACTTCGTCATCATCCTCTGTTATATATGTAAACGGCACAACCCATGTAAAACTGAAAAAGGTAGCAATCGGAAAATTTTAAGTAAGATGTGCTTATAGAGGACTCGATGGTTATGGCCATTTTAAGACTAAACTGTTAAGTTAAGACAGATACAAGTGAAACATCAAACCACTCGAAGAGGGCACGATGGTGATGCATGGCTATTGACTAATTTTATCTTCTAATGAAGATGAATTTAGTATAAAGATAATGGTTAATGAAAGAATTTGGAGAGAATTAAAAAGCTTAAATATTTTGAACTTTCATTAAATTTTAGTTTATATTCAAATATATTATATCAACAAATTTAAGCTTATCTGTGTTGACAACATAGCTGTAAGGTAAAAATCAAAGTACCGAAGTACTGACGGGAGTTGATTTAGTCGATGTTTATTTATTTTAAAATCAATGATATGTTATTTTGCATAACAAGTACATGTAGTTTCTAATTTGTATTTGAATTACGCACATTTTTATAATATGAATTTTTGGACTTTTTCGACAAGAATGTCGAGAAACTCTCAAATGAATCATGTTCAATAATATTTAAAGATAAAAATGATTCAATCAAACTATGTATCAGTAATAAAAATATTTCTCGAAAATTGTATGGATCCAAGCAATATTGAACTCTAGTCTCGTTCAACCAAACGCTCGGCTGACATCGTATATCTCCGACAAGCAAGAGAGACTCTCTGCTTGTCGGAGATTTACGGAGACAGCCGAGCGTCGAGTTGAACGAGACTACATTGAACTCTGGCGTAGGAATACATACGACTGCAAAAAAATCTAAATTGTTCGTTCCATCTAAAATCTGACTTTTTTCAAGGTATTTATAAATACGTTTCCTTGAAAAACAATGCTTTAGCATACATTACATCGAATTTATCAATTATGTTCAAGACCTAGGTTTTGTCAGCAGCGATGATTTGTGCTGAGAACCAAACACTGTTTCACTTTCGGTTTGTCTGAGTAACTGCATAGGAGAGTTGATTAAAATCAACTCCCAAATACTGTGAATATACAACATGTTTTTATTCGCAAGGCTTGTCGAGTTGAGAAGGCTTACTGTTTTAAAATTCCTAGATCGAGAAACAGTATAGAAACACAACTTAAACGTTCTGTTTACGTCGCATCGTCAGAATCAACTTCTATGTTCTTGATAGCTTAGTATGACTAGAATTGCAGTATTTTTTATTGAATTTATTTGTTTTCCTTCATCTTTAATGTTTGAATTTGCAGCAAATTCAACAAATTATTACATTCATTAAAATGATCCTTTTATTTGGTTGTAGAAACATTGATGTGGAATATACGATTTTTTTTCATGAAAACTAGATCACTGAGGCTAATGGCTGTGTCAAAAAAGGTTCTGGAAGAATCTAAAGCAATAAAACAATTCAAACTGCTTATGTATATACATCTTTCTTACGATGTCCTTTTGAATATATCCAAGGAAAAGCCGCTTTAATTATTTAACTAAGCCATACTTGTTTCCTCGGTTCCTTGCTTTGTTTACAATATCGATAAACGATATGTTGTCAAGACTATTTTAATGGTTTATTCAATCAGAGTCCTCAAATTACAAATTTAACAAACACTCCGAATGAGTTTGATATTTAATAAAAACCCAAAAATTAAAGGATTAATATAGTGACGTTATAAGAAATTAATAGTGGCGCAAAATCATACGTGCATGTAATAAAATTTACTCGGAGTCCATAAGTACACTGGTCTCTAACTTTGTTTATGTTTATGTTCACATTTAAAGAAATGTATAATTATGATTTAAGGATTGGTATTGAAAAGAAATTCTAATTAGAATATGATCAGCTCTCCACTCCTCAAAAGACAAATAAAATTTGAGGTTTGACAAAGTTTGTACCTGTTTCTTTAATTGATATTTGGTACATACATAATATATTCTTAACTTCAATAAGCCCCTTCCAGACATATTTTAACACATACTTATTTGTGTTAAGATCAAAACAGATTTGTTTTGATTTAAAAGGAGCGCGTTTTACATTGCCTACGTCACTCAAAAGTATATAACGTTTACGAAGTTACCACGTTCGTGTGAAAATCAAGGGACGACATGTTGGTTTATGTTCGCTTGTTACTCACGAGATGACTAAGAGTCTAGTGTACAGTGTTGGCACTTTTAGTATTTTCTCTGAAATCAACAAGACATGTCCGACTTTTGAGCTAAGACTACGCAATCAGTGCATATTTCACTTGAAACTGCGTCATTTTAAACTTGTTTTGAATAAAAAATTATATACCTACGTCCTACTAAAACTCCAAGGTCTTGTTAAAATGATTCTATTTTTTCAAGGCTGCACGTTAACTATTAGTTTAACGTCTTTATTTGCCAACCCACCGACTGACTAATTAAGTTGAAATAGCACTTCAAATACGCTTGTGTAAATTGGAATTCTGGGTATGCATGAAATTGTCCGTGTTAAAGAAATTCGTAGATGTTATGAAAGAGCATGAAGTCAATTAAAAACAACATGCACAGTTGATGCTGACAACTGCAAAATAAAAGGGTTTCCAGTCATGAATTGTATAATTGTACACCGTTACACACTTCTTTCCTCTTGTACATGCATTTATAAAAAATAAATGTACACCTGCATATTATTATGGACATTGACACTATATAAATATCTTATATTTTGATAGATTGTGTATTCTCTTTAAATCTTAAATTATTATTCCAGTGGCTAACTTTTGTTGCCTTTTAAAAAGCCAACATTGAGAGCTAACATTGTAGACATTATTCAAAAAATATTTTGTTAAGAAACATAACGAAACCGTTCTGTTTTCGTCGCGTCTTCAGGATCATATTCTTACATCTTGAAAGCTGATGTGAATTGCAGTTTTTAAACGCTACATATATATCATTTTTAATGTAAAAACTCAACACTTTTTTTACTTTATTTGAAATAATCATTTAAATAGATTTTTATTTTTTGTGATATTGATGTTAAATATACAGGAACATTTTCGAAAACTATGTCACTAAAGCGTTGAAGCGAGTGGCTCAGTCAAAAAAAGTTCGGACCGGAAGTATTTGATAAAACATCACTCGTTTATCACACGGATAGTAGATATCACACGTATGCGACAATTAAATATATTTAAAATATTTTGTTACTAAATCATATTCGATCAAAATTTTGAGCAAATGTAAATAATAGTTAATTGTAACTATGATTTAATTCTGCAATACTTCATGCATTAAATAAACCTTGAAAAAAAAATCATTTTTATAAATGATGAAAAGCGAATTGTTTTCTTTGAAGAAGATAATTTGTTTACTGTTGAGCTGTAAATGTGAGTGTACGATATGGTACATTTAAAAGCGGCGTGTTGTTACTTAACACATGTGCTGTAGATATAATATTTCTATCATGGTCTAATCTAGAGTGTATGAGACCTTATAGAAAGTATAGGGAAAACCCATTTTGGGATCTACAGTCTTTGAAAGAAAAAATCATTGAAATTAAATAAACTTTATTTCGGTTTTTTTCTTAATTTCTTTATTGATATCCATACCGGTTATAGCCGCGGGGTAAGATCATTAAATAATGTGTTCGAAACCTGCTCGGGACTTTCTATTTCGTCAAAAAATACTGGTGCATTTTGAATCGGTAGTAATATATTTTAGATGCCATGTTGTGATAACAAACAGTGTTCGAAATCAATAGTCCAAAGAAAAAAAATAGGACAGAACAAACACAGACCTCCAAATACATAGAGGTAGGATCAGGTGCCTAGGGGGAGTGGGCATCCCCTGCTGACCGGTCACACCCGCCGTGTGCTCTGTGTCGTAATCGGAAAAAAACCCCGGAAAAGTCCGTAGACAATTAGGTGATTAATTATGGTCTAACAATTAGTATAAAACAAAACGAAAAAATCCCGTAAACAAAGATGAGGTACTATCACCCACATTTGAAATATAGAATTCACGTTCACCGCCTTATATTCCGAGTTATTTGCCAACTGTAGCCTAAGACTTTACAGGCTTAAAGGCTTGAGGATAACATAAAGGAATACACCCGGGCTATATCCCAACACAACCACTGACTGGAAAAACGAATCTTTATCCTTTAATTTGTCACCAATTCAATATTCTTTCATTTCCAAAACATCTTTCCTTTACGCTGTACATAGATTTGGAATATATATGTGTTCAATTGTGACGTCACTTTACAATGCAGGAAAACCTACAAATTGCATTGTGACAGCATTTTGTAAACTCACAATGTTATGTTAGTGTACAGACACACGTTTTGTTGACAAATAAGACCTCGTTTTAAAAACCATACAGAAAATATCATAATTTTGTATCTGCTTCCTTATTTTAAAAAAGCTGAGTTTAATATTATTTAGATAATATATGAATGAAATCAAACTTACCTGTCTGAGCTACCGTTAACGTCCGTCTCATTATTATTGTCTAAAAGGAACCTGTTTTGGGTCAGATGAAAGAAGTCAGCCTGCGCGCGCATCGTAATTACCGGATATCCCATTTGACGTGTCCATGTCGTCATCACTGATCTGATGTCATACTGGTTATCCACTGCCTTCAAAAAAAATTTAACATACTCAAATTTATTTTTTAAGGATAAACGTGGATCGCTGGCTTTTTTTATAGCTCAAGGGTGTTTTTATTTTACATGGATCGGCCAATAGGCTTTATAAAGACAACATCTCAGTTTTCGTTTGAAATTTTGATTTGTTGATAATTGGTACCAAAAAAAAAACCGTACAAAAATGGATGGAAAAGAACCAATGATAAATAGCCTTAGATTTCTTTTAATCTCTCAAGACAGGGAAAGTATGTAAGTAAATTTATTCAGGAAGATTTCAGCTTCAATATGCATTATAAAAAAAGCTTGATTTGGTTTAGAAAAACTTTAAAGCATATATTTGTCGTCATTTGGCGTTGATTAATTATTCTATAGCATAGCTTGCACGTCAATTTAACGCGTTTTTAGAAAGTAGCTTTTTATAAAAATGTATATACATGACATATAGCAATGAACTTTATTCGGAAGCTGTATTCGGTAAATAAAGTACACAACCAAATAAAATATGTTTACTTAATTCAAGGAATATGTCCCGATTTCCACTTATGTTACGATACTGATGCGTTCGATCCTTCATTTCGACATTTGGAATCGCTTCATTTACATTCGTATACTTTTCCTGAATTTACGCTATTTCACGGTTGATATTGTATTATTACTTTACATTTACTATATTTGTACACCTTCTGAATACTTTGAAACTTTTGCATCACGGAACACCGGAATTGTTGTGTTAATTAAATTGTTCTTACATGGGTGAAGTAAACATTCATTTACCAACGTAAAACTGATGGAAAAACTATAATTATCGAACCACTAGTATCCGTTCCAAATATCTAATTTAAATAAAACCTAAATACTTGTTTACAAGACTTCCATGTTGGTAAAAGAACTTGTTAAAATTTTGGCCCAGAATATCTTGTTTAAAAGTTTTAGGCAGATATAATGGTTAATAGAGTGACCATCCGGCCTGGCTAAAAATTCTTTCTAAAACTGAGAAGATATGTATTCTAGATTCAGTTAGCTTTGGTATTTATACCTCAGCTAACACGTAAACTTTACATACATTGGTATCATTTGAAACTGTGGAAATTCAAACAAAACGACATGTTCTCGTCAACGAAAATAATCATTTACTTTACTTTACTTTACTTTACTTTACACTTTGAAAAATTACTAGACAATGTTTGAAACGCAGATCGTAATAGAAGATCATGTGTGAGACATTTAACCAAAGTTTATGTTTACACTCTATTTTTTAAATAACTATACCGTATATCCGGGGATAATTTTTTTTGGCATGTAGCCAACTTTGTGGAAATGTACCTGAACGAGATCTATTTGCGATATAATAATGAAAGCAAAACATAAGGCAAGAAATAAAAGCGACTTATATCGGATTTACGATGTGTTATACAGAGAATAATACATATCATTTTCCAGAATCCCTAACAGCCCTTGAGACTGACACATGTATTATACAGTTGGCTGTATCGCATAGGCAAAACAACCTGTATCTATTACTAACTATGAGATAAAGTACTTTATATCCGACTTCGCTTTATTTTTTTATTAAGGGAACGATGAACCTAAAAACCTTATAGTCAAGTTTAGATATGGAATTCTGTTACATATGAAGTTATAAAATATCAGTAACAGTCTCATTTTTATTAAATGGGTTATAATGATAAGATACATTTAAAGTCACTGATTTCATTACTACAATAAAATAATATTTTTAAACCACCCTCTTTAATACAGCGCAAACGTATTTTCAGACATTATCTCACAAGGCTATGAAAGGAATTATTACAAAATAAAGATAATTGCTTTATATATTGTGCATTACAAAACATAATCTACATGTATCTCACATTTAAAATGCATTTATTTACAATGACTTCTGTTGTTGGTTTTTCTTGGGGTTTTTTGTAATTTGTGTGACAAAGTGGAAATTTTGTTTTTGTCGCAAAATGCACATGATTAATTTTGAAATTTAGTGTGAATAAATTTTTAGGGTATTATGACGTCAGGTTTTGTTCTCAAATTGAAACTTGAACTTTGTTATGAAATGTAAATTTCTTATCAATATATTCATCATTTGCCATTTATACAACGGTCGTCGCTATAATGTAATCCTTAAATGGTTTGTAGATGACTAACATAACGATATTAATTCAAGTATAATACGGTACGACATTTTATCTTGATATGAAATAATATGATTTGAATATATATTTGAATAAAAATTTTGCAAAAAACTTTAAGTTCAAAGCATAAATATATGATTTTTTTACCAAACGATAATATATAGCCATACAAATGAAATTTATCAAGAAGCCCATGGACCGCATCACTCACCCCAACAATATTCATTTTTTTAAAGTTTTGGTGAGGGATAAATTTTAGTGAATTAGTTAATAGTGATTTATATATAGCTACAGAATACCCTCTTTAGACAGCCCAAGCTGTGTTTGGGTGATTAAGAATGGAGCAATGTATAGAGTGATCAAGATTTATGGGCTTTTAATAATTGGAGCCATGGTAGCTATTGTCTGTAGAGTTGGGAGCCAAGGTCAAGCTGGAGTGTTCAGACAAGATGATTAGATTATTAGAATTTTATAGAGATAGATGTAGAAATGGAGCTTTTTAATTAATAGAATGGAGCTTATGATTTGAGATAATCATCAATTGTAGCCGTAGTATATATATATATATATATATATATATATATATATATATATATATATATATATATATATATATGACCTCTAGAATCAAGGGAGATAAGAGTAGAAAAGAGTATAGAATAGAGTAAGAAGAGTTAGAGATTTGGAGAGATTTGTTCTTATTTACTCAGTGCACATGGATTAAACATAGGATGTGATGTGACTATTCCCTGAAATAATGTGAGTAAACTTGTAAATACTTTTACCCATCTTTGTGACTTTAGTAATTAAAATCAAATATGTGTGATTCAAAAGAGTTGCCGGTCACCTCCGTGACATTTTTCAAAATTTTCCATTATTTTTCAAAATTAAACATAGAACCCCTCTTAGTGCCACAGTTTTAGTTTTTGATCAGAAGTTGGTTTAGCTTAATTTTGGCTTATAATTTGAGTAGGCAATCATAGCCTACTGCGCTTGGCCCAAAGGTCACACCGTTGACAAAGTAGTTTAAAGTCAAGATCTAGTAAATGAAAGGTGCATAAAGGTTGATGAAATTAAAGAAATAAATTCTTTTAATGATGCTTCATAGCAAAAGATTTGTTTGATAGAGTGCACCAGAACTTTGGAAAAAAACAATGAATGATCACGTTTTAAACTGCCATTTTTATTGGAATATAAAGAATATAAGCAACAAAATCCTAAAGTTTTGTCCATTTTGGATAAATAAAATAACTCTAGAAAGCCTAGAGTGTCTCCTAAAATGGAATAAAACTAACTCTTGACTTCCTTTTTAAAATCATTTCTAATTGAATATAGGTATTAAGAATACTTTTCTGAATATTTAATATAAACTTTGTTTCATTTTCTACATATTTTTTTAAAAGCCAGAAAGTACAGGAACAAGTTCAATCAAGTCAGCTATGACGATCAAATGGTTCTTTCTTGAAAAAGACCTGTTGGACTACGTTTTACGAAAGAATTTTCGAAAACGTTGTTAATTAATTTAGTCTCTTGAAATGATATCCGACGAACAAATTTTTAATAAAAACATTAATATACCCTTACAAGATTTCTAATACAATATTTCTAAACCATTTGAATAAATTATTGATTAGTATTTTATTAGAATTAAAGGCATTCATGAATTAGGTCGTAAGTTGTAAATTTTTTTTTGCAAAACGCAACCCTTGAATCGTTTACTAGATCTTTACCTTAATACAATATCTCTGAGAAATATCATCCCAAGACAAAAATTCCAAAGGATCGTCACGGTCTCGACCCGTTCGTCCCGGTACTCGCAAAGAATTCCACAAGAAAATTGTGAAAATTGATACTTTTTCTTGATAAACTACGCAACCTCGCGATATAAACGAACCGAAGTCAATGTTGACTGCATACAAGTCTTGACGTCATTTCTGAAGTAAAGGGTTATTGGTGTTACGTCAAAATGGAAATCATGACTTTCGGTGTTTAGGTAAGTTTTATTCCGTTTGAAATGCAATGGTGAAAATACCGGAAAATTAAATTTTAGAATATTTGTGAAAATACAAGTCAACAAAAGTGTATCCCTTATCTGAACCCGAGGTCTGCAGTTCAGAACTCTATTAACACATCCAGTGGGCAACATTTAAATATGAACCGTTTCAGACGGTATCAGTAATTTTTTTCAGCTGGAATTAATTTACACCATCATAATTTGACTTACTGTTAATAGATTAATAGGAATATGTATAGGTCATCGAGAAAGCCTACACGAACATCGAGTTGTCTATTCAGAAAGTCAATCAGTTCACATTTTTTCTTTCTTAAGAATTTACTGACCGTCGTGGCAAACTCTAAAATATCATATATTAATTATTTAAAGCTGAAGAGTTTAATGTAAAAATCTTGCACTATACTTTAATTTCAAAATTCAAATCTATGAATATATTTTGTTTACCAAATGATAGTTTTAAGCACAACAAATGAAATTAAATAAGAGGCCCATAGGCCATATCACTCACTCAAACAATATTAATTTTTTTAATTTTAGTTTTTAAGATTTTTTCCAAAATATTTCAAAGTTAAACATTGAACCCTCTTTGGGCATATCGGTTTCAGGCCACAACTGACCTTGATTTTGGCTGTTGGGTTTTGTCATATTCTTGGGCGGTATCTTCTTTTGCATTGAACTTTTTTTTTAATGAAGATCGTCTAAAACGGACGGGCATTTTTGTACGAGCATTTTTAACGTACAACAGTCGCATGTAGACGCAGATTTAACGCAAGATTAAATGCGTTTACATCGCATAACAGTTGCTTTAAATCATGCGAGTTTCGTACGATTACTTATTTCATTTGCGAGTATTTAGGCAACAGTTTACAAACCATATCTATTATTTTCGTTCGCACGAATATTTTGTCGCTTCTGCTTCTGTGCATGCGCCGATTGTGAAAGGGCTTAAGATGATAAGGTCTCCAGGAAACTTGATGAACATATTACAGAAAAAGAATTGTTCCAGGTTCTTAAAGATATGAAACCCGATACGTCACTAAGTAGTAATGGTTTTATAGCCAATTTTATAAAACAAAAATTGAATTGATATAAAGTACATGTATTTTATGATTAGTGTTATGATTGAGGTATTTAAAAAACAATTACCAATATCACAGAGGCTATAAACTCTTGTTTACCAAAAGACAATTTCCAAAAAAAAAAACTGGGAGATCTACTACACTTATTAATATTTCGTAAATTACTATCGGGTTGTATAAGTTATATGAATAATCCACTCTAGACACACAAATAGCGAATACCAAACCGATTTTATTCCTTATTTGACAAAATATGGACTTTGTGGAGAAAATTTTTTCAGGAGTAGACTTGTATACTTTCTTTTCCGTATGCGGGTTATATCTACTTTATTCCTAGAGCTATTTATTGTATATTCTTGTTTAGATTGTATGAGTGTGTGTATGAATGTCTATGTGGACAATTATTAATTGATATGTCTATGTGAACAATTAATTAATTAATTTAATTGCCCTCAATTTTAACAATATTAAAAATGCCCCTTTCAATAACAAGAGGCCAACTGGCCTTAACGGTCACCTGAGTAGCATATATCCCATACACAAACTTGTCATGGAGTCTCATATATGCATCTAATTAATTAGGTTTCATACTGGAGTAAAAAAATTATGAATTTGTAATGACGACCACATTTCAAAAAGAACTGTGAAACCTATAATTTTGGTGAAAAACTAAAAGATCTGGTCTACAAAATCATGAATTTTCCTTTCAGGTTTGTGGGAGTAAAGAAGATAATTTTTTAACGCTATATGCATTAACATCTATACATCCATTTTGGCCCTGCCTTAGAGTCAAAACCCATACCCCAGGGGACATGAAAATTAAAATTTCAGTAGAGGACTTCCTGGTAAACATAATTATTAGTCGGTTATTTTATACAGATGTGTGAGAATAGAGAAGAAGATTTTTAAACATTATATGCATTAACAATATATTGCCATATTGCCCCCACCCCCTCATGTCCTGAACCCCTGACCCAGGGGCCATGAATTTCACAATTTAGGTAAAGGAGATTGTGGATATCATAACCATGTATTCAGTTTTTTGCCCACATGTGTTGGAGTAGAGAAGAAGATTTTTTAAGATTTAAAACATTTTACTATATGGCCATATTGGCCCTACCCTAGAGCCTAATCACCTAACAAAGAGGTCATGAATTTCACAATTTTGGTAGAGGGCCTCATGGACAGCATAACCATGCATTTAGTTTTTAACAAATATACCGGTATATGGGAGTAGAGAAGAAGATTTTCTAAGATTTAATACATTTTTACTATTTGGCCATATTGGCCCCACCCTAGAGCCTGAACCCCTGATTGAGGGGTCATGAATTTCACAATTTTGGTAGAGGGCTTCATGGACATCATAACCATGCATTTAGTTTTTAACAAATATATTTGGGAGTAGAGAAGAAGATTTTCTAAGATTTAATACATTTTTACTATATGGCCGTATTGGCCCCACCCTAGAGACTGAACCCCTGACCCAGGGGTCATGAATTTCACAATTTTGATAGAGGGCTTCATGGACATCATTATCATGCATTTAGTTTTTAACAAATATATATGATAGTAGAAAAGAAGATTTTCTAAGATTTAATACATTTTTACTATTTGGCCATATTGGCCCCACCCTAGAGCCTGAACCCCTTGAATCAGAGGCCATGAATTTCACAATTTAGTTAGAGGGCCTCATGGACATCATAATCATCCATTCAGTTTTTAAAAAACATATATGGTAGTAGAGAAAAAGATTGGCATATTTGGCCCCACCTGTGGCACCCCAGGGGTGGTAGAGCCATAAATTTCACAATTTAGATTCTTCTTACCATAGAGATGCTTCACACCAAAAATGGTAACGATTGGCCTGGTAGTTTTCAAGAAGAAGTTAAAAATGTAAAATTGTTAACGCACGACGCACGGCGCACGACGCACGACGACGGACGAAGACCAATTGCAATAGGTCACCTGAGTGACTCAGGTGACCTAAAAATGCTTTATACCAAGATTGGTAAAAATTGGCCAAAAGGTTTAATAGAAGTAAAAAATGTGGAAAATTTACAAATGGATAATCAGAAAACGGGTAATCAGAAAAGCAAGCCTGAACCTTCGGTTCTGGTGAACTAAAAATTCAAGATATGATGGTTGCTGTTAACCTATATCAATGCTCATGGGAGAAATTTTGCGAAAATCCTGTGAACGCGAATATTTCTCCCCGCGAACCACCTATGATAGGTATGTATATTGTAATCTACATGGTTACATAGATTTGTCACCGCGAACCACTTAATTTTGGTAAATCGCGGAAGAAAGTCGTCGTAAATGAAATCTGAATTGTTTAATTCAATGCATCCACTTTAGCATTTATTTGGTAAAGTTTTGAAATTTCTATTAGTTACTAAACTAATTCAAAAGAGCTTAGTAAAAATACCAATAACTGTCAATTTGATTAAAATAAACGGAAGTACCAAAGAAATGAACAAATTTATTTTGGATAAATGCAAAGAAAGAAAACTACCCAAACATCGATTAGGGAAAATGTGTTTAGTATAAATACAAAGAATACAAAAGTTCTCAAGCATCGACAGGATTACCAGTGTCCTCAAACAAGTATCGTTTTGCTTAATGACAATACGAAACAGCTGTATAAAAATTAAATGAGTTAAACAGGGTAAAAAATGTTGGGTATGAATATTCACGTGACTGGGAATTTTTTTGTTTTTGTTTTGTTTTTGTTTTTGTTTTTTTTGTGTTTGTCTTTTTTTTTTTTTTTTAAATCAATACTCATTTATATTCGTTCTCTTCTCATTCATATTTGAAGATTTGCAGTATTGTTTCGTGGATTGAATAATAAGAACAGATTACTGGATAATGAATATCTAAATATATTATTAAAAATATTAGCAATTCAATGAGCAATGAATTTTGTCGATAACCCTAAGAGCGAAATCTACGAAAATTAGTTTTCAACGAATATTGATGAAAGTGCAGTAAGTGTGTTGTTGTGTTACCTCACTGAACGTATCCCAGAGTTGTTCCATTTTGGCGTTCTGGAATTTGTATTTGGTGACGTACATCTACAACAAATAAACAAGGGATACCAGTGTCTCTTATTACTTCATCAATATACCAAGGACACAGATATATGATATATTTTGTACTTAAAATAAAGCATGCTGTTGATAAGTTTCTTCTGAAAAAAGGAATATATGATACCTGATAAATGTTCGCCTCAATATTGCTGTAAGATACTGTATACAGGGTTATTTTCGCCCCGTATTATTTTTCACCCTTCAACACTTAATAAAAAAAAGTTTTGCCTCGTCCTGATTTCGCCCAAACAAAGTTGTGTTTAAAGAGAGATAATATGAGCCATAGACTTCGCCCAGTCTTACATTAAATTCGCCTACTGGCAGCGAGGGCGAACTGTGCGAAAATAAAACGGGCAAATATTTCCATGAATAGAGTAGTGAATTCAAACCAAAACTCCTCTGTTCTGTAAAACCGTGGTACAGAATGATTTTCTTACCCTGAGCCCCTTCTGAAAGTCTTCTTTACCAACGAAACCCATCAGCATTCTAAGCACGGCCATCCCCTAAAACATTTAAAAGTGAAACTCTTTCAGAGTACTGTAAAATCATTAAAATTCGTCGGGGCGAATGTTTTAGGATTGCTTAAATTTTACAGGTTCATGGGGCGAAATTTCGTGCATTATTTTAAACCTATAAAAGAATAATGACTTTATAATACTTTTTATTTATTTCATTATTCGTGGATGACTTCAATTTGCGGATGAGAGGTACCCAAAATTTCACGAAAATTAAGCAACACCACAGGATGAATTTCTGCCATTCAGTCGACTGAATATAAACTGAGCGGTCTGGAAATGTGATTAAAAGGCAGAGCTATGCCATTCAGTCAAATATCTGTCACCTTTCAGATAAATGAATGACAGAGATTCATCCTCTGCACGAAATCTAATGATTCTACAGTATACAAAAGTGACGTACCGATAAAAAATATTGTATTAGTCCCTTTAATGGCTTCAACTATTCTTCTTTTACAGGTATGCTTATTTTTGTTATAAAAAATCAAGAGATGTGATACCTTATATTACAAAACGGATGTAATGCAGTTATATTTCATAATAGATGTAATGCAGTTATATTACATAATGGATGTAATATAGTTTTACAACATAAGTTTGACTAAAGTATTTTACCTTGCTATATGATATAGAATCAAATGATTCTGCTATGTCGTCTGGTGTAGCTATTGGAGTCGAGACCGGATGTGACGTAGTAAGGGCGTCTTTTACCATTACAGGAAATACCTCTTTGGCAACAACAGATAAAGTAAACTAAAATAAAAAAACAAGAGTAAAATTAACAGATTCATATGTCATGTTGGATAAATTTTTCAGTAGAACAATTCATTTATAAAGAGACTCTGTTAACCTACTAGAACTATCAAAATAGAAATCAAGGATTCCTCCAAATTCGAAGTGAGATAGGATTTTTTTCTTTGTTTCAATTAAATTGAAACTTGTTTGTAAAAAGGCTTTCAAGGTGACTGGGTGGTCAATTAGCTATTAAATCTATCTTATAAAATTCTCTTTTTTAAGGCGATCAATACGGTCTAAAACAGTCCAGCCCTTTTAAGCATAAAAATAAGATAAAAAAAACGCTTGGATCCATTACCTTTATATGTTGAATAAATTATGTTTGTTAAATGATTTCTTCTCACACAAAATATTCTGTGAAAATCAAATTGACTATGATACCCAAATATTGGTCTCATCGTTTCATATTTAAAAATGTCTTACCCGAACATCAATACCATGTTTTGAAAATTCTCCGTTAAGGCACTTTAAATGTATATAACGTGAAGTAATAATTACTAAAGTTTTTATACATCGATTTGTTTATTCACATTGCTGTTTTGCAGACGTAATAAGAATTTTGTCAAAAATCTACATTTCTTAAGTTAACAATAAAAATAAAAATAAAATCAACAATATAATTTTGATGGACAAAATTTTGCAAAAAGTACCTAAGTGGGGCTGATTTGTCAGCATATTACCCATCAAGTTATCATATAACTTTCGATATGATATCTTCAGTCATAAATGATCACAGTACGACGCCCTGCCATTCCATGATCTGAATGTTAACTGAATGGTCAGGAAAAGTCACTGAATGGCAGAGTTATGCCATTTATGCCATTCAGTCAAATTTCAGTTACCTTTCAGTTACATTTCAGTTGACTGAACGGCACAGTCTCATCCTGTGTATATTTCTTTTAATTATGAACAATTTTGAATGTTAATATGTAAAGGATAACCCAACATTATTATAGTGACTGAATGATATGACCAGTAACAGTGGCACCTTCTTAAGGAATACACACTTATGTTAAAACGCACCACATTCCATTCTGGATAAATTGCATCCATAGCGAAATACATCAGCAAGCTGGCGAAGCCTTCATTGAGCCAGAGGTCATCCCACCACGCCATCGTAACCATGTTACCGAACCACTGAAAAATAGAATAACTTTAAAAAAATAATAGCATAGTAACCATGCTAGCGAAATACTGAAAGAAAGTAGAATAACTGGAAATAATAGCATAGTAACCATGTTAGCAAAATACTGAAAGAAAGTAGAATAACTGGAAATAATAGCATAGTAACCATGTTACCGAACTACTTAAAAAGTAGAATAACTGGAAATAATAATGTCATAGAAACCGTTTTACCAAACCACTGAAAAAGTAGAATGACTGGAAATACTAATGGCATTGTAACCATGTTACCAAACCACTGAAAAAATAGAATGACTGAAAATATTAATGGCATTGTAACCATGTTACCAAACTACTAAAAAATAGAATAACTGGAAATGAAAATGATAATAATGTTAGCGAAATACTGAAAATAGAATAACTGCAAATAATAATGGCATAGTAACCATGTAACCAAACTACTAAAAAAAGAGAATAACTGAAAAAAACAATGGCATAGTGACCATGTTACCTCACCAATGAAAAAATAGAATAACTGGGAAAAAAGATGGCATAGAGACCATGTTATAATCACTGAATAAAATAGAATAACTGAAAATAATAATGTCATAGTAACTATTTTACCAAACTACTGAAAAAATAGAATAACTGGAAATATTAATGGAATAGTGACCATGTTACCGAACCACTGAAAAAAAAAATAACTGGAAATAAAAATGTCATAATAACCATGTAACAAACTACTGAAAAAATAGAATAACTGGAAATAACAATGTCATAGTAACCATGTTACCGAACTACTGAAAAAATAGAATAACTGGAAATAACAATGGCATTGTAACCATGTTACCAAACTACTGAAAAAATAGAATAACTGGAAATAACAATGGCATTGTAACCATGTTACCAAACTACTGAAAAAAAAGAATAACTGGAAATAATAATGGCATAGAAACCGTTTTACCAAACCACTGAAAAAATAGAGTGACTGGAAATATTAAAGGCATTGTAACCGTGTTACCAAACTACTAAAAAAATAGAATAACTGGAAAAAAACAATGGCATAGTGACCATGTTACCTCACCAATGAAAAAATAGAATAACTGGGAAAAAAGATGGCATAGAGACCATGTTATAATCACTGAATAAAATAGAATAATTGAAAATAATAATGTCATAGTAACTATTTTACCAAACTACTGAAAAAATAGAATAACTGGAAATATTAATGGAATAGTGACCATGTTACCGAACCACTGAAAAAAAAAATAACTGGAAATAAAAATGTCATAATAACCATGTAACAAACTACTGAAAAAATAGAATAACTGGAAATAACAATGTCATAGTAACCATGTTACCGAACTACTGAAAAAATAGAATAACTGGAAATAACAATGGCATTGTAACCATGTTACCAAACTACTGAAAAAAAAGAATAACTGGAAATAATAATGGCATAGAAACCGTTTTACCAAACCACTGAAAAAATAGAATGACTGGAAATATTAAAGGCATTGTAACCGTGTTACCAAACTACTAAAAAAAATATAATAACTGGAAAAAAAAACAATGGCATAGTGACCATGTTACCTCACCAATGAAAAAATAGAATAACTGGGAAAAAAGATGGCATAGAGACCATGTTACAATCACTGAAAAAATAGAATAACTGGAAATATTAATGGAATAGTGACCATGTTACCAAACCACTGAAAAAAATAGAATAACTGGAAATAAAAATGTCATAATAACCATGTAACAAACTACTGAAAAAATAGAATAACTGGAAAGAATAATGGCATAGTGACCATTTCAACAAAACAACTGAATAAAATTAGAATAACTGGAAAATGATAATGGCATAGTGGCCATATCACTAAATTACTGAATACAAATAGAAAAACAGGAAAAATAGTGAAGTATTGACTATAATACCCCATTACTGAAACAAAAAATAAAAACACAAAAAATGTGCCATTAATTAATTGTAAGCAACGGATCAACTAATGGTTACACTCGTTTCTTACCGTATGGGCAACCTCATGAGCTATAATCAACGTCACCATTAGCTTGTTCTCACTGGATGATACACCAGGTTCGTAAAGTAGCGCGGTCTCGCGATAAAGAACGAGACCCCAATTCTCCATGGCACCGCCACTGAAATCCGGGACCGCCACGTGATCTGCCCCACAAATAAAAAATATAGTCTTAGATCTGGCGACCATTTGACTTATGTAGGCGTGGCTGGCAACAAATTCCATACATATATGTGCCTTTCACATGTACCTTTAAATATAATTTTTATTTTTTAATTTTTTTTTCATATTAACTATTTTAATGTAAATAAAAGAAAATTTTCAGATGTTTTGACTTTAAAATCTGAATTTTTCGTATATTTTTATAGACTGGGGAAATTGAATATCCAGTATTTTAAAAAAGGTCAAGGCCATCCATACCTCATGAACAAGCTCACTTAGATTTAGTCTTACAGCCCAAAATAGTCTGATTGGAAACAGAGATAAAGGTGAACTCGATTGAATGTTCATGGTTCAAAAGTCTGATATTAATGATCTTTGAATAAAAGTACATTGTATTTTGAAAAATGATTGTTTTTCGTTTTGAATAACTTTAAATTTCAAGTATCTTTTTCTCTAATATTAATGCATGTACTCTTTAACCATTAAAAAAATCGAAAACACTTACATTTTTGAAATATTGAAACCAGATTTTACTCTATAAATACATGTATATCGTGTTGGATTGAATTATAATAATAATATGTAGCCAAAATAAAATTAGTATGATGTGGATCTAGACAAATAGCTCTGTATAGAGATATAGGGAAATTTTATATTTATAAACCAATAATATTTAGATTTCTTCTTCCATAAATAATAGTTTTTTGCCAAACAAATATCATGCCTGAAAGTTAAAAGTAGATCTATTGGGTTATTAAATGGTTGACCACCAAGCTCCTTTAAAGCTGAAATTTTAGGAATTAGGAAGTGTTCCTTATTTAACATGGTACAAAATATCATAATTTCCAAAAGTTAAGTGCAGATTTTATTGTAAAGGTGTTGACTATCCTTAAGTCTTTAACCAACCCAATTAAAATAGAACTTCCATCCGCTCCCTAGTTTTCGATTATTATCAGAACTTCCATCCGCTCCCCCGAGTTTTCGATTGAAATGAGAACTTCAATCCGCTCCCAGGTTTTCGATTAAAAATCCGGAGAGCGGATAAAATTTCTAATCTTAATTAGATTCCTCTTTAATCTCGCTTTTTTTTAAAAGACAACTCTTTAAAGAACAAAAGATTTAAAATGGTTAAAAGATAAAAACTTGCCCTGAAATTCGTTTTTACAAGTGGTTAAAATCAATCGCAACTTCTCGTGCATTTCCGACAGAGCACGGAAAAACACCTCGAACGTATTACTAAGGCGTCCATGACGACCCCTGTTTTACAAAACTTTATATAAGTTTATAGCTTTGTTATGTAAATTTCAGTAAAAAGGTGTGTCCGATATGCAATGTCATCCCGTGCACGCACGGGTCAAAGTCTTGTTTTGTATCAAATTTTAATATCCAGTACTGTTAATACAACTGAGGTGTTTTTCCGAACTCTGTCGGAGAAGCTCGAGAAGTTGTGATTGGATTAAAATACCAAAAGTTGCAATTAATTCGCTTTTACCAGTCTTGTTGAGGACGTCTGTGATGTTGAAATATTCAGTGAAGAATTTGAAGCATTGGCTGATTATTCCTATTGCATACTCTGTCTGATTTATCTTATCCGGCTGAGACCAAACTCGAATCTGAAATAGATATGAATATATCATAATAATTTTCATATTCATGACTGAAATCTAGTTGAAGTCAAAATACATGAATAATATATTGTGTCAATCGGGGTTTTTTTTTTTGCCGGTGAGGTAAACAAACTGGTGCCATTACTTCGTCATACTTTTCTGACTGTGGCCCACCTTCAAAAATATAGTTCACAAGGGTAACAGTAAACTGTCGATAATAATTGAAATATTATTAGGTACATGGTCTTATATAGTCTAATATGGTTTATACGTGGTCAGTAAGTTTCATTTGAAATGGAATTTACTGAACACGCATGAACCATATGAAGTCAACTACAATCCATGTAACGGTTACATCTTACCGACTGATATTGTGTATAAGGCCACACCGTCTGACATTCAGTGAAAAAGGGTACGAGCAGGCAAGCGATTAAAAAATTAAATTATTATAAATTTTTGTAGCCAAAATTATTAGGCGGTAGAGAAATAAAGTTGAGCACACAGTTACATTTCTTCTACGTGTTTCTGATTAAAAAATGAAAACTATAACAAAAAATAGGTATAAAAAATGTAGCGGAAATAGAACAGAAAACAGGGCAAAATTTCCTGGATGCGGAAAAATGAATTATAATATAATTTGTATAGTTTTAGTGAAATACGAGTGCGCGGGGTCCGACGAACAAGAAATTATATTGGTGTTGCCTAAATGGCAAATAATGAATGCAAAAATGAAAATTCAATGATTTATAAAAATGTTCCAGGTTTTAAAAAGAGTACAAAACCCGATGTCATAATACTCAATGAATGACTCCATAATGCAAGAGGGGAGATAAATTTCGTACTGACTATCTATGGAATACATGTATATTATGGTCTTCATTTGATTCCTATTAGCAGATAATTTTTTCCATAGCAGCAGGAGGTAAGCAATATGAATTTATATGACATTTCTTATTTTCATCATTTGTTTTATCTTCGGTATATATGTATACACATGCCCCACTTTAGCTAACGTCACATCTGATCTAAATACGTCATTTAGTTATCATAATACACATAATATTATATGTTTTAATAATCACGTGATATACTTTATGACTTACGTCATATCCGTTTTCAAGGACAACCTCTCTGTGAGCGAAGTCTGAGATAACAATGGCAAGGAGGTAGGTGGACATGATGGGCGTGGTCTGAAACGTGGTCGTCTTCCATCCGTTCTCCATGCACTCCGATTTCCGGGGCGTATTGCTGATAGCTTCATACTCTAAAACAGAGGGAGGGACCAAAATGTTAGATCAACATAACAGTTTGCAAAAAACTTCATACAGGGTAATATTCATCTCGGTTTTATTTTTGCTTTCTTATTTTCTAGTGTTGTGAATCTATAAAATATTTTTCAGCCTTTGAAGGCTTCCTGAAATCCCAACGTTAACGTTAACATTACTACATGTGTAAGCGTTGGCCTTCTGGTAGCAGCCATTGTTTTCCTTATTTCGATCGCGTACTTAATTCAACTTCGATCTGATAGTCCAATTTTTGTCACCGGGGTTAAGAAATTTGAATATCTTTCCTTCTGGGTTGCTAATCTCTTTAAGTACAGATTAAATAAATGAGACAAATAATTGTGGAAGACTGCACACATCAAACCATATGGTAATTTCCCAGATAGATCTAATTTCTGCTTACAGATTCTGTCTTAATCCTCGGTAGTAATAAAGGGAAGCAAATATGTCCTCCACAGAATGTCGATCTGCAATTGCCAATGCCATACGATATCCCCCCCGGTGCAGACAAAGCTTGGAATCTTAAGCTTCATATGTCATGGTCTCAAGTCAAGCGTTCTAAAGACGACCCAATTTTGCGACCTAATGACCCTCTGTCTGTTTCTACACTTTGATTGACCTAATTATTTAGAGATGATGGTCATCTTTTAAAAAAAAAAACTACCGTGTCGTGGAGATGAATGGGGTTTTGATTCGTTGTTTTTTGTGGTTTCTTATTCAACACATCTTTTGGTTTTTCAAATTTAAATTTCAACTAGATTATATATGATATAATCATTGAGCATTGAAAAGAAAGAGAAAAGTTGATTAGTATAATTTTAGATTCAAGCTTTTAAAAAAAAACTCATTGAAAATATTTTTTCACATGAATGCTAATATTTTTTACGAAAAATTGTAACGAATCAATAAATTCAAACGGTTGCTCTGCATAAAGTAAAACGCCATAATAACGGAGCGCTAGGGACGGGAATTTTAGTTTTGTCATAAGCGTTTTAATTTGTTATGTATACATGGATTCGTCAAGATTACAACATGTGATAAAGTCAAGAGTAATGAAAACCACTTTGCTGTAAGCGTCGATCAATATAAAAAGCGTGCATGTTTGCTATAACCGTGGTCTACTGTACAAGCTTTTCAACCGGGCATCTGCACGTGCATTTTAGTACCTGTTTAAATTAGATTTTTACGCAAAACAAAAACACGCAATAAAAACAGATACGGATCCTATAAAATTTATACAGAAAAGAGGAATCGAATTGATGAAATTTCACAAATGAATTTACTGAAAAATTTGTAGTTTTTACAAGTTTTTAGCGGATACCGTAAAATATAAACGCGTATGGTTGGCCTCAGTTTAGCTAAGTGCGCTGTCGCTGCCCTTATAGATTGACATTTGAACGCCGTTATTACGCGAGGCGAGCTAATTACTGGTCAATTCAGGAGACAAACTGTTATTTCCCAGCCTCCAATTAAAGGCCCATCAATTCGCGGTGTGTGAAGACAATGGAGAATCAATCTCCATCTCCAGTGTACAATGGCCTTCGCTGATTCGGTTGGTGATTTTACAGTTCAATTTCTTTATTTTTGTAAGACGATCGTCTCATAGGTTTACATGCATATCAATAACGATAATAATTAATAATAATAATAACATAAGTACACATACTTTACGTTTACTAAAACAGGTATATTAAACTAGACACGATCTCGTTGCGAGCAACGAGGAGGTCTTCCGTCCGATTTTCAGAAGAGAAGATGAAATTGCCTTTGATATTCATTAACGAAACATATCAGGAAATGCGGAGGGCGGATCTAAAGTGCGATGGGTGAAGGATTATATACCCCTTTGGATCTCGAATTTGAAGGGGCAGCCCCTTTTTCTTGATGTCAAAAGAAAGCTCATGTAATGTCAAACACATTTTGTTCAACAAGTGTTTAGAAATTATATACCGTTCTCGAGATATCTGGAAAAGATCATTTTAGGGGCTGATCCTATAACTCCTTTTAGGGACCGGTAAACAAAATAAATGATGGTGACATATTGTAAAGCACATCATTTTAGAGCATGTTTTGTTCAATTTTACTTTTCAAAATTTGTCTCCATTTTGAGATATTGAAGATTGAAATTTCTGACTTCTGGCCCCTACAATTATATAATTAAGTAACAAAGGAGTAAACAATTGTCATTTATAGGTTTATAATGTTTCGATGAACATAATTATTTCTATGTATTACAAAATATTTCACAATTAAAAGTTATTATTAAAAGATTTCTAGCCCCTTAAAATTCCTAATTACATAACATATGAGAAAACTTCTATCATAAATGGATACATAACTGAAAGATTAACATTTTGCTTCTTAACATATTTCAAAATATTTCTCAGTAAAGTACTAGTGCTCTGGATGAAAACCTTCAGAGCCCTTTTGGCCCCTAAATTGAGGGACCAGCCCCTTTTTCTTGATGTCAAATCAAATGTCTCTTAAAATTAAAAATATTTTGTTCAACAAGTGTTTAGAAATCCGTTACAGTTCTTGAGCTATCTGGAAAAGAACGTTTTAGGGGCCGAACCTTTATCTCCTTATTGGGACCACGGAACGAAATGTTGATAGTTGAATATTGTTTAGATAAGCATTCTAGGCATCTTTTATTCTATATTGCTTTTCAAAACATTGTCCTTTTTAGAATAAAAGTGATCGACATTTTGGACTTAGGGCCCCTTAAAACCCTTAATTACGTAACGCAAGAAATTTCTTTTATAATGTATAATTAATTACCTATAAGATGAACATTTTTGCTTCTTAAACATATGACAAAATATTTTTCAGTTAAGTGCTATGGATGAAATATTTCAGCGACCCTTTAGTGCTTAATTTGAGGGTCCAGCCCCTTTTTCTTGATGTCAAATTAAATGTCTCTTAAAATTAAAAATATTTTGTTCAACAACTGTTAAGAAATTCGTTACCGTTCTTGAGCTATCTGAAAAAGAACGTTTTAGGGGCCGACCCCTTATCTCCTTATTGGGGCCACGGAACGAAATTTTGATGGTTGAATATTTTTTAGATAAGCATTCTAAGCATCTTTTATTCTATATTGCTTTTCAAAATATTTGTCCTTTTTGTGATATATGTGACCGATATTTTGGACTTCTGGCCCCTTAAAATCCCTTATTACGTAAAGCATGAATTTTTTTTTTTACAGTGTATAGTTGAATAACTGTAATATAAACATGTTTGCTTCTTAAACATATTACAAAATATTTCTTTGTAAAGTGCTATGTAAGAAAGACTTTAGAGACCTTTTGATCCCCTTTTTTGAGGGGCCAGCCCCTTTTTCTTGATATCAAATAAAAGGTCATTTGAATATCAACATATTTTATTCTACAAGTGTTAAGAAATTCGTTACCGTTCTTGAGCTATCTGAAAAAGAACGTTTTAGGGGCCGATCCCTTATCTTCTTTTAGGGGCTGTTTAACTAAATTTTGAAGATTGCATATTATTTAGTACATCATTTTGAGCATCTTTTCTTCTGTACTGCATTTCAAAATATTTTTCCTTTCTATGATATGGGTGATCAAAATTCTGGACTTATGGCCCCTAAAACCCCTAATTACGCAACACATGATAAAATCATTACATTGCTTGGATACATAACTGTAAGATAAACATATTTGTTTCTATAACCTTTCACAAAATATCCCTCAGTAAAGGGCTACAGATGGAAGACTTTACAGCCCTTTGGTCCCCTAATTTGAGGGGCCAGCCCCTTTTGCTGGATATTAAATGAAAGGTCTTGTAAATATAAACTTTTTTTTACATTACATGTGTTAACAAAATATTTTTCAGAAAAGAGATAAACTAAGAAAACCATGAAAAATTACGACGTTTTTTAGTCTCAATTTTCGGGACCAGGCGAGCTTTAACGCCTTTTGAGTATGACAAATATGAATGCCAAATAGCATATCTACAATCTCTTGTCTACAATCCCTGAAAGTTAATTTGAACTCAATATCTTTTACCGTTTAGGAGGAGATCCCTAGACAAGCCGACCCTCTGAAAATCGCTAAAACGTCATTTTCTCAAAAACGGAAATTACATCATCAAAATGAAAAAAATGTATACTAAGTTCGGATGAATATCTATTAGATCTGAAAGTTTCATGAAAAACGGCTGAGCCATTTTTTTTTTATATAATTGAGATCAAAGTTTAATTGCAATTTATAAATCCCGGAAATACACCGTCGATGTCTTTTAAAGTACGCATTTATGACAAACGTTTTTTTTTTATAACATTGATACACGTATCTATAAAGCACAGTGTATATCTGTTTTGATTTAACTAATTGAAAAATTCAATGATTTAACCCAAATTATACCATAAAAAAGGAAATTATACTTCGTTTAGCAAATATCTAAGTTGATGGGAAGCAACTCCATTTTGTCTAATGTTAACATTTGGTGATGTAAATGCATTCATTGTGGTTTTTTATTCGAGTTCTGTCGGAAAAGTCCGAAATGTTGCTCAATTGCGTACATACTAAAGGTTTCAAAATGGAAGTGAAAGTCCTGCACATTTTAACTTATGATTCAGTGGTCTCCCATATCCAGAAATCATTTGATTATATTAAGATTTTGCATTTATGTGTGTGTGTGTGTGGGTGGGGGGGGGGGGGGGGGGGGGGGGGAGGTAAACCTTTTCTTCCGTAACTTTTCAGTATGAGTTAAATTTAGTTCAAATTATCAAGGTCTAACACCCCCCCCCCCCTCCCTGACCCCCTCCCTACTAAATTGGCGCGTGTGTGGTGAGTAAAGTTAAATGCTTAAGATTAATTTACCCTCTTGGTACGTGAGTGTCAACCGGAAGGCAGCTTTCATATCCGGTTCATCAAGACATGGGAATAACTTCCGGGCGTCTGTGGACTGTAGCTGTGTCGCCGCTAAACGTCTACAATGAAAATAAAACTTAATTCGAACAATTAGGATAAAAAGTGTATAAAAGGTAATTTTCGCCAATGTGATTTTCGCCCTTTTTCTTTTGCAAACGGGTTCAACCTGTCTTGAATTCGCCCAGACAAAGTCGTCTCCAAAAAGAGATAATTTGAGACATGGGAATTCGTTCAACCTTTTGTCCGCTTACAACAAGGGCGAGAGGGGCAAAAATAAAATGTGGGCGAATATTTCCCTTCTAACAGTATAAACAGTTAATACACCATATATTATAGCAATACTGACTCTCTATCGGTAGAGTGCATTCATAATTTAAGCCTGTTTGCAGTAACCAGAATTTACTCTACTTACCCATTTTGAATGAAATCATAAGTTAATGTCCTGAATGTGTCTTAATTATGCGATGTAAAATATATGCAGTAAATGTAATGTAAATGTAATGTAACGAGGTGAAATCAGTAAACTTGACTAAACTAGATTTTGATTGCAAGATCGATGTTGATGTACAGTTTTATTGATGAAGTTATTTCATTATATGTGTATCCTTTTTATTGAGTACCGATGTTGTGCAGATATCTTCAATATTACAGTAATCACGAACAAAAAAGCAAAACATAGTTTTTTTCTTCTAATTGCCTTTTAATCTTGTCTTCTATCTCTATATATGTGAATTTTGCATTTTTTTATATAGATACTAAGAAATTTTTATAAAAATAGCAAACGTCAAAATATTAAGATTCCCACAAGCCTATAAAACTCATCATTTATCAGACTCCACCTTCCAAATGAAAGCACCATCTTAAAAGATTGAAACCAAGATATGTCATTCAAGCTTTCTGCGCGCTTAGTTTTTGTATCCCTTTCACATCTCCTTTGATAAGAAACACTACGGTCATCGTTATTTCTTTTAGCAACAACAAGCTAAATCTGTCAGAAGTGAATTTTATTATCTCCCCTTGGGATATCGGATCTCCGCCATTTTATAACTGATGGTGACAGCTCGATACTTCTGATATACTGATTTCAGCAGGGTTTTTTTTTTCCTTCCACGATTAAAAAAAGTACTCATCGTCTGTATAGGATGCATTCGATCTTATCTTTGCCATCACAACTTCTCACAACAAACAAATCTTGAACGTTCCAGTCGAGAAGGCAAAGAGGGTTCAGAAAGCCTCGCACTCTGCCACTTTTTGTTACCATCGTCCAAATACACTGTGGTTGAAATAAAACGCATGAATTTATGAATTTTAGATGACACCAAGTACTTGATTTGCATTAATTTTCCCAAAATATTGAAGAAAAGGTTTTAAACTTTTTGTTTTTTAAAGAAATGTTCATCATATTTATAAAATAGCACTTGCTTTAAGTTCAAACTCTTTTTGGTTTTTCTCTTTCATTTAACGCGCAATAAATCAATCTGTAACCCTAAAGTGCTAAATAAAAGATGCGCATTTAGTTGAGATGTATCTACTTTGGAATCAGCTGTTATTGCATAACAAACTGC
Source organism: Magallana angulata (assembly GCF_025612915.1). Lineage (NCBI taxonomy): Eukaryota > Metazoa > Mollusca > Bivalvia > Ostreida > Ostreidae > Magallana > Magallana angulata. The sequence continues at coordinate 19,857,600 of NC_069112.1, forward strand.
ATCTGTAATTGGGTCAAGTTTCGATAAAGCGCACAAACGTCAACGAAGCGTAGCGAAAGTCCATTAAGTTCCGTATTTTTTCGACAGTTTCCTGGCAAAAGACAAAATTGATTGCAGGGAATCCTAGCATCACATTGCAAAGTACCACGTGACCTTCAAACTGAAACGTTCTTTTTCTTCAATTCTAGCTTTTTTGTATATTATAAGCCGAGATGGTAATGTTCATTTTAGGGTTTTTTTTCTAATAAATGATATGTACGTATCAGAAACACTTAAACAAGTTCCATAGGGTCAGATAGGCATATTGGTTCGATAGAATGAAATACAGTAAAACTCGGTTATAGCGAAGTCCTATGGACCAATGGATTTACTTCGTTATATCCGTAATTCGTTATATTTGTTAAACGAATTCGTTATAATAACTATAGCGAATTCACTATATATATACATGGTTTCTTACACAAAGCTGCAATTGTTGCTAATTGAGGCTTAGCAAAAAAAAGACATTCTTTTGATACCTTTAATAATCGGATTGTGAATCGAAGAAGATGTAATGTTTTTTTGCAGTTTTAAAGTTCCTCCTTGTCTCCTCACATAAAGAACCTGTGTTTTATATATGAAGTTTTTTTTAATTGTTAGGATAAAAGAGAAGATGCGGATTATTTTGTTATATCGTTAGATTTAATTACACACTCTCTCTCTCTCTCTTTCTCTCTCTCTCTCTCTCTCTCTCTCTCTCTCTCTCTCTCTCTCTCTCTCTCTCTCTCTCTCTCTCGTGTAAAACCTTGCAATCTATCAATAATTTTTTATCAATTTTTTTGGCTTTTTAACAGCCAATAAAAAATTAGAAAATAAACTACACTTTCGTCAAACTAATACCGTATTAAGGATACGTTTCATGATGAAAAAAGAACTAGGGGAACTTACAAAATAATTACAAAATAGTTTATGTTACGATTCAAGAGAAAAATGCGTTTGCAAAGATTACTTCACCCATTAAACTTAAATGTCTTCAAAACTGCTGTAGATCTTACCTGTATTGAGATTGGTTTACTTAAGGAATGAATTCAATATTTATTTGTTTTATACGATATAAAATGGTTTGGGGCAGTTTACGCTTTATAAACCGCGAAGCGGTTTATAAAAAAGCGTAAACTGTTCCAAACCATTTTATATTGTATAAAACTAATAAATATTGAATTCATTGCTTATAATTTAATTTTTTACTCTTCATTGTAGATAAAAACGGTCATTTGACCTTTAAAAATGACATAAAATTGTACAAAATTCAAACGTAACGTCAGGCGGATTGATACGTTTTTGACGTTAGTCTTATTATGACGTAGGCAACATTCTTTATACGATATAAAATAATTTTTCAACCAATCAGATAGCGCGTTACAACCAGAATTAAATTATTCAACTGTATTCAATAAACAAAAGGTCAAGTGGCCGATTAACGCAGATAATAATGGCAACTTTAGATATTTATTAAAATTTCGTGTTTAATTTCATGATGTACCAACGATCCGCGTGGCATGCATAACCAGCTGAAGGCAATTGCAATTATCATAGATGGTCAACAGATGTGTTAATAGCGTACGTTACATCTGACATTTAATAAATAAAACCAGTTCAGAAAAACATATTTTTCCAAAGAAGGGGTTTACCCTACCTATTCACCCACGGCATTTGTCCTATTTTGGATCATATGTAAGCAAAATGCCGCCCGGATCCTTTTGTCAATTACAGCAGGATACAATTGATGGCTTTATATTTACATGTAAATCAACCAGTTCAGAAAAACATATTTTTCCACTGAAGTTCTTTAGCTTACACAAACACCAACTGCTTCCTTTATGTGCTTCATCACTTGTTATTAAAATTACTGAAAGGCTTCCTTTTTCAATTACATGTATAGAAAAATACAATGGATGGACTTATGAAATTTAAAGTTTTCATTCCCTGTAAATTATTTCCTTTGGTCGCCATTTTAAGCTTGTTGGTCAAGGCAGTGAATTTTTTCTCTTTGATCAACGCATTTCAATCATGGCAGAAAAATCGGAACAACATAACAAATACACAGTAAAGAAAGCCTTAACCAACGTAAATACTTTGTATGTCCGTTATAGCATACATTGCTATCTACGACAAAATACCAAGTATTGCAAGTTGAGAATTGTTAAATTATGCAGGAATCAAGGAAGAAAGACCCAAAGTACGACCCACAGGGGAAATAACTGCTCAAATTGCTTTTCTGAAAGTTATCTATGCATTTCAAAATGATGACAATGTTATAGACTTTGTGGTTAAAGATATTCATTGAATGTGATATATTATGTGTAGGATTGATTTGATACATGTATATAATCGTACCATTGCTGAAAATAATATAAATGTAACTAATAAGAAATCATTTCATTATTTGAATATTATGAGATGATCAAATACGTCGTGAGTGATCAAATCTATGATAAAGCCCCGGACTCAGGCTTTATTGAATTTTATAACCCTAACCGTAATTGATCACCTCATAATACTCAAAGAATATTTCTTTAGTCCTGAATAATATGCTGTTCTCTCTCTATGTATATTTTTGTCCATGACTGGTTTGTCTTTACAAAGGGGGGGGGGGGGGGGGGGGTAACCATAATTTGAACCTTCTTACCTGGTTTCCCCGCTAGGAGTCACGTATTTGCTGAGATAAATTCCCCTCAGATCCTCGTGTAAGTACCCGTAATATCCGACGCTCACTCTGTACACGGTCCCTGCCGAGAGTTCCGAACGGAGCTCAATGACGAAAAACTGGTTTCTAGCGTAACGGAATTGTGTGACGATTTCTAAGTCCTGCGAGGTAGCATTATTGACAACTCTTACAGAATTCTTTTCATAGTAAAGATGAGAAATGTGAAATATAATAAATCGTGAATTTTTGGTACAATGCAGATACATGTCTACGCTTCCCCGGTACGTTAATTTTTCTAGATCCACTTTTAGATAAATATCGTACAGAAGAGGCAAGAGGTCTCTCGAAAGTCGAATTATCTTCCATGGCTCGTATGCTGGGGCGACGACTTCCTCTTCCGGAATGACTTTGGTTTCTTCCTTTTCCTGTCTTACAGAGCCGTTCGCTAGGGTTGTGTTTTCAACTTCTACTAGGTTCTCGGACCACGCCGTCACGGACGCCGTTTGGTTTTTGACGTAGTAATATTCTAGCGTCGCGTTGGCGTAAGGTTTGGGCGTCTCACAGCTGCACAATGCGTCAGGCATTGAAGTCCCGTAGATGACGCGTTCTTTCTTCACGAACGCTACTAGAGCTACGGCCGTGCACAGAATAAACAAGTTTCCTAGAATCAGACAGGACACTTGGAAACGACTGAGGTAACACCCTGTCCGTCTGTCTGTTGTGTACTCCACGAACAAATCCTTCTTTTCTCCTTGTCCAGTGTTTTCTTTTCCGCGAGATGTGGTCATTTCGCTCCCTCGTTTGTCCATACTTTAAAAATATCCGACACTACTTTTGAGATTGTTCAGTATCTCAGAACAAAGTTTAATGAAGAATAACTGATTCCATTATTCTCCTCAAAACCATTTTTCTCCTCAAAAGGCTGGATTTCGTTGAATTCAATTAATATTAATTAAACAGAATCCATAAACACCGAGGCATGAATTTCTTCTCTCTGTAAAAATCATCTGCGATCTTCCGAATCCCTTGCCTGCATCCTAATTAATTATCCCAGCTGAACTGTTAATTACCCAAAAAGATAGCGGTATCAAGTTGCGGTATTGTCAGTGAAAAGTAGGAACTGCTTCGTGGAAATGTCCGTGCAAAGATTTCGTTCGACCATATCTCTGTCAAAGCCCCCCTTCTGTGTTATACTTCACCAAGATCTTTGAAAAGCAAGAAATCAATGAGATATGCCAAGGCTTCGTTTCTCTAAAGCTTGTCAGACAATCCAAGGGCTGGCTACCCCGCGGTGCAGCAATAAAAGACCTATTGTAATCCGCGTGTAATGGTGGATATAGAAAATATAGGGACATCCGTTATACTGAAAGAATAATCGTCATCATCATTTTTTTTCCCGGGAAAGATTTTAGTGTAAACTTTTTCTCGATTCTGAATTGAAATTTAGCCAACAGAACTGAAATAAAATCTAAGGGGAAAAACGAGAACGAGCAGGCAAAAACTTAGAAAATGTGGGCCGTGCGTTAAAGAAAAAATGAAATGAGGGAAAGACAGACAGCAAAAGTAATTCAATCTGTAAGAATCAGCTCCCCGCGATTTTTAGCGGATTAATGTGAAATCTCGCCATCGACGTCACTTTAATTTGAGTAACAGTGCTGGATGGAGATCTCGCGATAAGACGCGTTAGCTACTGGTATCAGTCTACCTCGGGTTTACGTACATATGCACCTCGGTAATTTGCGCATTTTGTTTAAATTAGAGAAAAAAGATCTCGATCTCTTGACCCCATTTCTGTATCTTGAAATTTAACCTTTTTTCACTTATCAGAAAAATGTTTCCCATTCATGTCCTATAAAAGTATGTATTATGTCTCTCTCTCTCTCTCTCTCTCTCTCTCTCTCTCTCTCTCTCTCTCTCTCTCTCTCTCTCTCTCTCTCTCTCATAATTTTTTTTTTATATATTTCAAAATTTTAAAAAAGATATGAACAACGTATATGCTCTTTGTTTGTATTTTTAATGTAGGAGATTACGTTATTGCCAAAGAATATTATGTACCGCAATAAATACAAATAAAAAATAACAAGCTATTTGTTCATGGGTGTGTATTGGATTCTGTAAGGGTGGTAAATGGATTCGTTTGTTTTTGTGTTAAAAAAAAATTAATTAACCTTGTTGTCGGGATTGTCCGTGTCAACTTATTATTAATTGTAACACAATCTAGATTTAGCAAAAGCGAGATAACTCTCTACAGTTGACAAGATTCTAGCTTCTGTTCATGTTCCCCTTATATAAAAAGTTCTGAATATTAAAGGGGCATGGCCACGATTTTGGTCGAATTCTTTTTTCTGTTTTTTATTATTTACAATGTTTTAGGAATGCTTTTCCAATGATTAAATGAAATGAGAGTCAGTCGTTGAGTTATAAGCAAGATGCAGAACTCACAATTCTTTGTTTTGTAATCAAGGCTCGTGTCCCGTTTTTGTTTACATAGGTTCAATATACCACTAAAAATCTTTTTTTCAGCTGATTCGTCTATCCTCTTATTCATTTTAAGAATAAAGAAACAGTTTCTAACGTCTGACACATTCATCTTAGGTCTAAAACTGGAATTTTTACTTCAACATTCAAAATGCAAACAAAAGCTTTGTTCACATAGTCAAGAATTGTAAGCTCTGTAACTTGCTTATAACTCAACAAATGACACTCAAATTTTGAATGTTTATAAAAAATTAATGCATTATTGAGGCATTATAAACATTAAAATCGGAAAATGATTTTTGAACAAAAATCGTGACCTTGCCCCTTTAATATTTACGTTTTAATCTTTTAAATAGTATTGGTAATTAGCAGTAATCCATTTTGATTCTTGATCGTTGTTTAATGTGATAGCACTTTTATCTTGCATTTTTTGTAGCATGTTAAAATAGCTGTATAATGAAACTAATTTTCAAGTGTTGCATGTCCACGCACAGAATTGTATCTTGCACCAAATTAATGAAATTTTATTCATTTGATCACTCTTAGGCTAAACCGTTTATAATGGTACAAAAATACAAACTATATCATACTATACAAGCTATATCGAATGTGCATAATTGAACATCATCTTCTCCTTAAAAGATTGATGCTCAAATTTCATTTGAAAGTTTTATTCCATGAGACAATAATATTGGGATTTCAATAGTTTGTAACTTCACTTACCAATTTTTTTTAACTGCATTCTTAAAACAACACATAAGAACCATTTTAACAAGACCTTGGACTTTCGGTTGGATGTAGCTATCTATCTCTTGCGTCAAAACAAGTTAAAAATAACGCGATTTCAAGCTAAATATGCACCGATTGCGTAGTCTTAGCTCAAAACCCAGACAAATCTTGTTGATTTCAAAGAGCAATAGCTGGGTGCCCTACAGTGAAATAGACAGGCTTATATACGTCACAATGCTGTTTGACACAAACTACTCAAACTCCAAGCTCTTGTTAAAATGGTTCTAAGCTTTTATCTGACTGTTAGCACGGTTATTGGATTACAAATTCCGTTGAAGAGTTTTCCTTAGTATGCCAAGCTAAAGCAAGCCACATATGCAGTCATTTTTAAAAAATCGTTCAAGGTAAAGTCAGAAATATAAACATATTTTATTGAATAAATTCAATAGGACTGGACATGCCACAGGCTTAGCCTATGTTTATCCTTCCCTTCTATAATAGATCAAGTTACATAAATTATACAAGTATAAAGTATAATAGACATATCTAACTGGGCGTCGGAAGCAAATTGAAAGCGTGTACGTGTGTGTGTGGGGGGGGGGGGGGGGGGGGCTAGACTATACCTCAGAAATCTAGACAAGCAAAAAAAAACCTACTTCTCAAATCCCAAATCATTAAATTCCTAATCCGTGGGGGAGGGGGGGGGGGGCTAGTATACCTACCCCCTACCCCCCACTACCACTACCGGTTCAGACTTGAGTGAAATCTTATAAGTTCTGATGTTTATGTCCAGTACATGTACAATGTATATGCATTTGTTCCACTTTATGGAGTCCCTAGCTATTTTCCCTTCAAAAGTTACATGAAGATACGACAGAGAGTGAAAGTTTATTATCCAGGACAATTTAAAGCAATACAGGCATCATATTCAACGATCTTTGGAAAAAAAACCTACGCTCTTCCCTCCAGTAATCAAACATTCTCCCCGGTTAGCCGTCAAAGTTAACTTTCATTATCCATTTGGTGATGACACTATGGCTTACTATGGCACAGACATGTTGTAAAATTTTAGCTCTATACGGGATACTTGGGGCCCAAAACCGGGCGCAACTTCTTGTACCAAATAAATATTCAATATTTTGTGTGGATGTATCTTTAATTAATTTATATTTCATTGCAGAAACAAGCGTCTAAAAGTTATAGTATGGTGGTTAACAGCAAACATATTGTTGATTTATTTTTCAATTGGTAGGGGGTGCACATCATTATTCTGTACGAAATGATGACACATCTAGTGTATATACTATATAGGTAGGTTTTTCCGCAAAGTGTGATTTTTTGCGGTTTAATCTAGGGATCAAAATATGCAATCGAAAAAAAACTGTGTTAAGAATAATCTTAATGTTTCTCATCACTTCGAATTCATGAAAAAATTAGTTGTCTAAAATAGTCCTATTTTAGACAAAATAGTCCTATTTTAGACACAAAACGCGAAAGTTTGCATCCGCAGAAAAAAAATTAACACGTTTAAATATACTGTAAATTGATCAAACGAACTTTGTTACACGCGTATTAATTAAACTGAAAGTAGTAGTATTCAGATTGAGTTATCTCTCTTACAACGACGAACGTGGTTGTGTGCCAAATGGCCATGTGACGTCGGCCGTAAGATGCGAAAACTAGAAAAAAAAAATCCTGCACATCAAAGAGATTCTAAAACATTGATTATAAAGCTGGCCGTTTTAATCAAGAGCAATGGTTTTTTAATTGTAAAACTAATTTACTAGCAAAATATGTCCAGTGCATTTCTTAATAAGTTGATATCTCTTCTCTGTCAATCTGTCCGCCTCTCTGTAACTCTTTATCTCTCTCTCTCTTTCAACATTTCCTCACATCTTAAATTTTTGCTTACGGTGCTCATACAGGTTTGAATGATCGTGCCCAGGCAATCTGTATGTGCCGTTTCGAGAGCCACGCCTACTTCTATACGGGGCCCATCATTCGGCGTCAAAAACGGGGTCTGCTAGATTTACTCGATATATTCACCCCTCGGACTATCACGTCCCGCTTGACTTTACATGCAATCTTATCGCCCATTAAAATGCATCGTCACAGTATTTAAGACTTTCTTGGCCCCTCGCTACTGGGTCAATATAAATGACCCTTAGATACTTATTCCGAAATATATATACCAAATCTGGTGAAATGTCAATGGGTATTGTAATTTTGAGTTTTTACTGGGTCGGTGAAAATACAAAATTTTCATTGATACAATGCTATTCATTTCTGACCCATTTATAATTATTTCATTCATATTGAGATAGCAGGCTGGTGTGCGCTGAAATAAATTCATGCTAAAACATACATGAACACATAATTCATTCGCTAATGTTCTTACATTTCACTATCTAATTTTCATCATTTTTATTAAATGTACCTTTATGTGTGTTCATTTTTTTTTTAATTTTTCAACTAAAAGGTGCTGGGATAAAGCATCTTTTTGAGTATAGATGCAGGAAGAGTGGTACTGACTTCATTATTATGGAAAAAAATACTTACATTTTCAACCGTCTTTGTCTGTGATAACATTACGAATCAATTTTGTAGACTATAGCCCGATAATTTCATAAAAGATGAGCGACACAAAATGGTATTGGCTGTGCCGTGTAGTAATACATAGCATGTGCTACATACTATAAATAAATAGTGGTTTTATAAATGTTGTTTTAAAGTGTACAAATCAAAAAATAACATGAGAATCACAGGGGCCAAGCCCGTTTTAACCTTAATTTCAATGTAACCAATGTAATTAATGTTAAAACGGGCTTGGCCCCTGTGATGAGAATAAGTAATAAGGATTCGTTCTTTGAATATTATGAGGTGATAATTTCGGTCAAAGCGTGGTCAAATGTATCAAAATTACATGTAAAGCCTTTCGGGCTGTAAAAGATTTGACCATTCCCCAACTAAAATCATCACCTCATAATACTCAAGAATGTTAATTAAAGAAGATGGGGGAATAAGATGGCGCAACTGCCCATTCAGTTTAGTCGTAAAATACAATTTTGAATATATTTTTTCCCAATTAAATCTATTCAAATATATTATAACACAAGTTTGCAAAAGCACAATTTCTAACTATATTCAGTTTTTAATATTTAAAAAAAGATAAGAAAAACAAATATTGCCAGAAATTTTGGTGGTATCGAACCCATAACATAAAAACCCTAGATATATACGGTTAGCTTATGTCAGGTACTCAAACCACTGAGCCATTTCAGCCCAATTAAATCTATTCAAATATATTATAACACAAGTTTGCAAAAGCACAATTTCTAACTATATTCAGTTTTTAATATTTAAAAAAAGATAAGAAAAACAAATATTGCCAGAAATTTTGGTGGTATCGAACCCATAACATAAAAACCCTAGATATATACGGTTAGCTTATGTCAGGTACTCAAACCACTGAGTCATTTCAGACACAACAAAGTAGGCTGTTTAAATGTTATGTGTGACTTTGGCCACGAATTTACGGACTTGTATTATTTTATCAAAACGTTCAATTGTTGGGATTCAAAATGATATTTTTAATGCATAGTGGGTCATCTCTCCACTTTTTAGCTCACCTGAACCGAAGGTTCAAGTGAGCTTTTCTGATCACCCGTTGTCCGTCGTCCGTCCGTCCGTCCGTCTGTCTGTCTGTCTGTCCGTCCGTCTGTAAACTTTTCACATTTTCAACTTCTTCTCAAAAACTACTGGGCCAAATTTAACCAAATTTGGTACAAAGCATCCTTATGGAAAGGGGGTTATAAATTGTTAAAATAAAGGGCACAGCTCTTTTCAAAAGGGAGATAATTGCGAAACAGTAAGTTTAGGGTGCATGTCTTTAAAAATCTTCTTCTCAAGAACCACGGCACCAGAAATGCCAATATTTACACAAAAGCTTGTATATATAGTGAAGATTCTAAATTGTAAAAATTGTGACCCTCAGACCAAAACTGGGGCCCCAGGCGGGGTTCAAAGTTTAACATAGAAATACATAGGAAAATGTTTAAAAAATCTTCTTCTCAAGAACCACTGCACCAGAAATGCCAATATTTACACAAAAGCTTTAATATATAGTGAAGATTCTAAATTGTAAAAATGGTGACCCTCGGACCAAAACTGGGGCCCCAGGCGGGGTTCAAAGTTTAACATAGAACAACATATGGAAATTTTTTTAAAAATCTTCTTCTCAAGAACCACTGCACCAGAAATGCCAATATTTACACAAAAGCTTGTATGCATAGTGAAAATTCTAAATTGTAAAAATCGTGACCCTCGGACCAAAACTGGGGCCCCAGGCGGGGTTCAAAGTTTAACATAGAAATACATAGGAAAATGTTTAAAAATCTTCTTCTCAAGAACCACTGCACCAGAAATGCCAATATTTACACAAAAGCTTGTATATATAGTGAAGATTTTAAATTGTAAAAATCGTGCCCCTCGGACCAAGACTGGGGCCCCAGGCGGGCTTCAAAGTTTAACATAGAAATGCCTTAGGAAAATGTTTAAAAAATCTTCTTCTCAAGAACCACTGCACCAGAAATGCCAATATTTACACAAAAGCTTGTATGTATAATGAAGATTCTAAATTGTAGAAATCGTGACCCTCGGACCAAGACTGGGGCCCCAGGCGGGGTTCAAAGTTTAACATAGAACTACATATGAAAAATGTTTAAAAATTTTCTTCTCAAGAACCACTTCACCAAAAATGCCAATACATACACAAAAGGTTGTATACATAGTGAAGATTGTAAAAATCGTGACCCCCGAACAAAAAGTGGGGCCCCAGTAGGGGTTTAGATTTTAACATATGTAGGAAAATGTTTTAAAATCTTCTTCTCAAGAACTATAGTGCAACTGTTTGGGATATTACTATGCATACATGTACATCCTTAAATAATGTAGATTCAAAAAATTGTAACTCCCGGACAATTGATGGGCACCAAGAGGGGTTCAAAATTTAAACATTTTAAAAAACATAAAGGAAAAGTTTAAAAAATTTTCTTCTCAAGAACTACAATGTTTTAGTTTGTTGAATTTCTATGCATGCATCCTTCGCTTATGTAGATTCCTAATTGGTAAAATCGTGACCCCGGACCAATACTGGGGCCCCAAGATGGGGTCAAAATTTATTAAAGAAATATAAAGGTAACATGTTAAAAAATCTTCTTCTCGAGAACTACAATGCTTCAATTTGTGAGATTACTATCATGCATACAACCTTGGATAATGAAGGTTCGACAGTTTTAAAATAGTGACCCCTGGACTAATACTAGAGACCCAAGCTGGGTTTAAAGTTAAATGTAGAAGTACCGGTATATATGGAAAATGTTTAAAAATCTTCTTTTCGAGAACTACAATGAATCAATTTGTCAGATAACTACGTCAGCACCCTCAAATAGTGTAGATTCGAAATTATAAAAGCCGTGATCTCAATCTAATACTGGGGCCCTAAGAGGTGTTCAAAGTTTAGCATAGAAATATAGAGGGAAAATGTTGAAAAATCTTTTTCTAGGGAACTATAATGCTTCAGCTTGTGAGATAACTAGGCAAGCATCCTTAAATAATGTAGATTCCAAATAATTAAAACTTTAGCACTGGACTAATACTGTGGCCCCAAGAGGGGTTCAAAGTTTAACATAGAAAGATATATTGAAAATGTTTTTAAAAAGTTTTTCTCGAGAACTATAATGCTACAGTTTGTGAGATTACTATGCAAGGATCCTCAAATTGTTTAAACTCTAATGTAGTGGAACCAAGAGTTATCTTTCTTGTGTTCTGTACAGTCTGAGAGTTATTCCTCTTGAAGTGGAACTCTGCTATGTTCAGTTTTTCAGGTTGTGTACGTGCGGTCCCACCGCAGTGCTTCACATTTTCATTCCTATGTTACTATTTATGTTGTTCAAGCCAACCATAAACCTTGGACCATAACTGGGTCCCCAGAAAGGGGTTCAATGTTTAAAATAGAAAAAGCATAATTATGCTACGAAATGTAATGTTACAAGGAACTGCTGTTCAGGTGAGCGATGTGGCCCATGGGCCTCTTGTTTGTTGATTGATATTGGCTTGTTTTTCATTAGACCTTATTTAGACTATGAGAAAAATATGGAGCACAGACCCACTCTGTAAAAGAAGATGCCTTGAAGTTCTATAAAATGACAGTATTTGCAGGTTTTGATACGTATTCGCCTGTCTGAGTCAACATATTCCAAGTATTGAACATATTTATAGGTTAAAAATAAATGATATGTTAAATATATATTGTTTTAAATGATTTTTTAAACAATATCAGATTTATTGATATTTTATTTTTTCAGTAGCTTGTCCGACCGTGTATGGGCATTTTACACACCTTATCCACCCATCTTCTATGCGTATCGCCGACATTTCCATATATATATATATGTAATCACAGTCGTATCATAATCATAGTTATGTCAGTAATTTTCATAAAATTTAGAAAATTGTGTTTACTCTTTATTATGTTGAACAAGTAGCATGCGCGGATCCTGAAAATTTGTCGTGGGGGGGGGGGGGGGGGGGGGGGTCCCACGGTTATTTGAGTTTTCCAGGAGGGGTCTGAGGCAGATTTCGGGTTATTTTATAATGCAATGTAAAGAAATTCAAATTTTGCAAAGGGGGGGGGGTCCTCTTTAGAGCCGAGCATGGGCAGGTTGTATCGTTTTTGAAAGTGCGCGTGACTGTTCAAAATCCTAATCCGTTGAGGCGGGGTTACTACTTTCAATGAGTTTTTAATTTTAGAACCATTTTAACAAGAACTTGGACTTTAAGTAGTTGGTGTTAAACATTACTGTGACGTAGGCCTGTCTTTTTCATTCCTGACCACTCAGCCATGGTTGTTTGAAATCAACAAGATTTGTCTGGCTTCTGAGCCAAGACTATGCAATCGGTGCACATTTTGTTTGAAACCGCGTCATTTTAACTTGTTTTGACGCAAGATTTAGATCGCTATGCCCTACTGAAAGTCCAAGGTCTTGTTAAAATGGTTCTAAGAGGGCCCGATGTTCATTGCCTTTTTTAGATTGCATTGGAAGAAGAGTTCTACATAAACTTAGCCTGGTTCCCGAGGCCTTCCGATTGTACAGGAGTGCTTGCACATTCGGAAGATCTCGGGAACCAGGCTACATATATTAAACTTACAGAAAATACCGTATTTAAAAGTTGAAATAAATGGATTTACTAGATAATTGTTACATGTAATAGCTATAAAAACAAATCATATCTTAAAACTCTAGGTAGATATGATGGTCAATTTGTTGACCATCCAGCCTTAATACCATTTTATTTTGTTTTTTATCTGCTCCCAAAAAGGCGGTGGGGGAGGCAGCTCCTTCAAAGTTCAATTTTTTTGTGATACAAATGTGAGGAAAAGTGTGGAAAGGGGGGGGGGGGTGATGCTACGTGCTTGTTGAATACATTCAAAAAACACATTTCCATATACCGAGGGCGAACGAGATTTGACCATGTTTATATTGTTCACAAAAGTGTTGAAAACATGCATCTTGACCAGTACACGGCTAAAAATTCACTAATTGATTACAACAGCTATCATATCACGTACATTCAATTTAATTCTTTCGCAAAAAAAAACTATAATCAGCCAAGATAAAATCCTTGATCAAAATTGTATAAAATTTACTATGAATAGGGTCTATATTATACTAGTAGTTAGTAGTTCGACATCCCCTTTTGTAAATATATTTTCAACGATTCAACCAAAATATTAGTTCTGTAATTCATCAAAAATTTAATAATATGCATAAATATAAAGCATAGTATTGCAAACTTATGCCTTGCAATGCGAGCATTGAACTTGGTTTTGGTAAGCGATGCATTACATTATCATTACCCCAAGCCTGTTTGGGTCTATATAGTTTGACACCTCCTTTCGTAAATATATATATAATGACAAACCGCGGTGATACTGTTCCGGATATGTAAAAAAAAAAACTTGCAATTTACGGCGCACACAAATTGGAATTTACTGTAATCTTATCTCCTTAACCATTTTTTATCAACAAGTGATAGTTTTACTTGCCCCCCCCCCCCCCCAACTTTCTTTTACACACTTTAATGCAGCCAACTCAATTAGGATAAACCTGACCGAAAAAAGCAACCAAAACACTTAAGATACATTCATTCTTTTTTATTATTATCAGAGCTGAGCAAAACCACACGCCTACGCTTTCCTGTATTCCGGATTTCCTCAGCTTTAATTCTTGTATTCCAGATTTCCTCGGCTCCCCTCTGTAGTATGTTTGGTCACATGCCCTTATCAGTTCTCCGTCCAGTGTTTCTATAGCAACTGCGACGAACAAGTGATAAGGAGGCGTAACCGTGTAAAGTATCATCCAATGAGAGTCCACCACAGCATGTAAAGAAAATTAGCATCCAATCAAAATAGACCAAAAAAAAGTCATACATTTCCTTTTATTTTCATGTATACAAGCAAAATTAATGTGGTATAGGGCATCTGAGGATATTAAACTGGATTAAAGTATATCATAATTGAAACACTTTCACTGGTTTAGAATTTTCAAATTTTACAATATTCAACCAAAAAAGCTTTTGAAAATACTTGGGAGATGTAAAAAAAATTTAAAACCCCCAGCGGGATTCGAACTCAAACCCTCTAACCCACTGTGCTACGCTGTAAGGCGAGAATATTGGGAAAGAAATTACTTATATAATTACACTTCATTTTATTGTTTATTTCGATAAACAATACATCAAAACATGGAGGTATCCCATACTACTGTAAGTTCCCCAGAAAGGCTGATTAACATGAATGTTAAGAAAAATTAATATCACTAATAAAATATGATTATGAAACGAACACAAACTATTAAACATTTCTCAATGAAAATTAATAATTTAACAATAGCAAAACACTTTACACCACACTACATCAAGGTCTATTTCTATACATAAATGTACAACCTGAAGAAAATACCCTAAGTAGGATCTTGGTCTTTGAAAGTATACATTTCCAATCAATTTCCAATCAACTGCACTTCTACGCATACTCGGGTTATGGGTCCCTCTTGTACACATGCATTAGGATAGTACAAATAATGACAGAGACGAGAGCACCCCAGGCCCCTACTAGGCCTAGGCTATAGAACTTGGATGAGCTCAGTTTTGATCTCCATCTCCCTTCCCCATGATATTCAGAGATAATTATGTCAAACCTTTCAGGCCCCAAGGCTGGGTCCTATAGCCATAAAACATGGAAATCTCACTATTTAGTACAATACCATAAGCTCTTTTTGTAAAAGTGACACTTGGATCAAAATTGAGTTCATCCAAGTTTTAATAAGTTTTAGGATTCAAACCCATGTCTCACCGTTTCTCTTGTCAAATGCTCCAACAACTGAGATATACAAGTGGGCGATAGAAATAGTTTGACCATCAGATATACATGTTTTCTGTCAGTGTACAGTCTTTCTGGTGTCAAAGGTCATTACCTTTATTCTGTTGACCTTGACCCTTACAAATGATCTTGATGAGGTAAAACAAACGACTTGAACTGAACTTATTTCCCTTTGAAAAGAGATCATTCACCTGAAAGATGTTTGCATAATCTTTGACGTGGCTTATATAAGAAACAGTAAAATATCTTTTTTCATCAATGATGCTGAAGTATACTGGTAATATAAGTATACTGGACAGGCCCTACAAAGGATGAATCAGACATCGAAGGAACTCTTATAATTTCAATAATAAAACTTAAAAAAAAATGTTCAACAAATTAAGTACATGTATTTCCATAAATAGAGTATATAGAACACTACTCACAGATAAAAGGACACTCCAAAGGGACACTGCTTCAACATGACATTCAAAATCTCAACCCAAGAAATCTAAACATCAAACTCAACATACTCTAATCAGAAATCACCCTTCAATCATCACTTGAATTTGGCAGTCAAAAAATTGGAATTGAAATTTTTTAGCATTAAATTCCCAAGTGCTGCCATGTTAAGCAAATTGAATGAGCACAATGTATTCAGCAGCCTGAATGTTTCACATTACCATATTTTAATAGCCACCTACACATCCAGGGTAGATGGGTGTACCTGACTTGTATTGCACTTCCTGGTATGAGCCCAGCTTGATTTGTTTCAACATATCTGACATTCCATCCAGGAATAACCAAACCACAAACCTCTTAAGTCACGGGTGGTTTCACCTTGTCAAACACATCTTCATTTTTTCAATATCTGTCCTCAAGTGTAACCCTAAACAGACGCCCACCATAAATGTGTTCTTTTCTCCAATACAGTCTTTTTTTTCAAAATAAAAAAAACCCTCAAAACCACAATTCTTTCCCAATTCATTCATCATTTTGATCAATATATCTACTCCTACATTTTCCTTTGGCGTAACAACTGGTGCATTGTCCACGCATCTATCTCTCCTTCACTGCATACATACACTGACACCTTCAACCCTTTATTCAATCAAATGTAAACCAACAAAAGGATTGTAACTGCACCTTAACTGTAAAAGAATGCAGAGTTTGAAACAAAACCGTTACCACTTTTAATTTACAGCAGATTTAAAAGAGATTTTCATTATGGGTGCTAACGGCTTTTCTAAAAGATCATGAAAATTAATGGCTATTCTTTCTTAACATGAAATTACCTAACTTTAGCTTAGAAATACAGATTGTGGCTAAATATATACCATAGCCGACTAGAAAAGCAAGTAAATCTGCATTCTATTTCATAGTGGGAAAGTGCACTGCTCAAAATCAGACTATTTTCTTTGATTTTTTCAAAGAAATGAAAGAAGTGGGATGGGAAAAGAATTAAAATGTATCCTTGTTTCATTATCTTACAATCATGTCCATTCTATCATAATCAACATTAAAGCTATCACAAATTAAATGTGAAAGTACATTTCCTGCCTTTCTGAACTCTCGGTACTGTCAGTACTTTGATTTTTTTTTTTCTGCCGAAAATATCACTGTTCAATTTTGTTCACACTTGAACAATTTTTCATCATAGTCAATAGAGAAAATTTTCATAGATCCAGCATCTCTTCTGCAAACAAACCATCTCTGCACACTTTTTTCAATATAAACAATTTATCCAACACAACCCATATTATGTTTGCATAGAAATAACATTACCTATGGATCTTCATTCTTTCTCTCTCTCTTCTACACACACAGCCAATTTGTGCCTCATATCAAAAGAGCATTTTCAAGCTACATAATTTTTATGCAGTCATATTTTTTTGTAACTTAATTACCAGTTATGATTTTTGGCAATATTTTGTAATAATTATGAAATGTTTCTGTTCTCTTTTCAATACAAAATCTACATCATATTCATGCAAAAGATAACTGCCAGTTCTTTCTTATTACTGTCTCTATCTTTCTCTCTGAAATCTCTCCCTCTATATCTCTTCACCTCTCCCCTCCCTCTCTCTTTCTTTCCTCCATCCCTTTCTCTCCCTCTCTTGCACTCTACACTCCTCTCTCCTGCTCTCTCTCCTCTCTCTATCTCTCTCAAAACTATCACTCAAGTTTTGGACGATGAACTGATAAGGGCCCAAAATATTTGGGTCAACACAGACAAGGAAAGTGACCAGCTGTTTGTTACACAACAGGTCACCACCTTCAACATTGTAAAAAAACTTCCATTCATTAAGAAGGCTGTATAGCTGTGGCCATTTTAAGACCATTCTAATCTCTTTCAGTTGAAGAGCTCTGCATTGAGAAATAGAAAAATATTCAAAATATTGAACATGAAATATTTGGATTTCTTTTTTTCATGGCCAAAAAATTGCATTAAAATCTTATAGGTTATCGTTTAAAGTTTCTTGGTAGATCTAAGGAGTAGTTTGCCTTCTTAAACCACCTGAATTACTTGACCTTCCAACGCTTCTCAACAACTTCATCACGGCAGTTGTTGTTGTTGTGACAGGAAGGAGAGAGGATAGAAGACTCCCACTTCGACTCCTCAACCCTTTTAATTTGGTGGTCTGCAATCCAGCATCTCTGCCCACTCCTACGAAATACCAATGGTCTCTTGACTGGTGGCCTGTCAAGGAGTCTCTGTAACATTCAGTTGTCTGTATTATGCTGATGTTCAATTCTTCTGACAACCAGCTTTTTCTACAAAACACATATGGAAAAGGTCAATACAAGCTTTGCTCTATTGAATTCAATTATTTATGATTTTTTTTTTTTTTGGGGGGGGGGAGGTGTGTTACTTTGCATTGGAAATTCTAATCTTGCATGTAATTGCATATCAAAATTATTTCATTGAATATTCATATCACATTATAGTACAATGTTAATTTATTCAGTTTATCAGTAAAGAACATTTTCTATTATAGGAAAAATACATGTTTAACTGATTAATTGCATGCCCTCAATTCTTTTCTTTTTTTCTTAGATTTCTGATTTCTTTGTTCAAAGTGTTATCATTTCCAACCTTTTTCATTGAGTGAGAAAAATAATTTGTAAAAAACAGGAAAAATGAGTATTTTCACCATCCAGGTCAGGTTCATGACTGTTCGCCAAGTAAGTGCTTTTACTTATATTACACGACCATAATGTACTAATAGCCACAGAGTATTCACCATCACAGTTCTTGACAGCTGGAGGACATGACTTTGCATTTAATTTCACGTATTTTATCATCGTTTACATCGAGTTCGCTCACAACTGCTTACCATGCGTAAATCACTCATCATTTTACTAACAAAAACAAGAAACTGATATAATTTTATGACAACATAATTTTTTATTACTATGTCTATAACCTTCGGAAAATTGAGCCTACACAAGCCCTTCCTTTTCTTTCTTTCTAATTTATTGAAAAATCAGAACTTCTGATGAAATTCATTTCAATGCAAAATACTAATTTCTCCACAAATCATCATTGAAAATGTGAAATCCTACTTGCAAGTGGGCTAATAAAGATTTTTTTTAAATTAGTCTGACAAAAATACTTAAAATAGCATCACCAACCAAAATTAAGTAACTTCTTTTTTTCAAACCCTAACTGAGAGGGGGCAAATAGTGA
Organism: Magallana angulata; assembly: GCF_025612915.1. Lineage (NCBI taxonomy): Eukaryota > Metazoa > Mollusca > Bivalvia > Ostreida > Ostreidae > Magallana > Magallana angulata. The sequence continues at coordinate 19,876,605 of NC_069112.1, forward strand.
ATTTCTTAATCGAGAATTGGCCTGACAAAAAATATGACTTTCAACAAATTGCTTGTGTCAGTGATTTTATGTCGAGATTCCACTTTCTACACTCATTGCTGACTTGAATTAATTAGTGTCAACTCATTAGCATAGAATGGTTCGTTATCTGGCAGAACAATTTGACCTTCGCTGACCTCCACAAATGTTTGTTTCAACACTTTCAATTTGGTATAAGTTCCATCATGAACAATCATAAAAATTTTTTCATCCATTACATTTCACTTGCTATAAATCATGAAATGTAACATAGCTGCAAAAGCCTGTAATTACACAGCTCATTCAACCTGACAACAAAGGTCCATTTAATTTTCGCTTTTCCTTAGCAAAAAGTTTCAACAATAACGACCTTTTCCCAAATTCCACAAAAGGCACACATTTCTAAGCACTGAGATATAATTACTTCTCCCTTCTCAACAGGGGGGCAGTTGCAATGTTTCTTGGAAGTTTGTTGTCGTCAACTCAGAAAGTGTCAAAAATCATCATCCGACACACGCAGACAAAACAGTTTACAATGGAGGGACCCAATTTATATACCCCCTTGCCTCTGTGGCACAGTTATTAAATTCCAGTAATTCTGTTGTCCCAGCAAATCTAATAACAAGTCCCATCCCTGGAAATTCAATATAAGTCTTAACAAAATTGCAATAGTGGTAGTATTTTCACAGCTGTAAATGTAATTGTATAAATGGAGTTTTGATTAGCAGATTTCTACATGTAACAATTAACTTGCATTGGAAAAAGCACTTTGTGAATAGGGAAAAGCTCATAATTTAAATGATGATCATTAAGATAAGCACATTTTAAATTGCTTAACCAGCCCTCGTATATATCTAGGCAGAGACAAAAAATACCATAATATAAAAAATTTATTATCCAAAAGTCCCAATAAAATATCCCTTTGGATAAACCCCAGATCTCACTGCACAGAGAATTTGTGAAATGACCCTTTATTAGAGTCTCTTGCATTATCATAAAATACAGTCCATATTCCTTTACAAGTCTCATATTAGATAACCCCCTTCCCCTCCCTATAATAATTTTGAACATATTCAATGTAAACAAAAGATGTCTGAATTCGCACAGCTTTCAATCCTCTTACCACAATCTGCAAAATATCTGCAGACGACGCCTGATCTACACGTGCACAGACATAATCTCACACACACTCATATATTAACGACAGTCTGTGTGTATAATAACCACACCCTAGCACTTACATCTTCACATATAGTATACACACGCGTGTAGTGTGTGTAGTCCACAGAATCAATGGCCATATTATGCATCGTGTGAACTTCTCGACACACATCGCACAGTGCAGACACCGAGAAAATTCCCCATCTACTCTGTAAATAAAACACTGAACCCGGTGATATTTCGGACTGCTGGCAGAGTCCAATCGATAAAATCGTTTGAAAATACTGTAACAGATGGTGCCCTGTGCTGTGTAGAGCGATACAGCCTCGTTTTTACTCAAATCAACGACGAGACTTATTAATGTTATTCTCATTCATCCCCCCTTTTTTCTTTCATGTAAAAATAGCTCAGCGCACCGTCCCGTCTCGCTAAAATGAACACACGAAGCATTACCTGGTGAAACTGGTTTTTGTGTCCTAAATAGGTAGCATATTTCCGCACAATGCATAACCAAGTCTCTCTGCCCCTGGGCACTCTCGCCATTGTCAAAAATTCCGGCTAAGAAAACTCGGGTTTTTTTGCCGACTTCACACAATTGAAAACGTCTTCCGTAACCCAAGGACTTAAGAATCTTAAAATTGTATCCGCTTACAATATGCTGAAATATTTCACACTATCGTGTTACATTTTTTCTCTCTCTCGCCCTCTACACAAAGTGTTATCCGAAGCAGATGTGCTGGATGCCACGTGTTAACAACCCGTTCGCAGTGTACGCTAGCAGGCGTACAGAAAATATCACATAACACATACCTGCGTGTACGGTGTATAATATACAATGGAGTTGGCCAAAAGTGTGCATGAGAATATTCGTCGTACATCAACGCCCCTTTCTTCTTCTAAATGCTGGAGATTAAATTCATCTACACCGTGGACTTTACGATAAATTATTTTCCCGATAAGATAGCCTCACCTGGCTTGAACGATGTCACATGGCGCTTCGCTATGCATTTCGCGGACAAATGTGACGTTTCGTGAGGTCATGACCTTTAGAATATCCGGCAACGTAGCCAATCAAACGGTCGGGTTAAGATCACATGGAGGTCGTTGGGTTAGTTCACATGATCATTTGGAGGGGTGAACAAGTTTACTTTCTAGGTGTGGCGGGAAAAGAGAATAGAGAGATTTTTAGTGCGAAAATGCAGGTGCCCGTTTTTCAAACAGTTTAAAGGGGACACTTCCGCAGTTTTGATGTTACACACGTGACACTATAATTCTATCCACTGGACAAACACTGAAGGAACTAAATTTAGTAGCCTAGCCTATCATTTATGGAATGATAATATGGCAACGTATACAGTACGTCTGAACATATATATGTGTACTTATAATATTTGATCTACAAGAAATTCTGAGATATTAGCTTAGTTAAATGCATTGGTAACTGGTGAAAATCTGAAGAAAAAAATTTCAAATGGGGGTGAAAATACAGAATGCTTTATTGCTTTATGTGTATAATTATGCAATTGATGAGTCTTGACAATTCTACTACACCATTAATATTAAATGTTGCGAATAATAATTATAATTTAGACATGTACATACATTTGTATATACTATAGATAATGTACATGTTATTTTTTTCACAATACATAGACTGAACACACAAATACAAAATATAAGAAGGCAAGGAAGTGAATTCGTTGTTTAACCTAGAAATTAATTAGCTATAAACTCTCGTACCCTTACAGAATTGATCTAATATGGTACAAAAATGGAAAACTTACCCAGCGGCAAAGACTTCAGCTATTCCACTGTAGACAAAATAAAATCCTCGAATTCTCCCTTCGATCCCCATCCTCCTCTATAAACAAAGAAAAAAAAGAGAAAATTTAATTCAGCTCTCGGACCTTTAAATGGAAAATGTGGCATCTGTTTTAGTGGCTAAGGTCATACCGGAACTGTGACCTCGGTAGCCAAGGAAACGACAGGGGGTGGCGACATTTTCGTGGGGATAAGATACAAATATTTGGACAGTTTCTAAGTTGGGGGTTTAAAACATTCCACATCGTTGGGTAGGTAGGGAAACAGGGTAGAAATCGTTATGCATCTTTATTTGTGATACAGAGAGAGAGAGAGAGAGAGAGAGAGAGAGAGAGAGAGAGAGAGTAGCTTTTCCCCCAACCTTTTAATTTTTTAAATGACTCAAACAATGAAAATTGAAACTAAGGTATGCAGAAAATACCCGCATTTTAAAGATTGAACAGATGCCCCGAAAATGTAGCGAAAATTTAAAACACCGACTTCAATTTATGCCCTTTTATTCGATTAAATAAAAGCTACATGGTGCCTTTTAATTCCCGATTTTGTGAATTTCAACAATGAGTGCTTCCCACAAGAAAATTCCCCCCGATACCATCTACCCCGCCGGGATAAGGTGCCACTTAATTCTTACTCTCTGTCCATTGTTAAATAAGGTGACATAATCAAAAGAAAGGGCCCCAGGATAACATATATTTATGGATATATAAATTCATTCGGTCGGCGGTTGGGAGAGAGAGAGAGAGAGAGAGAGAGAGAGAGAGAGAGAGAGAGAGAGAGAGAGAGAGAAACGGACAGAGAGAGAGACAGACAGACAGACTAACAGAGACACAGAGAGAGAAATTATCACTATAAACCAGCGTGAACATTATATTTAAAATGTATATATGCCATGCACAGCTGTTTACATACAAATTTCAATATCTGCGTAGTATATTGAACTAGCGTACGCTATCGATACAAGGTATACTGTACAGTTTGTATCACTATCATAATCAATTCACTTTGAGGCCAGATGTGCGGATAACACGTGAGATGGGTCCCCATTCGAAACTTGAGTCTACAATTATCATATTAATTTACAATAAGGAAACAAGTACGGAGCCAGTTTCCTTTTAAGCAGCTTCCAACTGACAACAAAATAAAAACATGTTTTTAAAAAACCAAATTTAAATTTTAAAAAAATCGGCCAAGGAAAACAGATAATTCAAATAAAAAAAAACAATATTTCGATTTTGATGAGGAGATGATAAACAAAATTCGGTTGGGATAGTTTCATGTATAGATGATTTGATATTCCCCTAATCTTTATATGCATTTAAGCTGCTTAAGGAGGCGTGTTGGTCAACAAACCACCCACCACATCTGCCTTGAAATTGTACATAAGATAAATCAGGTCATAACCTATTCATTAGTTAAGGAAAAAAGTTAGTTTAAATATTTAAATAACGTTCTATATATATATATATATATATATATCTTTATACATAGCTCTTCAACTGAAGGAGATAAAAAACGTCTAAAAATGGCTAGTGCCACGTTTTTATCGATATTGCTTTAATCGTTAAATACTGTTTAAAGCATTATCGAACGGGGTTAATCAGATAAATAGACGGGGCGGGGGTATATATCGATATACGCTGTCTTTACTGAATGAAGGACCTGAGAAAACGACATCATATACATGTTACTGCACTTTGTCTTTGTTTGATCAAGCGCGACCTTTAATCCCTTTATAACAAGGATAATCTCCAGGCATGATATAAGCGACCCGCCGGCTCAGACGGGTCTCTGGGCGGACTATGTCGCGTGCCGCCGTAACGTAGAAAACGTAGAATGTCGGGGGAAATTGTTCAAACCTGCCCCCGAGGTTTCGATTTTGACAAGTTATAAACATGCTAGCTTTGCACGCATATTGTAACCGCTATAGTAACCTCTGAGATAAGTTTTAAAGTATACATATTGATCTCTCTATCCATCCTCATACTCTCCATCTTTCTCTCTCTTTCTTTCCATATCTCTCTCTCTCTCTCTCTCTCTCTCTCTCTCTCTCTCTCTCTCTCTGATATTTCCTGACTCTGTATGAATTAACGCTGTTTCCTCCACACATTCAGAAGGATATAAAATTAAAAGTCATCCTAGAATTTCATACAAATACCCCTCCCCCTTTCTACGGAAAAGTTACAGGATTGCTAAAAAGGCCTTCTAAATTTTATCTTCATGTATACAGCCAGAAAGGAAATGCATGTAAAAAAAATCCAAACAACTGCAAACACGAAATAACACCAACCATCAAAAATTAATTGGCATAACAATAAAATAAGGTTATCTTGTGATTGCACTGATTGGTTGCATGCAAAAATTACAAGACGCGCCGAATGCGCTTAAATTTTTTTTTTTTTTTTTGTTTAAAAAGTTGCCCAGGCAACAACTCACAGATTTGTTTTCAATCGTCAGAGAAAAATTTATGAATTGCAAGCGCGAAGGCCACTTATAAATCAATACTTTAAGACGGAAGCAAACAGTTGAAAGAGATTTAAAAACCCTCTGTCCGTCCCTTCAGATAATTAACACACAAAATCCACCCCCCAAATTTAGAACCTGTCTATCAGTCCCAGTATTTAAATGGCCCAGCCCCTCCTTAAATCCCAGCCACTGCACAGCTAGGGACAGAGAAGAAAAGAAAAAAGAGTGACAGAAAAGAGAAAAGAATGAGTGAGAGAGAGAGAGAGGTTAAAAATATCCTTGATCTATCGTTGTATCCAGGCTTAAGATTTAAACGTCCAGTTTTTTATTCTCAGGTAAAACTTAATTCATTATCTACCTGAAAAAAGGCGTGTATACTAGAAGCCTTCAAGCATGTGTAGTTTCAAAGCTTTAACAGTCATCGTTCCGGAGACTTACAACAAACGAAAAATTTACATTTTAGAAAAAGAGTAATTTACATATAGTGTTGCATGTGTACGCAATGTTAAAATTCAGGCCTCGATTAACAGATTAAAAAAGTCTGCATACCAAACTGCTGATATAAGCAGTCTTTGTATTACACATTTTTTTAACTTTTATTCATTCATTCATTCATTCTTTCATTCATACAAGCACCATTTTGTTATATAACTCACTCAATATTTTTTTTCTTCTCAAAAAAAATTAACTTACTTACGAAATCATTCATAGTCATGCATTATGTTCCAGCTATATTCATTATAAAAAAACCCATTAAAACATGACACAATAATACTTAGTACGCACGATAGAGAGAATCGTGGGACTGAAAGTAGCAAATCATAAATAGATGTCAAATGAAAATGACTATTAAAACGTTTCGACGGCAAATCTACATTATGCCTTATTTGTATTTTATTGCAAAAGGAATTATTCGTGACTAAGATATATTATAATAGGGGCTTAAGCACAATTTGTAAAAAAAAAAAGTTTTAAAAATCTAAGTACTGAAAGTAAAGATAGGCGCAAAACCACTGGTTCGCACATACATGTAAAATGTAATTCATTGATACATGGTTTGAGATCTGATGAATCGGAAGTCGAACCTACGTAAAACTATTGTTGAGGAAGGGTTTGACTTTATAATGTATATAAACGTAACTTTTTCTTGAGCCATCCTTCATAAGATTTTATGAAGTTTGGCAACACAAAGCTTAGGTTAGCTATATATCAATAGGCTGCCAGAGCTTTGACATATTTGCAATAAATCAAGCCTAAAATTTCACGTACATTGGTCGCCTGAAACAGAATTAATAGTTTGATATCATCATGATTTTAAAATGAATTTTTATTTTTCAAATATTTTACAAATAGCCAAGAGTCATAGACAAGACCTAGAAAGACACCCCTCCCTTAAAAAAAAAAAAGATGCAATCATAACCATAAATGAAATCACAAAAAATTGCTACCCACGTAACCAATCATTTCAAACAATAAGGTATTCATATTATTGTAAACAAACTTGTATTGGCGTGCAAGATTTTTTTCGCGAGCATTTCTCGCTAAGAACCAGTCCTCGTCGTTTGATTTTCATAAAAACACAGGTCTAGATAAGGTTTTGTCGCGAACATTAGTCGTCGCGAACCAGTTTATCTCCGACAAATCGCGAAATAAAGTCGCCGCGAATAAAAGTAAGTTTACAGTATTTAATTAAGCAACTTATTAACGATTAAGTATATAGGAGTATTAAAATATCAAAACAATAGTTGATCCTTTGGATAATGTGAACGTTGAGACGCAAAAAGTATGTAAGTATCAAAAATAAATGTAGACCATGTATTTTAAGAAAACTGCAAACGAGGAAGTCAAGAGGAAGTTTGCTGCAGCGTAGCGTATGATACAAGAATGGTTTGATGGCGATGTGAATGGAGGTAAAAGTGGCGCGTCACAGCAACAGAAAGCGATTAAAGAAATAGCGTTCAAAAAGGCAACGGTTTAGGGGGAAAAAAGAAGAAAGAAGCATACACTTTTATTTCAATAACCTAGAGCAATACGTCTGCTTGCCAGACCTTTGGCTTTTTACTGGTACGCTAGCAAATGCAGCAATGGGGGGGAGGGGGGGGTAAAGACCAGTTTAATATTAATTGCACAGAATGTAAAAAAATATCGAATTTAATTTTACGCAGACTACTCAAAATACTATTTATTCATCTACAAGTACTTCCCGAAAACAGATAATTTTCTTTCAAATTAGGACCATTAGAATCATTTTCACTAATTTGATATCGATACTAGTGTAAGTTGCACACCGTAAAACTTAGATCTCTCTGTGACGTAACATAATTTTATACAAATATAGCTTTGTAATACGAAGAATTCCAGAACAGTCGAACTACACATAAGCGCTTATGATAATGATGATGTTACAGAAAAAAAAATCAATTATCGAACAAATGTAAACGCAACATTCTATTGTCAGAGGGAAAACTCTTCTATGGAGCGTAAATGTCAAGGAGGGAGATCTCACAAACCGGCCCAAGAGAGCACCGTGTGTGGTTTGAGTCATATTTTCTCCTCTAGTTACCCTGGCAACGTATCGTTGCTATTGACCCGTGGACGAAGATATCGCTTAGATTGCGAGGCCGGGAAACTATTGTCTTCTTTCAATTGTTGGTTTTGTACGAGAGCCACAATTGTCAATAATCTGTCTATGATGTCATCCCCCGGGGATGTGTAACCCACTTCTTTCCCGATAGACACTTTCTGACGGAGATGATCCCTCTTTAGTTACAATGTAAACACGAAACATTGCAAGACTCGCTTTTAAATATCGCTGTTCTTATATCGTCTCATCTTCCTTTGACTTTTATAAACTTTCAAATTTTGTCGATTTTCTCTTTATGAATATTCATGGTAATTCCATAAATACTATAGGAACAGATACCCAATGATGTTGATGCTATAATTGGTTAATGAATAATCATAATTCTCACTCATCTATAAAATAAAATTCCTGGTATGGATACCGGTTCTTTTAAACTTGAATAATTACATTTACATGTAGGCTTAAATTTCTTGAATAAATTCGAATATTCATGAATCTTCTTTACTTCTACTAGATGTATAATCATTCATTATCAAATTTTCGATCTTAATCAACAACAAAATTGCAGTAAATAACGATGTTTTTTTGTTGGGGGGGGGGGGGGGGCAAGATTATTCTACTAAAGAACCTTAATAAATACAAGATAATACCGTGCATCAACAATAACTACAATTATAGAGTACCCTTCTTACATATCACCCCCCCCCCCCTTTCCACATGTTTGATGCGATACATGTAGTCACACAAATTCGTTTAAAACTTATATCATAAGTATACATTTCCACATTCTTCGTCACCGAATAAAAATGGAAAATAAAAATCAATTTTACTCTATCACTACTTGTAAGGGTCAAATTAGAAGAACCATTCAACCTGTGTACTTGACAAAAAAGGAGTCATGTTTCGGAGAAAATACCCGCCCACTAATATTACCCATATACCTGGGGTCAGACATTTTTAGTTACAGGATAACCCCGTTATGTAATTCGCCGGTAGCAGGTGGTTTTATTACTTCCGAAGACGACCCCCAGCTGATCGACAACATAACAACGTAAAGTGTAAAAGTAGTTGGTTTTTGGCCCTCTCGTGAGACACGTCCCATTAAAGGAGAACTGCGAAGTACTTTGTTTTACGACAACCGAAAAGGAATTATACGACGCTTAATAATGATCATATTTAGAGTAATAGACTGATAATATATGTCTCGGAGAGAATATTAAGTCATGAAATGTTTGATAAAAACAAAATAAGATTCACTCGGAAAAAAAGAGTTTTTGTCGTTGCATCAGTAGATTTCTCGTGGAAATCACCGCAAATAAAATTCTTTCGTGTGAAAGTATGTGTGGGTTTGCGCATGTAATTGTACCGCGTATGTAGTTTGGAACCATCAAAGTGGTGTTTAACAGAGTCATATAATGAAAGTCAAGTGGTAACATCCTTATGCAACATAGTACTACATCAAAATCAGGTCAGCTCATGTATCAAAATGCGCCCCCAAAATGACTTCTGAACAGACATTTCTACATTAAAACTCGCAAATCCTGCCAAACGTCGTGTAAATGAAAGGTAAAAAACTTGTCAAACATTTTACATTAAAACCGCAATTCTTCTCGGAAAAACCGGAAACATCACAACAGGAAGAAAAAGAAAAGGAAAAGAAGGAAAGAAAAATAGGAGGAAAAATTCTCACATACCTGGTTTTAAACTTCTCATTGTGAAAAGGATGCAAAAAAAAACCAAAAAAAACCCCAAACCACGCAGTCAGCAAGAATCCGGTTTCTAATCATTGACAACATATATGTGGCAATCATGGTTTATGGCGAATCATAAAAAAGTTGATTTTGTTTGGCTTGCTTGAATAATAAATTCAATCAAGCTAGCATTGCCATTACACTAGCATCCATAACCAGTCTCGGCTTTGAGCGTTGTTAATCGTGAACTGGCGAGGCGACACGACAAGATAATTCGTTGATGGGAGTAAATGAGTTTATCAGATTATCTGTGCTTTGATTTTCACGTTTTATGACGTAACCGTCCAATTTACCTGTATAGACAGGTAAGATGATAAAGGGAGACCTCCGCCGCGAGCTATTTGTTGTCGTGGAGTCAACGAGTTCCTGCGCAGTGATGCGGTTATGTCCGTTGTACTTCAGGCTCCGCTGTACACAGGTAGCAACCTAACGTATGCATACTTCGCAGGTATTCTTTTGAGATGAAATGCTGGCTTTTACCTGTGTTGACACATAGCTGAGCTATTTTTGGCCTGCTAGGTTGTCGACTTATCTATTTATTTACATACATACTTGTATCTGCAACATTTACATAGGCATTCCAAAGTAGAGAAAGATAGGGACAAGATAACAAGTTGATACATATATATATATACATATATTGGAGAATCGTGTACGGGCTCGTATCTTATGAATACAGGTAATGAGGGAATTTGAGAAGTTTCAAAATTGCTTTTGTATTTTAATTACAAACTTTTTTTAAGAAAATTATTTTGATAAATAAAAAGAGTACAATTGTGAAATCTTGTGAAGAAATTTGAGTGATTGTTAGAGAATTAGGAAAGGATGACAAAAATCATTTCTATAACACGATTCCATATCTTGATTTGATTGCTGTTAAAAGAGATAACAATGAATGAGAAAACTCCGATTAAAACACCAAGGAGATTCGAACATTTCCTATACTACCGCGAAACCATAACGTACTTGTTACAGTATTTATCAGCATTTACAATGGATGTATAATTCAAAACAAAACACAGGATTTTATAAATATTCCTATAACGGAAGGTGCATTCCGATCAATGTACGTAATGCATCCAAATATGTAGTTCCATAGATTTCACAATTAAGAAAGGTTTCGTTGAAAAGATTTTAAAGAGCAAGTCTGCATGATGACTTTTAAAGAATAAATATATACACCCCCTTCCTCTCCGATTGACAAATCTTTGTTAGACCAATCTTTTAAAAATGATAAATTATACTCTACAGATTTAAATACTTGTTCTATATTATACACCAAGAAAAAAAAAGCGTCTTTGTGTCAAGACTTACGGAAAAATTTGTACAATGTTTCAAATTTGACGGTCAGTGATTAAAATGTCACAGCAAAGTAATTTGCATTCTGTTTATCATGCCGATTTTTTCGGCTGATTATCTTCTTAAAAGAAAGCGCTATTTATTTTCGCTATCGTGCAATGATTAAATAAAGACGCATACCAGACCAAATTTGATTTAGAAAAAAAAAGAACAAAGCGTCTCTGTGACCTAGACGTCAAAGGCGATATTGTAACGTCTTTTAAATGTTTTCTCATTTGTTCTCTTAACATAAAGCAAAAGAATAAAGCTGTTCAAAAATTCCAGCTAACTCAATTTGAGAATGTTATTATTTTTTTTTTTTAGAAATATTTCATGACTTTTGATTGTAAAAAACATTCAAAATATGTAAAATCAAAACAATCTTATGCATGCCTAATGTTTATGAGTTAGTGAATGAATAACAGGTGAAAATCCATGATTTTTTTTTGGATTATATATCGTGAAAAAATTTGAAGTAAATTGATATTGATAATAAATATATTGATATGAAATGCCTTAATCTATATTTCAAAAAATTAAGGAAAGCGATTAAAACTGTTTATCTTTGCAAGGAAAGAACAAAATCAAAAGTCGATCAATTGTTTCGTCTAATAGTCAGATTGTAAAAAAAAAGGTCCAACACTCAGCGCATCATTTATTTACAGAGTTGTTTAAGGGTTCGTCCCTTAAATTTTATACAAATGCATACAGCTCGGCAATTAAGTGATCGCACGCTCGGTTATATTACAAAGATAATTGGATTAGTTTATGCACGCAATAACTATTAAACAAAGCTGCTCGTTAAAGAGGGGCATGACGTTAAAGTAATGACCAATTCAGGATTATAGCTTTATTTGATTGAAGTTAATCCAAGAAGATAAAACCTAAATCGTTACTCCGCCAAACAAAACGAAAATAGAACTTAAGAATGTAAAAATATGGCTAAAAAAAGTCATAACATTAATGTTAAGATCAATTCAAGATCTGTTGATTCAACTGAAGTTAGTCTAGGGAAAAACCCACTTAATCATTACCCCGCCAAACAAAACGTTTTTAATGACTCTGACAAATTCCGGAAGTAACTCCTACCGTATAACAGCGGGGACGGAGAGCGGGGGATTGATGGATATGACTTAAGTTTGCGTGCTCGGGACCATTTGAGTGCTGTTTCCCGATCTCTAAACGTTAATCATCCGTCATTATTAGCTACAGATAGTCTTCAAATCCCGCGGAAGGATATCACAGACACGACCTGATCACCTATTGATCGACGAATTCTAACGCTACTAATTCCTGCGCATAAAACAATTACGGTCCCTTGACTCCATCTTGATCTAAAAGCCTTCTCCTTCTTCCATCTTTCTGGCGCCATCGAGAGGATTGCAGTGCACCATTGGGACGCATGGTGCAGGCGAAAGATCCCCTCCGCCGGCACGCAATGCAAATTAAAGCCAAGCTGTAACAGACGGTTCGGAATATCGATCCCGAAGCAATATACTCAGTGCAAGAACGATATAACTGAATTAATATCACTCAGTTGAAAAGAGAAGTGGTTGGATATGAAACATCCCTGTGTTGTAACCGCTATAATTACCAAAAGGACTACCATATTTCCGACCCATTCTTAACTCTAACAATTGCCTGTGATTGGTTGGGAAACTTGCCTATTACAACTGATTTACTATAAATATGATGTCGTTACAATTATGGCGGGGATGATTGAATCTGAACAAAGGAAACGAGCCGGATGGTTGAATCTATTTAGCAATGAACAATGTATGCGTCAACCCTAAACTCGTAGTATAGTATCCGATGTCATCAATAGGTCAACTGATTACTCTCTCTCTCTCTCTCTCTCTCTCTCTCTCTCTCTCTCTCTCTCTCTCTCTCTCCTCTCTCTCTCTCTCTCTCTCTCTCTCTCTCTCTAACATTTCAAATTCCCTAAAAATTTATAAATGCATGCGTCAGGCAAATTAATTTCATTCCTAAAACTATCCCTCACACGTATGGCCTATTTATAATCACGTGATTAAGATTAACGATCAGAAATTGCTTGATTTCATTAAACAGTAACTGTAGCACATAACTGATAAAAACGTTGTTGATATTTTTCAACTCTTAAACATAAAAAAGAAAATTCGTTTATACTTTAGATGTTGAAACAGTATTATAGACAATAGAATGAAAAAAAAATCATAAGGTATTAAAACAGTGGAAAATAGAACAACCGCATTCACATCTAGAACGCTAAATGGTACATGTAACCTTCTTTTACCGAGATTTAATATCATAAAGTGAATACTCACGCTTATTCCTTCGTATGTATGATCCAATTTGCATAGTCCCGTAATAAATCCATCCCGAATGAAGAGTTTGTGTAACTCGGATTTCCCTGTCCTGCTTCCACGATGGAGAATTAAGCAGAGCCCAGTCTGGAAGCATCCTCTCGATGCGTGAGGCGAGGATTTATTATAATTTTTGTCTGCATCCTGTGTGCTGGGAACAATTGGAAGAAAAAGAAGGGAGAAAAATCAATAAAAAGGTCAAAGAGGTACAACTAATCCGTGTCGAAGGGACGTTTGGTAGAAGTGGAAAATAAAGTTTTCGGATTATGGTAAAGAAGTGCACAACCTTATCAATCTCTTGCACTGACAACTTATTTTTTTCTGTCTCTGTCCTCGTCAATTTTTGGGACTATCCATAAGCCCCCCTCTCTCTCTCTCTCTCTCTCTCTCCTCTCTCTCTCTCTCTCTCTCTCTCTCTCTCTCTCTCTCTCTCTCTCTCTCTCTCTCTCTCTCTCTCTCTCTCTCTCTCTCATTTTCTGTAAACGCCCCCCAATTTCCCTCTACTTTCTGTATCTTCTGGCTATTTCCTTTCTTTTACATTCATTGATAATCTGAACCCGGACACATTTTTCTTCCTGCTCTAAGTGGACGTAATGTTATTTTTTGTTTGCTCTTTATTTCCCTTTTAACCATAAATGATCATTCGCCAAGGAAATACTATGTATACGTAATTCCTAAACTGGCTTCATGAATTCTACAATAGCGGTGTGGCTTATCCAGAGTCACGTGATTTACATCAGGGAAATATGAATAGTGCATTACACTAGTGGAAAACGCCGTGTCCTAAAATTCTTCAGTGTGTAATGTCCTTAAATGGTCGCCTTGGACCTTTTCCCAAAATACAGTATATGTTTGGGTCCATAGTTACTATGTTCGTTAAAACTGTATTTAGATGCAATAGTTATTCTGAATAATCATTTTCTACACAATTAATCCTGACTGTGGAGACAGGAAGCGCCGCCATGTTTGTACGTCTTGCTCTACTTCCCGGAACGGAGACTCGGGAAATCTGAACAATGGAAAATGTTGTTGTTTTCTAGTTCTGAATTTTATGGGTTTTTTCAGCTCGCTTGTTTGACAGTACTGCATTTCCTTTTAAAGAGAGAGAGAGAGAGAGAGAGAGAGAGAGAGAGAGAGAGAGAGAGAGAGAGAGGGGGGGGAGGGAGAGATGTTGTCTGAGTTTGTTCAGACCTTATCTACAGTTTGAATAAATTACGTAGCCGATTTTGAGTCTTTTCAGTGTTTCTTCCTCATTGATAACAGTTCTTTTAACAAAGCTTAAATTTTTGAAATCGTAGGGAGAAAATTACGAGAATAGAATTTTAAGGGATTAATGAAATAATCCGTACAGGCCTTAATTCACTTGCAATGAAACAGTCGATAGAAAACAATTTTAGAAATACAGCTTTTGCAAAAGCAATTTAATCACCAATCATTCCATCCCCTTAAACAATGAAAATGAAACGGTTAACCAACAAGAGGAGCTAATTAATTTTAGCCGACCTAACTGCGTACAAGTTTACTATATACACTGACCTATAAAGGAACGGGCTTGCAGCCATCTTGTCCAACTCCAACATATGCAGAACACTTGGATGCTCTCATTAGGGACAGCTTCTGACTTCAAACGCTTCGTTCATGTGATTTTACACTAACGGAAATCTCTTCCTCTTAACTCCTTTGTAATTGTTTCTCGAACAGGAAGAATCTTAATCTCCAACAAATCACGTGGTTTTACAACTTCCGCTTATTTGGACTGTTTGTAAGTGCTTTAAAGTATGGAAGAACTAAATAAATGTACATTGGAGATTTTTGTCGTGTTTTAAAAATCCGTTTTTAGATAAAAAAGAAGACAAATGTATGAAAATATATTTGTCTTATTAAGTTCTTACAAATGCACGATTAATTTAATAAGAAATCAATAGATTGATTAAAAAAAAGTCATATATGCATCATCAACAGACATTTTTAATAACTTTCTTTCCTATATTCAAACACTAATATATTTTAACAATTCATTTCTACTTTGAACGGTGATTGTTCTTATTCATTTTGTGAAAAATCACAAAAACCTCGTGGGTCCTAAATACTGAGTAAAAATGACAAGTGCGTTTAACTACCGGTCCCTAGTAATGCATGATCTCACTAAACTCCCCCCAAAAGACCCGTATGTAAATCGCCTTTCCATTCCGTTTCTATATCTTCCAAACAATAAATGCCAAAATGAAAAGAAATCGAAAATGCAGATTTAGCAGAAATTTGGCCTTTACGGGGGAGGAACACGACAGAATCATTTAGTCTTCCGGATGAGAGATTAGAAAATGTCAATGACCAATCGCAGTTCAACCGGAAGTCACGTGATTTGCCCTTTTCTGCCACGCCGTTATCAATCTGGCGACCATTAAAAAGTCTGTTCGTTACGTTCTGATTACTAGTTGAAGAGTCAACTACGAAGTATGATGGTATACAGTGAATACAAATGATACAATATATAAATATATGAAAAAGCCTTTTTTCAGAAATTGTCTTGCTTATTTTGGGTTTTTTGTTCAACAACACATGGTGTTTATATTGATGAAAGATGTTACATAGAGCTAGTATATCAAACATTTTTCAATTTTAGTTTCCCAAGTTTATAAGTGCATATGTTGGTCTTGAAGAGGCCGTAATCTTACTTTCTATCAGCAATACTGATTAAAAAAAAAGGCAAGTAAAATGCCTGGGTTTACAAAACGGCTTCATTACTCGACTAGTACAGCTATAAGTCTTAGGTCACGAGTTTGAATGCTTTTTGATGAAATGTGCCACGTGTAAATTTACGTATATTTTACACTTTTTTTGTTTAATAATTGTAATGTTGCATTATTTTAGTACTACATGTTTTTTTAATAAAAAAAGTAATTTCCTAATGGCTTATTAATTTTTTAGCATGATTTTAATCTACACTAATTTTTACTGTTGATTTGCTAAGCACCGAGTAGCACTTGTACAATTTACTGCGTGTACACTCCTCTCAACGTCATCATCACATGCCACTACTATCTACTAGTCTATAACAATTAAAATTCAGTGCACATAAAAAGGCAGCCTTATTATCAATGGTACTCTTTGGTTTATCAAGAGTTCTAAGTAGCATCAGTACAGTGCACTGTGTAATCACGTGATCTACGTAGTCACGTGTGTATAGCTCCTACCATTGACTTCCACTTGAGTCCCCTTTTTGGAGTTTAATGACACTCCTAGACGTAAGTACCCGCCGTTGGTCACGTGCTCATTGCATCGTTCATATGACTGTGAGTCTGCTAGGTTTTTGTGTTTGTTAAAGTCCATTTTTAAAACCAAGGTAGAGGACAAAACGCTCATCCATCCTACCCCCCCCCCCCACCCACCCAACGGCTCCCCCACCCCACCCCAACCAACCCCCCTCCCCGTTATAGTGTTGGCGATCATTTAGGTATGAAACCTTAAATCTCTCATCTAGGAAAAATAAAGCAAGAACAACGAACCAGTGTCAGTTATCATTCAGCTATTGCTACCTTTTTTATTATTAAAAAGAAGAAAAATTGTTAGAAGTTGATTTTAAAGGACAAACGATAGTTTGGATGTTTGATGGGATTCATATGATGATCATTTATCAGTCACATTGTCTGTCTGTTCGTCTGTGTCTCCAACTGTCGTATGGGATGTCTGTTCATTCGTATGACTTATTTTATCTCTCCATCTATACATTTTCACGTTGTAAATGTTGAATTTAACGGGTGGCAGTAATTTAGTATTTACTTCCACCCGGTAAATTCAAAATTTACAACATGAAAATATTCTTATCCATTTTCCTCTCTGTCTCTCTATCTATTCCTGTCTGTCTGTCTGTCTTTTCCTCATCTCTCTCTCTCTCTCTCTCTCTCTCTCTCTCTCTCTCTCTCTCTCTCTCTCTCTCTCTCTCTTTCTCTCTCAGCTACACCACATTGAACATTTCAATACTTGCATAAATGCATACCATACCCATTTAATTAATACCCGCTCTATTGCTTGCTAATTGCTACCCCCAATTTATGGTCCAAACAAGGAGAAATGTGGGTGGATTAAGACGAATCAATAACAAGGATATTTAATCCGGCTGATATTGGACCAAAAATAGTTATTCCCTTCTCACCTAATCAGAGACCAAACACTGTTCTACTCTCGTCTTTAGCCAGCCCTTTTAACTTGATATGCTTGAATTGCATGCATTTGGGTCGATTATTGTGTACCAAAGAACAGAACACCCCTATAATCCCCCTCCCTCCCGCCATCACCCCCTTTCTCCCACCATACAAGAACATGAAAACACCGCATGTACGGAATTTTTTTCTTCTTTTAAATCTTTTTAACAACATCTCATTTTGTAGATTTTCCCAAAACGCAAAATTCTAGGAAAAGTGGGAACACAAAAATATGAATGGAGAAAAAGCAGTCCATTTTTTTTTTTAAAAACAAGCATACCATGGGAATGTACAATGTATACGTATACAAAAAAAGTTTGTACATTTTCTCCATTGTAGTGTTATGCGGCGTGGAAAGGATACAACAGCACGGGTTCGATCTAACCCTCCCCCCTCCAACCCACTCCCGTACCCCGGTACCAGCTGGAACATAGCTCCACCCCGACCCCTACCCACCATCATTACCACGGACATAGAGAGTTTGCAACAGAATTTACACACCCCCCAAACCCAACCCCCCACCCCTACCCACCACGGACATAGAGAGTGTGCAACATAATTAACACACCCCCAAACCTAACCCCGTTCCCCGGTACCAGGAAGCTAGCATCACCCCACCCTACCCACCATCTTGACCACGGACCTTAGCCCCAAGCCCCTGTAGTAAAAGACGTTCAATGACCCACTCATGACCCAAAATCTTAATTATAGATGACCCGTATATAAAAATTATCAACAGCAGTATCATCCATCTTTCTTTTCACGCATTGTATACTGTACACATATAGTGTCTATGGTGGGAAAATGTGGACGAAGGATCATATAAGTCATAAGGAAACAAACTCACAATAAAAACCTTCCCGTCTAGCGCGCCTAAATCATTTCATGTATAAAGTAACCCCCCCCCCCCCCCCCCCCATAAAAAAAAAAGATAAAAAATATTCATCTACCTATATACAAGGACATTTTAGTAAGTTAACACAAATGTGATTTATCGTACCGGAAACATAACACGATTGGCTTACCTTAGTCTGGAACAAGAGCTAGGGTACACCGGAGTCCGGAACATCTCTGGGGTAGAGCCGCGCAGAGTTTTCTAGGTCAACCATCGTCATGTATGATGCATAGAACGAGACAGAGACAGGGAGATAGAGAGAACGAGAGAGCATGGGGAGGAAATAGGCACGTCACGCTCTGATAAACTCCAAATATGGAAATAATTGTTAATACAAAATTCATTCAGCGCTTAAGCGGTGAAGTGGGCAATTTTCCGGCGGTGTCTGCGTGTAACAACAATGTAAAGCCAGTCTGCTATTATACCGATACTTCCATGTCATGTGAGGCGCTTGTTTCCGACTCACTGAGGATAGGAGACAAACTGAGCAGATTCGGTTACACGCGTTTGTATGCAAAGTATGAAAATCAATAGACACAGGAGCATGGAAGAGGCTACGACCCAGCAAAACCTCTGTATATAATGCGGCATAAATAACGAAACATCGCCTTATTTACATATAATGGACATTTGGGAAAATTGGGAAGTTGTAGAGAGGGTGGAAGGGGGAAGCAAAAAAAAAAACAGTTTCAAATTCATCTTAATAACAATTCAGAACCTGTTAGGCTGTTAAACTTTTCAATGCCACGTAAAAACCAATGGAAGACTAGGATTTCAAAACACATGTCACATTTTATTATTGATGGCGTACTTTTATAAAACGCTATTTGCTTATTCAGCAGTTTTTTTTAAGGCTAATAAAAAAAATCAACCAAAAACATCCCTTTACCCTAAAAGAAAAAAAGGTCCAAATAGAATTTAAATAATTAAATAGAGGGTGGGAATTTTCTTCGGAAAAAAGGAAACTTAAAATTCATTAATACTATATCGTTTGGCGATAAAAGTCCCGATCTTGCAAATATGGAAATAACAGGTCTGTCACAATAAGGCTTGATCGTATCTTCAGGGAATAAGAAGATATCGAGAGTAAATCACCAGGCTGAAGGAGAATTTTAAAAGCTTTTAAATTACCTCTATTGTTGACAGTAGATTAAACGCAGAGATAACCCCGATTTTTTCTGATTCACTCTTTCACTATCTTTTTCGCCGATCAACTGCGCCATTGATATGAGTTATCTGCCTTTTCCGTGATCATTGTTTGCAACAAGCTTGACATCTCCTGTTTTGTTGGTTGATAAAAAATATAATGCTATTGCAGGTATAATCTCTATAGAAAATCGACAATTGTTTCAACTGCATACCCGTACATGTTTGTGTTAATTTACCAAAACTCCGGCTGTATCGAATTGCTCTGCATTCTCTCACCAGAGGGCGTTCTACAAAAGCTTTCCAAAACTTGTGTAGCACGCGCTCTGTTGAGAGAATTATTGCTTTGAAGTGCCGTTTGGCCGTCCATGTTAACGCTTATACCATCGAGAAGAAAATACTGATCTTTACTTCGGACAAATACTTTTAAATCTGGTTAAAGGAATTGTTCTGATGACCCTAAACATAGAAAGACCGTCATTCTGCGTGCGCACGCTGTTTTTGATATGTACTTTATATGAATATATGCGTAATGAGGCAGTATGGTCAACATCTCTCTAACAATGGCTAATTTGTCTTATCTTTTATTTTATGAAACATTACGCATTGCGCTTTTTAAAGCAAATAAAATATTATGCATCGTACAAACTAATCGGAAATTATACTGCATACACTCTTATCATATGATTAATCATTTTTGTCATTTTGTGTAAAAGATGTTCAAGATATCTTAAAATTTGAAAGCGTTTACATATTTTCGTACAAAGCTCTTTTCATTTGAAGGAAATTAACGTAAATTGACTTGGAGCAATAAAACAACTTGTTTCTTACATAGGACGTTTTTTGTCATTCTGTTCTGATTTTAAAAAAAAGTAAAACTATTTTTTAGATTACATGAGAATATTAGATTTTATGAATAATGTGAAATCAATACAGGTAAATGCCATGTATATAATATTAAGTATATGTACAGACGGAAGATGTAGATAGATGTTTGTTTAACAAGGCAAACGAAGAAAGGAAGTTTAACATCTTTAAAGCGGAAAATAAAGACGAGAAAAATTGGATTTTGAAATCATTGTTTCCGCATCCACATGACAGCAGCTGCTTACATTGTACATTTTTTTTTTTCAGATAGACATCTGATTTTATTTGTCATTTGCTATTTCTAGCAATTTTAAAGGTATTCGACAGGTTTTGCTATTACACATCATACGTTTTTACCTAATCCATCGAGGTGTTCCGATTGGAGTCACCAGGCGTTCTTGTTCAGACCTTATTCTGCCCTTTATATTTTGTAGGCCTATGCTTGTCAGAAAACAGTTATGCTTGCATCCTTTGTTGAACAGAGCACCGTGATGGAGCAAAAGAACCAAAGTTTGATTACAGCGACAACTGGTAATTAAATATTAGATGATTATTTTTTAAAATGAAAATGAAAGTTGAACATTCTATGAAATTTCTATATGCCTTTCTTTTATTACAAGCAAGGGTTCTGGTTTGCTATTTTAGATACAAATGAACATTTTATTGGCATTGCACTTCCTGTTGTCAAAGTCTAGTTAGCAACTGGTAAAATCTCGTAATTTTTAGACTGGGTCACGTGACCCCGTCTATTAGTTTACTGTCAGCCGAAGTCTCAAACCGGAAGGCACGCGTAGAACACATGAATTGAGTGTACGCGTAAGAAAATAGTGCAGAAAGTTTTCATTCATATCACTAAATATATATTATAAAAACACGCATTAAATCTTTACGAGCCTTCTGTGTATAAACCAAATTCTATTTAGAAAATAAACAAATAGTTTTATTGATCAAAATATTCTTAATCGGGTTCAAATGTGGAATGAGTTACGTAACTGAATGCACAACGCCGTTGGCGATTCAGTTGGTGTCCGAGCTCATTAATCAATAGAAGAGGTTGAAGGTTGAATCGAAAGTAAAGTTCCCAAACGCAATGTGCCATTTTTGAAAAGTCATGAATTTTTTTTTGACAATCTTTCACTTGAACACTACTGAACTTCATGCGCAAGCCAATTTAGTTAAAATCATGACGGATTATACACAGATGTCTTACATATTAAATAGGTGTTTCATTGGCTTGCAGTCTACTTGTGGTATGACTGCTGTTCGTCTCTAAAAGAATTGTGTACATAGAAAATAAAAACAAGTCTGAATTTGCCTACTCGTTCGTTGTCTCTTTAGTTAATTAAACTGAATTTAAATTTTGAACAATGCATTGTAAGCAAACTTTATATAGATTATACATTTTGGGTGACCAATAGATCAAATAATATACACAATCTTATCGATTGAAGAACCAAGTTAAATGTTAATGTTCATGTGTTCCTGCTTAGTTGGAATCAGGCTTGGGGTGAATTACATTGTAAAGTACTGCATTACATTACCATTACTTCATGAATTAGGGAATTAAATATTATCATTACTATTACTTAATTTTCTTAATGTAATGCATCACACTACCATTACATGAGTAAAGTAATGCATTACCATTACCATTACTTTGTGAAAAGTCAATACGTTTTAAAAAAGTAATTTAAAAGCTAAATAAAGAGTTTATGTAAATGTTTTATAGATAAAACATGCTTGAACATATTTATGGTTTATGTTCACTATCAGGTTCAAATTTAATGACTTATTCAAGATTGCTGTTGCACTTGTGGTTCTCAAAGTAAGGTTGGTCCCGTAATATTTACACCTAATGGCGGAGTTGCCAATCTCTGTTATTTATGTCTCTGATTTTCGGAGAATGATTTTTAATGCAAGGAACGGTTGTATCGTAATTCGTGTAGGTGATGCACGAGTTTACACAAAAAAGTAGTAAGTGGCGAACGGATTTATTTTTACCTATTAATCTATTGATTTTGCATGAATCGCTGCAAGAAAATCGTGTCAGATAAGTCGGTTTTAAAAATCAAAATGGCGACCGTGACAAACCCTTTTATTGTTAGAGTACTTATTGTAAAAAGAAATATTTCTAGCGTCAGGTGCCTGTGTTTGTCATCGGTATACAAATGTTCACTTTGTTAATTCAACAGTTTGAGAGTTTTCGGGGTTTTCATAAACCTTGTATAACGGATATCGTCCGACTTGTTGATTTTCCCTTGGACCACAAAATTGAATAAATCTAATGATTTAAATTATCTACCTTGATATAGTTGTTTTGATTTTCCCGGTTAGTGGTAATTTTTAATTTTTTTCCTTGGGGTCTTATTTTACATAAAATACCGTTGTGTCAATTTTCTACAATTATGAAGGCCGGGATTGAGCAAAATTTAGACAAAGAATCAGACAATTGCAAAAAAGCCGAATTAACATAAATTGAAACAACTAATTCAAACTCATAATTTGGGAAGCATATTCGAGGAAATCAAGGACAATTACAAATTCAAACTTTCGGGACCCCGTCTTTCAGTACTCTCAGTACTTTGATTAGACTAGAGTCGGAGCTTGTTTAACGAATTATTTGATCTTTTTATTCAAATGGCTTGATTGAATTTAAATTGCTTTATACCATAGCTAAATAAACTGAGGGACGAACAAACAAACACAACCTAGTTTGACCTTTCTATAAGTTCAATAATCAAAGTCTTGAAATTCCAATCATGTTCTTACAGGAAAAGCACCATTTATAAATCAAGGTTGAAAAAAAATCTTTAAAAAAAATGAAACTCTTTAGTTGACCGAGCTCCATTCTTTCATGGTCAGCCGAAAATGATCTCATTTATAAAGAATGTTCTTGACTGAGAGAACTGCTGTTCGTAATAATATTTACGCGAAGTTCAATTCGAGCAATTAGGCGTCCCAGGCTTTTTTTTAAAAACCCGTGTCTTCTCAAGAGTTCACCGTCCCATTATTTTATCTATGTATATATCTATGTCCAGAGTCCGTCCTTTGATGAAATGTTTGACATACCTGTCATCAGTTACCTGTGTCGTACCTGAGCACACACCTTGATTAAGAGGGTTGGATGGTCACGGCCATTTTTAAAAACTTTATTTGTCTCCTTAAAAGAAGAACTCTTTGTAAAAGAATAGGACTATTTGGACTTTTCTGTAATAAAGGTTTTATTTTTATGGCAAAAAAACATATTCAAAATCTTAAAATAGCTCTTATAAGTGTTTTGTTGGGCTTCCGGCCTTCCTAAAACACTATGAACGGTTCCCATTTCGTTAAACCTTATACTGTAAATATACGTATTATGAATTCACGCTCACAGTGAAATCAGTTTTATTCCGCTGATTATAAAAATTCTGTTATAAACTTATCAGATACAATGATACCTAAATATCTTCGTTATATTAAATAGGGTAGAAGAGCTGGATTAAGTATATTGAATCAAAACCACGATAAAATATATGAAATATATGGTCAACATCACATAAATGGTTTTTCGACATTTTATAACTTTCGCGAAAATAATGATATTATAGAAGGAATAACACACATGAAAAAAAAAACCCCTCAAATTAACAGTATAATTATGATTCTGAAAGATATAAATTTAATGATAGATAAACTGTACATATGTCAGTTTAAAAATAACGATTCGTTATATTATTTTTAACACTTTTTTAGACAGACAACAATAAGTTTGATATTCTGAGCTGATATGTAATTATCATATGAAACAGACCATTCGACAAGGTATGTACAATTACTATTAGCCAGCTGCGGCCCTCCATATGAAATAGAAGCTTCTTTTGTAGTTCACGTTTATATTTCATTTCATTTTCATGTACAAATTATGGTCCAACATATTTGATTTTTTTTCAGTTTAAATTTTTTTTTCACAATATTATCGTTAGCTAAAAATGAACATTGCTTTCAAAACTTCCAATCTTCAGTTTTGCTTTAAAAATTCATATTCACCATAGCCAAAGTCAAAGAAAAATGCGGAACGTGGTGTCAAAATCATCATTGAATAAAAACATTTTTGCTCTGGAAATATGATTTCAAGAAACTAGAGAACACAAGCACAGATCGTTGTCTTTATTTTGTACATAATTAAGATAAACGATCACCACTGAATGACCCTATTCCCGGAAACCGCTCTCCGGTCGTGTTCGGTCTTCATTTATAATTGATGTTTTCTGATTTCCGAGCCCGATTCTGTGCCACTTCGTCGATGACTGAACTCAGTAATGAGATTTGTTTCTCGGTTTGAGTTACTGTTCAGCGGTTTCTTCCAGGAGTGGACAACAGACCAAAGGATAGATTGCCCTAATTGATCATTCGGCTCTGTTAATAGATAAATTAGATTTTGTTGAGAGAGAGAGAGAGAGAGAGAGAGAGAGAGAGAGAGAGAGAGAGAGAGAGAGAGAGAGAGAGAGAGAGAGAGGTCGTTTTTTAATGACTTTTGCGTTTGTATAAATTACATAGTACACAGATCAGTACAAAGATCATGTAAAATCTTACAGTCTTAATATCATATAAAAATTAAATGCCCCCTCTCTATACTTGCATGATCTGAAAGCACTCTATCATACTGTATCATTGCAATCTAAGGGAAAACCAAATAGATATGACTCGATTATACCAAAAATACACTTAAATCATAGAGTTCTATGGTATCGTTGGTCTCTTGGGGAACCCCTTATATTGAACCTTTTCTGAAAATTAGGTTATTTATATACACAGCTAGTGAACTTCATTCACATGTGACCTTTGATAAATCAGATAATGATATCCAACAGTATCAAGTTTTCTGATCAGTAAGCATCTATGCGGCATCACTTCTCACCTAGAAATGTATGGTAACTGAATTGTGGCCGGCTGATCATATATATTTATCAAGGATCACTTGTTTTTGTCTGTCTGTCTATCTGCCCGCCTGTCCCTTTGTTCATCCGTCCGTCTGTCCGCCCGTCTGGTCGCCTGTCCGTCTGTCCTTCCGATGGTCTCTATATGTGTATATATCTCTCAAACATAACTCTTTTACCTCTCTCTCTCTCTCTCTCTTTCTCTCTCTCTCTCTCTCTCTCTCTCTCTCTCTCTCTCTCTCTCTCTCTTCTTTCTTTACCTCTTTCCCTTTTTTCTAACATTTAACTAAGCAATACACAATATAGCAAAAGCGCGAGAGAAACAAATGGGCTTAAAAAACATGTGCCAAAACTTTGTCTGCAGAACGCGGTCCAAAAACCCGAATCTGTGGGTGATCCATCAAACGGGAAAGGGTTGCCATGGAGACCTGGAAGTTTGGAGGCGCTCTGGGACTGATTTATGCGACTGCATGGCGGCGAACGTTAAAAATCAATCGGTTTGTCACCTCGAGTGACTAGAGTGCTGGTCTCGTGTTCACTGTTACCATGGAAACGAAAGTCTGGAAAGTCAGATATCGGAATGCTGATGATTTCGGGGGCAGAGTCTCGGCTGAGGGTTTTTACTGTCTGATCGGTCCCTTGGGGTTAGGGGTGGATGTGTGGTGGTCCATTAAGCATGTAGACCCCCCCCCCCCCCCATTGCATTTTTCATAATGATAAGAAAGAAAAATTGAGCAAGCTTACATACGTATACCCCACACTTCCCCATTTCTTAACAATGATACACATATATAATGAATTGCAAGGCGCGCGTTAAATGCTTATAAAAATTGAAAAAGTTCATAACTTCCAAAACTCATCAGCTCAAACCTTTCCTGCCAAAGAATTTCTTTGTCTTTAATAATAGCAAAATTTTAATTTAAAAAGGGCTGAAATTATAAAAAAAATATAGTGGATTCGGAATTTTGCTTGCAAAGTGTTTATTACTATATTCAACACATGACCGAAATTCTAAGTTCTGGAAAAGGGTCGGTCTCAAAAAACAATGATTACCTTTTGTAACTTCGTTGCGTGGGGTATGATTAACTGTCAGATTAAATCAAAAGTTAACCATTCAAAACTGCAATTTCGTTAATGCACATAAAACATTGCATTCTAAGAAGTTTAGATAAATGTAATATTGTAGTGAAAACTTTATTTTTCTTGAAAAGTTTAGCGATTAACTATACCGTGATATGAAAAAACGACTACTCTGTGTATTACATCCAAACATAAAAAAAGGAATGAAAAGATGGGGTACTATTAACTAAATAGGATTATAGCCGAACAGAAGAGACAGTAATAGATAAAACGTTCGAGTGAAATACCGAGGATGTAATCATGTAGAAATCACTAGATCAATTGTTTTATCAAGCATCAAAAGATAAAATAATGCATATCGAGATAGAATTTTGCTTGAAATGTGTATATTACCAACATACTTAAAACGGATTGTATTTGAAAAGGCATCTGATTTTATTTTGTCAGTAGTGTAATTTAAAAAAAAACATGCTGCAATTTTAACAGATTTCTTGTAAAATGTGAACTTTTATGCAAAACAGAGCCACAGGCAGAAGGACAAAAAAAGTTTGTTCTTGTTTTTCGATCTGTAGGGAGGGGGAGGGTTGGAATAACGACACTTTTAATAGCTTATATAAGTTATTAATAACTTATCAACCATACAAATGGCTTACACAAATCAAACTTCTTGTTGACACTCGTTAACTTATCTCATTGCAGCATTACCTCTATATCCGAAGGAAGCTCCAATGATGGTTGTACACGGCCATCAATCAATCCCTGACAAATGATTATGGACGCATTAACCTAACAAGCAGAAACAAATAAAAACCGTTCATTTTAACAAAAACAGAATTGAAATATTATACATACATGTACAGCAGTACGGTGGCCGAGTGGTTAAGGCGTTGGACTTAAGTTCCAATGGACGAATGTCCGCGTGGGTTCGAACCCCACCCGTACTAATTTTGTTATTTTTTAGTTGATCAAGAGCAAACAGTAGTTAGTACTGACTAACAATTTTGTCATCCATTGGGTCTCAGTGTGAAAATATTTCAGTCAACGTTATAATGCATTGTTGAAATTTAGAATTTTTTTTTTGTGAGAACATAAAATTTTACACAGATTCCGAGTAAACTATCGCGAATTGCCAAACATACCGTTAAGATAGCATTGACATACGGAAATAACGCGAAATTAAGTCCATATTGAAACACAATAAATAAATCAATAAATATATATACATTAACAAACAACGGTCCTTAATAACGTCATACAAAAATTAAAATAAATTGCAAGCGTTTCAAAACTAAAACAGAAATTATATTTGTTATATACTAGTATATAAATATATAGATAGTAGTGCGATTTATTAAGACAAATGAAAGTAGACCATCTGTTCTAATTGTTGGGGATTAACAAATCAATAACAGTGCCCACCAAAAAAACACTCACAGAAAATCTGTGTAAATCGGTTAATTAAATTAACCCAGGATAATCGAGTCTTATGATCTAAGTTATAGGAAAAACGAGTAATGACATACCATTTTGGGCTTTATTGAGTATTCCAGCATGACCTCTTGAGATCTGAGAGATCTGTCATTATTAAAATTCAATGCATTACACTGACAAAACGGGTGACTAATAATACATAATTTGTACATGTATGATATTGTTTGATTTTTTTTTTAATTTCAGTTAACTTGAAGCATGATGGATGGTCAAAAAAACATCCACATTAAAATTCAATGCATTTTTACACTGACAAAACGGGTGACTAATAATACATAATTTGTACATGTACATGTGTATGATATTGTTTGATTTTTTTTTTAATTTCAGCTGTTAACTTGAAGGAATCTACCATAACCTTAAAATCATAGATGTGACTTTAGCATAACACTCCATAATTTAGTATGTAAAAATCCAAATATTTTGGAATCATGCTTTTAATATATTCGTATATCATTATTCAGAGCTTATCGCCTCAAAGGGGATACTAGTAGATGTACATGTTGTTTAAAAATGGCCAGGACCATCCAACTTTCTTAAAATCATAGCATATTTAATTTTATGCTCCATTTTTTCTCTCTCTCAGTGTTTCCATGTATATTCAGCTAGGAGGATCGTTTTCGTAATAATAGGAATCCACTTTTTCAATTTGATTTAATTCATTAACATGCATATATGCATAATCACAAAAAGTTATCACTGTTTATGACTAATACCAGTTGGATTACAATACTGTTTTTTATATATACATGTAGATGCATGGGTGCAGCGCAAAAGGATTCAAAAGATATTGGCCTGACTTATACTGTAGAGTGAGAAAAAATCGATTTATAGTTTTTGAGAGAGAAACAAAAATCAAATTGTTTCGTTTAAAAGGGAGAAGATAGATAGAGTTGTGAATGTAATTACATACACAAAGCTGACATCATCTTGGTTTAGAGAATTAAATACAAAATATACATTCTTTCATCGACCAATTTAGATCACCTTGAAAATATTAGAACAAAGAAAAAATTACGCTAACCTTAAATATACAATTTATAAAAATACAGTACGGTGGCCGAGTGGTTAAGGCGTTGGACTTAAGTTCCAATGGACGAATGTCCGCGTGGGTTCGAACCCCACCCGTACTAACTATAGTTATTTTTTTAATTTATCATTAAAAGAAGAATTAGTTAGTCACATTATTGGACATTAATAACTCATCATCTCCACCCTTCT
The DNA here is from genome assembly GCF_025612915.1 of Magallana angulata. NCBI lineage: Eukaryota > Metazoa > Mollusca > Bivalvia > Ostreida > Ostreidae > Magallana > Magallana angulata. The sequence continues at coordinate 19,905,904 of NC_069112.1, forward strand.
TTTCATAACTTAGTAAAGAAAAGAAAGAAAAACAAATGTAAGGCATGCAAATTTTAAATATCTTTGTACATCTCCTTCTTTCTTATGGTCCAGAACAGTATAAAAAACAAAAGCTATCCAGCACTTTGAATTAAAATGATTATATTAAGGTGGTAGAACTGAATATTAGTCAGTTTTTTACAGTATTCTAAAATTTCCTTTCGTGCAGTTAGAGTGATCTGACCTTTGAAAATAGAATAAACAACAGTTATGTATGTAATTATAACACGGCATGCAATAATTTAAATCAATCTAGGAATTCAAACCATCAAGTAAGACTATAGATAAAGGTCTTGTATACATGCGCGAATCCAGAATGTCTTTTTTTCCAGGGAGGGGGGGGGGGGGTCGATAGATAATTTTTTCCGGGGGGGGGTATGCCTATTCTTGTGAATTTTACAATTTGAATTAAACAGCTCTGAATTTTCCAGGGAAGGGAAAATCGACATATCTATATAGCATTGCTCTCTATAAAGCATATCAATATCAATGCATTTTGATAAATGAACAGTATATTTTGAAAAGCAAAGTTACTGAGATGCTTAAGATGCATAATTATGCAATACTAACAGTCCATGCACAGATATTAATAAATCACCATTATATGTACGCATACAAAAATCAATAAAAAAGTGCATATATATACGACAATTATATACATTTGAGGCTTTGATAAACACCCAACTGTATACTCTTATGCATAATTAATATTGAACATAATCATTGTCTTGAAACTTGATTGTAAATAAGACCTTAACGCTACATGAAGCATGTCATGTTTGCATATTGTACAGCGCTTTTAAATTTTTTGCCCCCTCAAATGTTACTTTTGAAGACCCGAGTAGCCATTGCCATTTTTATGGTAAACTAGCGTCTTAGATGAGATTTGTGAGTAAAACTTAAAGAGAATATTCAAATAAGATTAGACTTTTAAGCTTTAAATTATATTTAGGCTGATATTTATAACATATGGCTAATACAATATTTTTAAAATTTCAAACGGACCAGAGACTGATAAGAAAATACTGATCATCGAGCGTAGTTAAACAATTTATTAATTCATATGAAGAACTAAAAAACAGCAGCATGGATCGCTCTAACCTCCCTAAAACCAGCCGCAATATTTATCGACTGCATTTTACGACAACCTCCTTTGATTTTATCTGGATGTTTACGACTTGCCGTAAAGCGGTCGATATAAACGAGGTATCGAGGGGTCTGTAATTTGAAGACTCTAGATGCTCACTTTGGCATATTTACCACTCAATCTTGCAAATATTGATCATAAAGTCTGCGAATATGTTTCGTGTAAATGTAGAGGAATTTTTCTGTTCTCTAAGGAGATTGGAATTGTTTCACTCAGAGATGTAGAATTTGGGGAGATCAACATTGTTATTTTTACCAGAACTCGTGGGACGAGAACGGAACGAGAACTAGGCAGTGGTTTAATGCAAAGGCTTTTGACCACATTTAAATATCATAGAATATTATTGTTCTGAGAGAGAGATAGAGAGAGAGAGAGAGTTCCAAAGCTGTTATCTATATCACTGGCGTCGGAAGTAAATTGAAAGTAGGGGCTAGACTGGTCCTCAGAAATATTGAGAGAAAAAAACCTAATTCCCAAAATCATGAAAATACTACTCCGGGGGGGGGGGGGGGGGGGGGGGGGGGGGCTAGTATGCCTTTGACTCCAACTTCTCAAAAAAAAGTGGGGGGGGGGCCTGAACCCTCTATTCTGCTATATGTCTGATGGTTAGGTCTAACTTAGCAAAGAAAGTGGGGGGCTATGCCCCCCCCCCCCCCCGGTTCCGACGCCTATGTATTTGAAGTGTGTATAAATAAGTTACTTGTTATTTTCAGTCAGTACATTGCAATTAAGGAGCAGCCAATTCTTCCATATATGGATCATGCTCCGGTGCACGACTGACACCTTACTTGAAGTCTGGGGTTAGTTCGTGCATTCCTTTCTCCCAATGACAATGAACTTTATTCTCATAACTGAAGTTGCAGTGCAGAGATAATACTAATGTACATGTGTGTAAAAATTATAAAATAGAATTGGTACAAGCTTGACGAAGGGATAACTATGTAGTGTGTGGCCAAAGTTCTATCGATTATGAAATATTTCTCGCAAAGCCAGACTTATAAGTATAAACACAATGTAAGCATCATTTTGAGTAGGTTTTTTAATCAAATGTTGACAACTAGAGAACTAAACAGCGCCCAATAAGGAGAAACGATTTTGAAAAAAAGGTTTTTAAAAGGCAAGCATACAGAGACAAAATGATTCAATTTTGTTAGTAGCTGTATGAATACAATCGAATTTCTGCATGAAAAAACATGCAAGAAAATAAAACATATATACATATATCATCTCCGAAAAAAAATTTCACTTGAAATTCTCTTTAAAAATTAACCATCATCACTGATTATTTTTACTTTGTTATCTTGAACATGAGAAATATTAAGGAGGCTGAATGCTCAACAAATTCCCAATTAGATCTACCTAAAAATTCAAATGCCATACACTTATCATTATTTAGTTTTGAAATAATCCAAATATTTCAGGTTAAAAATTGAATTCTTTCTATTATTTCTATACATACAAAGCTCGTTTAGCTCTTTATCTCAAAAAGGTTTAATATACGTATCATTTTAAAAACAGCCATGACGTGGTTGATTTAAAAAATTCCTATTCTTCATTTTTTTCCCCCTCAAAATTGGAGTCTTTATCCTTCCTTATTAAAAAGTGCGTGCGAACAATATAAAGCAATTTGCTGATTTCAAAACGTATTTTTTAACCATCAGTCGTATTTTAAAATTCTAGCATTATAAGGTGATATGCAAAGTGCAAAATGCGTCTATGGTCATTAAAAGCGCGACAACTCTAATTTGAAAAGTCAGAAAGCAAGTGGCAAAACACAAAGTATATCACAGAATTAAGAATTAAAAGGCAGTAGCTTAGGCACATTATATTCACAAAAACATTTGGGTGTTTATGGTATATTGTACATGTATAGAGGAAAGACACATGAAGGTTTCTATAAGGTAAAATATATACTAGATAGAAATAGTCTTCAAAAATTGTACTTCTCCTTTATTAGACCAGTCCTGGAATATGCCGATATTATTTGGGATAATATACCAGAATATCTTAGTTTGAAAATCGAGAACATTCAGCTTGAAGCGGCGCGAATTGTGACAGGGGGTAATAGACTTGCCTCCAAAACTCTCCTATACAAAGAAACAGGCTGGGTTCCTTTATCTAAGCGTCGGGAAGACCATCGGCTTATTCTTTTGTTTAAAATGTTTCACGGCAAAGTTCCCAATTATCTATTAAACCTTTTGCAGACTCAGCTACTCTCCAATGAATCACATAATACACGAAGCACTAACTCAATACGAGAAATCTACGCAAGAACTAAGCTATATTACGACTCTTTTCTTCCCAACACCATACGACTTTGGAACACAATACCAAGCTATGTACAGAACAATCCTTCCATACTAAGCTTCAAAAAATATCTAAACAAAAACAAGATAACTGTTCCCGACTACTATCATATAGGGTCTCGCATAGGTCAAATACTCCACTCTCAACTACGTTTAGAATGTAGTACTTTAAATCTTTATATGTTCAACAGAAACCTTTGTCCATCCTCTTTTTGTTCGTGTGGGTCAGTAGAAAACACTGATCATTACTTCTTGCATTGTCCAAAATATGCTACAATACGAAATATAACAATAAACACACTTGCAAATTCTACAGACCCTAACTTACTACTCTACGGATCTAATTATCTAAGTATTGTAGAAAATGAACAAATTTTTCACACCGTACAAAGATTTATACTTGAGAGTAAAAGATTTAGCAATCATAATATCACGTAGAATGTTGTACAATGATAATACCTTTTTTCGGTTGCCTGTTTATCTTATTCCCACCACTTATATTTATATTTATGACAATAATTAATGGAAATCGGCAAAAATCCTACGGTATCTCTATGATGTGTTAGCATGTATTGAGTTAAAATTTTACTGAAAACGTACACATAACTGGTGTAAGAATAAAGCCACTTTTTCTTTTTTGTATGGATGTGTTTGAACATTAACACGTGATTATGTATACTATATTTCTGTTCTGGTGTTCAACCAACGAATATATTGTAATATTCTTTTCATGATATTTTATTTTCTTGACTTATTTTCATTACCTTATAAAATGTGTTTCAAACTTTGACTTTTGACACATTTTCCTAATTTGTTCCTTGTACTTACATTTCATTTCACACCTCTCATTTCTGCAGTGTATGCAAGAGAGGGATCAATATAAGCCCTATGGCTTGTTTCCCGATCTTACAATTGTAATGTTCATCATGTAAATGTACTTGAATCTATAATGAATAAATATTGTTTAAACTAAGGTTTCTATAATAAGAAAGTACGTAAGAAGTAATTATGCTTCTATTTACGGAGAATTTTTAAGAAACCATGCGCTGATCTAGAGGATCCCCCACGCCCCCCGAAAAAAAAAATCCAAGTTATAAAATTCACATAGTAAAATTACATAGTCACATAGTAAAAGTAAACGGTCTTTGGGTCCCCATAGCAATAAAAACAACTTCCCTCCCAGACTTAATTGTCCCAAAAAAATTGTAAATCCGCGCCTGCTTTGAATCTATTACACTAGTGACAGACTGTACCCAGTACCTTAACATGTACATATATATGTAGCATAAAGACTGGATAGTGAAAAGTGGCCCTAATTACTGGCTCGTTCAAGGTCGTAAATTTCCCTGCCTTGTGTTTTGCTGTCGTCTGATAACGATCGTAATTACAGGGAATGTCGCCTTCTTTTGTTCAATTCCCTCGGGTGTGAGATTTACATTTAGGAGACATTCCGCACCCGACTCCATGTTTACTTTATAGACACCTTTATTTTTACATGTCGAGAACATTGCCAGAGATCTTGTGATAATTTTAACTCTGGTTGTTTTGATCTTCCAAACCTCTTGTACGTCTTATTCTGATAACTTAATGCATGATGCTTTTTTTTTCTTTTTTTATTATTAAATAAGTTTTATTCTATTTCGGTTACCACCTATTTTGTGTTACTTTGCAACTAGTTTAAATTACTGTACGTAAATTCTAATAGCACAAAAAAGTTATAATTTTGTTATCCGTAAATTAAAATCACACACAAATTAATTCCATCGTTTAATTAACAAAATCGGCAAATCAATTAAAAACAGAAAACAACACACCAGAAAACAACACAAGCATTTAGCTACATGTACATTTTATTGTGAGAAACGGGTGCTTTATTCCCTCCCCCTTTTTTTGTTTCTTTTGTAAAGCGCGAAAATTGATGTATGAGTTGCATGGCCGTGACAGTAGAAAATGTAACAAAGGATACATGTATTGTGTCCTGTATTGATCAGATACCTTTGGGGTAAAATTCAAAATGTGTCAATCATTGCCAAAGTGCAATTGGAGGTGAAATAACCTCACACGCGAATTTTTTTTTTATAAGACGAGGATTCAGGTGGTATGGGACACCTCCATGCTGTGACGTATTTTGTATCGAAATAAACAATAAAATTAAGTTTTATTAAAAAAATTGTTTATACCAAAATTGCCCCTATCAGTGTAACGCAGTGGGTTAGAGAATTCATTGATGATCTTTAACTCAAGCTTGGATTCCACTGGGACTTTTAAAAATTTTACCTTTCCAAAACTTTTGAAACGTATTTTTTTGGTCAAATATTGTAAAATTTGAAAATTCTAAACCGGCGAAAATATCTTATTTTTAATGTCCTTTTATCCACACTAATATCGACAGATACCCCATTCCACCTTAAATTGACTTCATTAGATCATAAGTACCATTTTCATTATTCATTGAAATAATTAATTAAGATTTATAATTGCATCTATCTATTTCCGTAATACAAATGTGCATTATGTACATGTACATTGCACATCTCTTCATTATGCTCTCTGCGAAGATGTCTCACTTGCGTCCTTGTATGTAAAAGACGCCAATTGAAAACATATGTCACATGTCTATTATAACAATAATAACAACGTAATTAGAGATTCAATTAATGACCCAAGACCGTACTGAAAATGATTAACAGATTTGTCAAAGTGTGACAAATACCCTGAAGAGTTTCATTGAACATGACGACACACTAAACTCAGCCAAGCGTGAAATGTTTTGATTCTGGTCACACAGACGCTTGAATCAACACAGGTGTACCACAGAGTACTTGGAGATTCTTTTTGACCGGTGTAGTAAAAATTTTTACTTTACAGAGGTTGTAAAAACTTTTATCAGTAATCTACTTTTGGAAGAAGCCCAAATGTGAAATATTCCTCGTACGGTTAAGGAGTTTAATAAAAAAAATATCGGGACGTTTAATTCCTTACGGGTCACGCAATGGGTAAGTACATAAATAGTGTTTAAGATTGCAGATGATATTTAATTGTTTACATTAATAAGCACTGCTGCATGCAATTTGCATTTCGTGGTTAATTCTCTCTTATATAATGCAAAACGGCTGACTCAGAGAACAGACACAGCCTAGTTAGCATTTAAAATTAATTTCAAATGTCAGGAGAAACAAAAAATGCAAATTACACGCGGGATTTCGAATTTAAGATGAACATTTTTAAAAAGATTCTACACTATAAAATATAAAATAAGTGTGAGAAACATAATTCTTAGGGGGGTCCCGAACTTTTAATATTAAACAAGGGTCGGAGCTTGAGGAATTTGATGGATTTTGTTTGTCTCCATCTAATTTCCATTTTTAAAAAGATTCAGCATAATGACATATTTACAAAACAATTAATCATTTCTGTCAGTGGATGATAATGACTTTATACTCATCAACAGGAACAAAACTAAGTGTTAGAAAAGGAATACATTGTATTACACACCCATACACGTGAAAAATCGTGCTCATTTAAATTCTGTGTCACTGAAATCTGCGATATGATCTTAAATCCATTAAAAGAACCTGATTTCTAAGTCTTAATCTAATTTTAACGTTAATAAGATTAACTCGTTTTTATTCAAGGTTAGGAATGATTAGGCCTTTCTGATGGCAGTGATGTAATAAAATCGTTGAGATCGGGATTTACACAGATTTGAGATAGTAGATTATTTGAGATAGTAGAGCAGTCGAGCTTGAGGATCGATCAATAGACAGCTTGAATTTGTTCATTTTTCACGCCTTTAATGTGGGCTAGTTAGATATATATATCTGTCTGCACGTGAAATCGCTTTTAATGGTGTTCAATCATTCAAATCCCACACAGAAGCCAATACAATCAGTCAATTGGATGCACTTGCATTGCACTTGTGAAATAATTTATTTTGATTTATATATATTGCGGATATATTATTAGGCCTTTATTAGGCAATACACTTGTATCATGAAGAATGCCTAATGAACTGCAATATTAAATGCATGAAAAATTGTAAAAGAATAAAATGAAGAAAGATACCCGGTCTCTTTAAATTTACTACTGACATTCATTCTCTCTCTCCTTCCATGTCGCTTGTATTCCTTATTTGCTTTTCTTATCTATTTACTTCTACAGTATTTCTATGTACATGTATTTCTATCTGTCTCTAATGTCTCTTTTTCCATCTCTCTCTCTCTCTCTGTTTCTCCCCGTAATCATTCGGTCTGTCTCCCTTTTTTTCTTTTTATAAAATGCCCTCATCAAAGGCAACATGTGTACACACGTGTACCGTTCACGATGTAGAGCCAGCCTGGAGGGGGGACTAACAACAGCAAGCTAGGACATCGACCGTCTACCTGGTCACACCTGGTCACAGGTGAACGCGGATCGATAAGTCAGTAAAGTCACCCACGTGAACTAGGAGCGTGTCTTAATTTTAACCCGTTAGTTTAAATTTTCATGCGCGGATCCAGATTTTTTTCGGAAAGGAAATCTTTTTGGAGGTTTTTGTAGTCTGGTAATTCTAAGTACATTGTAACTTTAGTATATGAATTTTGTAAACAAATTTTGTAAAAAAAAATTCCACGTGGGTGGGGTGGGGGAGGGGGGTTGGTTTGATATCTCTCTAACCCCCGTCTAATTTTGCGAATACTAGGTATATGATAAGTATCTCAGGCATTAATTTTTTCTAATTTTGTTAAAATTATTTTTCAAGAATATATAGATTTCGAGGGCAATGGCTCCAATCAAGAGATAACGGCCAATACCAAAGAATTTTTTTCCCCTTTTCTTTTCTGAATATTAAGTGAAATTGATTTAGAAAGGATTGGATTGTATAATATGCATATAAAGTCACCAAGGGGGTGTTTTGAGATTTTGTTTTTTAAGCTATAGTGCTTTATCTTTTATCGTCACAAAGAACAAGATTTACTGATGCGTATCATATAATGGAAGTAATTTACATTACATTTAAAATCGGAATTCCAAAGCAGGATACCCTAAGTTGTCAAATGTAGATATCAAGCGAAAAGGAAATGTAAGTTAAAAAAATACATAATAAGAATCAATATGTAAACGCATCGGTTCTGAGTAAAACATCTCGAAGAAAAAAGACCCCCCCCCTCCAAAAAAAAAACCCCAGAAGTAAAACGTATTGGTACCGCTAAGAAATGTCCTAAAAGTAAGAAACAGTGACTGGTTCGAAGATTGATACAGGCAATTCATAAAAAGGATCTCAAAATGATTACAGCATTAAAACACACATTAAACCTATACCACCATCAGGCTAATGGATGAGGGCTTAGTGCAACAATAAAGATGGATTAAAATGGCTTCACGGAATCTTCACGAGCGAAAAAGTTTTAGGTAGGAAGGAAGGGACGGGGGGGGGGGGGGTTGATGTCTTTCACGCCGGCCAGGTTATTCAAGGATGATGTAAAACGCTTGTGTATGAACATTTCCCGCCATGATCAATAGCTCACTCCTGATGAATAGGTCAGGTTCTTCCAAACTAAAAAAACATTCAAAGTGCAAAGTGTCAATGTCATTAGTGGAAGCGTTTAAGGTCACGGTGTTTAAATTGAGGAGAGAGAGAGAGAGAGAGAGAGAGAGAGAGAGAGAGAGAGAGAGAGAGAGAGAGAGAGAGAGAGAGAGGAGAGAGAGAGAGAGAGAGAGAGAGAGAGAGAGAGAGAGAGAGAGAGAGAGAGAGAGTTATGGTGCACTTAAAGAAAGCGGGTGCCTTATTTGAATTTTTTTACACATTTTCAAATACATTTACTATTGCAGTATTTCATGCGGGATTATGACTTGTGTGTCGTGTACCAATCATACTCCAGCATATAAATCAAAATATATCACAAAGGTGCGATATAAGATTATAAATGCACCCCATAGACAACATGAGTTAACTTTCTGTGTGCGATTTGAATGTGAAATCGATTTCACCTGCATACATAAATATGATTTATTGAAATACATGCATGTACATACAAACATCTTGATAAGTTTTAATGGCATTATTGATAAAGTGATATGTTTAAGCAATATGTTTTTGTTGGGGGAGAATAAAACAGATGTTACTAGTGCTTTTTAATTAAAATTTATTTTCACTGTACACTTCGTAGCCCGTTTAAAACTTTGAAATATTTGCATATGACAAATAACCTTGAAGAGCAAATATTCTGATGCAGATCAATTTCGTCATGCGTGATGTGTTAACGTACACTTACCTAAACATGAATCAGGAGTAAGGTTAAAAACAAGCATCTTGACCCCTATTTGCTTTAGCTAGGTAAAAGTAAACATAAGCTGATAGCAGGTAGGGGCAGTGAGAGACACACGAGTTGTCATTCCTAATAACTCTCTCTCTCTCTCTCTCTCTCTCTCTCTCTCTCTCTCTCTCTCTCTCTCTCTCTCTCTCCTATAAACATACGTTGTATTAAGACAAAGAAACAAAGAGAGAGAGAGAAGAGAGAGATATGAACGCTAGAGACGATTTTATGAAATATACACTTACACATAAATCATCTAAATTTCAGACTTCCCTTTTAGAGAAATCTTGATCTAGATAAACAAGAAGGTTGAGAGATATAGATAAAAAAGAGATACTTATATAGGTTATTTACAACAAGACTAACTATATATTTTATTGCTTTATTACAACCTTATATACTACATGTAGTAATTCAATATATCAACTAAATATTTTCCAGATCATTATCGCTTTTTTATGATGAGATAAGGGTAATATATTTGTTTTGGCCCACCTGTCATTCGGTTCAAAACATGTTTCTTTTAGATCAACCCTTCAGGGCAAGCAAAATTAATTGTAGTTACATCATTTTTAAATATGCAATACAGTTACATGATAAGTATAATTGACCGAGGAATTTGTGCACATCTTTTTTATTTCATAAACTGACGTCTTGCGCATTTTGAATGCAATTTTTGAAAATAGAGGGGTTTTTTCACGATAATAAATGATTTGTCATATTTTAAGGATTCTGTAGAACTGACCAAATGTTCAGTAATTAAAGTGTGTGTAGAGAAATAAAATAATCTTATTTCCTCTCAATTTCAGCTTGTCCGGATATAAAACCCGAATCCGATCCTGATTTTATTCTTAGCAGTTACAACGCGAGCGCTGGAACGCAAGTTCTGATTGGCTGCAAGAAATTCGGCTACCGATTGGAAGGACCTCACAATGTCACGTGTTTTTCAAACCAAACATGGTCTGACAACCTCACGGAACTGGAGTGTAAATGTAAGTCAATATCATGGTTCTTGTTGATTCCATCTTGGTCAGTTATCCAACTCTTTAAATTAACTCCCTCAAAATGTTTTCTATATTAAATTATTGTAACCAAACCAAACTTTTTTTTCGAATTTATTAACTTCCATCTTTCGAAATGTTCAATTTAATGCTTCAAACAAATCCCTCGTAAGATATTGAGAAAACTTTCAAACTTTTGTTTTAAGCTCACCTGAGCTGAAAGCTCAAGTGAGCTATTCTGATCGCATTTTGTCTGTCGTCCGTCTGTCCGTCTGTCCGTCTGTCCGTAAACTTTTCACATTTTCAACATCTTCTCAAGAACTACTGAGCCAATTTCAACCCAATTTGGCACAAATCATCCTTAGGCAACGGAGATTCAAAGTTGTGAAAATTAAGGGTCACACCCGTTTTCAAGGTGAGATAATTAGAAATTAATGAAAAATTTCGAGAATTTTTCAAAAATCTTCTTCTCAAGAACCAGAAAGCCAGGAAAGCTGAAACTTGTGTGGAAGCATCCTCAGGTAGTGTAGTTTTAAAGTTGTGAAATTCATGACCCCCGGGGGTAGGGTGGGGCCACAATGGGGGGTCGAAGTTTTACATAGGAATATATAGAGTAAATCTTTAAAAATCTTCTCCTCAGAAACTAATCAGCCTGGAAAGCTGAAACTTGTATGGAAGCATCCTCAGGTAGTGTAGATTCAACGTTGCGAAAATCATGACCCCTGGGGGTAGGGTGGGGCCACAATGGGGGGGGGGGGTCGAAGTTTTACATAGGAATATATAGAGTAAATCTGTAAAAGTCTTCTTCTCAGAAACTAATTAGCCAGGAAAGCTGAAACTTGTGTGGAAGCATCCTCAGGTAGTGTAGATTCAACGTTGTGAAATTCATGACCTCCGGGGGTAGGATGGGGCCACAATAGGGGGTCAAAGTTTTACATAGGAATATATAGAGTAAATCTTTAAAAATCTTCTTCTCAGAAACTAATAAGCCAGGAAAGCTGAAACTTGTGTGGAAGCATCCTCAGGTAGTGTAGAATTGAAGTTGTGAAATCATGACTCCCAGGGGTAGGGTGGGGCCACAATTTGGGGATCGAAGTTTTACATAGGAATATATAGAGTAAATCTTTAAAAGTCTTCTTCTCAGCAACTAATCAGCCAGGAAAGCTGAAACTTGTGTGGAAGCATCCTCAGGTAGTGTAGATTCAAAGTTGTGAAATTCACGACCCCCGGGGGTAGGGTGGGGCCACAATGGGGGGGGGGGTCGAAGTTTTACAAAGGAATATATAGAGTAAATCTTTAAAAGTCTTCTTCTCAGAAACTAATTAGCCAGGAAAGCTGAAACTTGTGTGGAAGCATCCTCAGGTAGTGTTAATTCAAAGTTGTGAAATTCATGACATCCGGGGGTAGGATGGGGCCACAATAGGGGGTCGAAGTTTTACATAGGAATATATAGAGTAAATCTTTAAAAGTCTTCTTCTCAGAAACTAATCAGCTAGGAAAGCTGAAACTTGTGACGAAGCATCCTCAGGTAGTGTAGATTCAAAGTTATGAAAATCTTGACCCCCGGGAGTAGGGTAGGGCCACAATGGGGGGTTGAAGTTTTACATAGGAATATATAGAGTAAATCTTTAAAAGTTTTCTTCTCAGAAACTAATCAGCCAGAAAAGCTGAAACTTGTGTGAAAGCATCCTCAGGTAGTGTAGATTCAAATTTGTGAAATTCACGACCCCCGGGGGTAGGGTGGGGCCACAATGGGGGGGGGGGGTCGAAGTTTTACATAGTAATATTTAGAGTAAATCTTTAAAAATCTTCTTCTCAGAAACTAATCAGCCAGAAAAGCTGAAACTTGTGTGGAAGCATCCTCAGGTAGTGTAGATTCAAAGTTGTGAAATTCATGACCTCCGGGGGTAGGATGGGGCCACAATAGGGGGTCAAAGTTTTACATAGGAATATATAGAGTAAATCTTTAAAAATCTTCTTCTCAGAAACTAATCAGCTAGGAAAGCTGAAACTTGTGTGGAAGCATCCTCAGGTAGTGTAGATTCAAAGTTATGAAAATCTTGACCCCCGGGAGTAGGGTAGGGCCACAATGGGGGGGTCGAAGTTTTACATAGGAATATATAGAGTAAATCTTTAAAAGTTTTCTTCTCAGAAACTAATCAGCCAGAAAAGCTGAAACTTGTGTGAAAGCATCCTAAGGTAGTGTAGATTCAAATTTGTGAAATTCACGACCCCTGGGGGTAGGTTGGGGCCATAATGGGGGGTCGAAGTTTTACATAGGAATATATAGAGTAAATCTTTAAAAATCTTCTTCTCAGAAACTAATCAGCTAGGAAAGCTGAAACTTGTGACGAAGCATCCTCAGGTAGTGTAGATTCAAAGTTATGAAAATCTTGACCCCCAGGAGTAGGGTGGGGCCACAATGGGGGGTCGAAGTTTTACATAGGAATATATAGAGTAAATCTTTAAAAGTTTTCTTCTCAGAAACTAATCAGCCAGAAAAGCTGAAACTTGTGTGGAAGCATCCTCAGGTAGTGTAGATTCAAATTTGTGAAATTAACGACCCCCGGGGGTAGGGTGGGGCGACAATGGGGGGAGGGGGTCGAAGTTTTACATAGGAATATATAGAGTAAATCTTTAAAAGTCTTCTTCTCAGAAACTAATTAGCCAGGAAAGCTTAAACTTGTGTGGAAGCATCCTCAGGTAGTGTAGATTCAAAGTTGGGAAATTCATGACCTCCGGGGGTAGGGTAGGGCCACAATAGGGGGTCAAAGTTTTACATAGGAATATATAGAGTAAATCTTTAAAAATCTTCTTCTCAGAAATTAATTAGCCAGGAAAGCTGAAACTTGTGTGGAAGCATCCTCAGGTAGTGTAGAATTGAAGTTGTGAAATTCATGACTCCCAGGGGTAGGGTGGGGCCACAATTTGGGGATCGAAGTTTTACATAGGAATATATAGAGTAAATCTTTAAAAGTCTTCTTCTCAGCAACTTATCAGCCAGAAAAGCTGAAACTTGTGTGGAAGCATCCTCAGGTAGTGTAGATTCAAAGTTGTGAAATTCACGACCCCCGGGGGTAGGGTGGGGCCACAATGGGGGGGGGGGGGGTCGAAGTTTTACATAGGAATATATAGAGTAAATCTTTAAAAGTCTTCTTCTCAGAAACTAATTAGCCAGGAAAGCTGAAACTTGTGTGGAAGCATCCTCAGGTAGTGTAGATTCAAAGTTTTGAAATTCATGACATCCGGGGGTAGGATGGGGCCACAATAGGGGGTCGAAGTTTTACATAGGAATATATAGAGTAAATCTTTAAAAATCTTCTTCTCAGAAACTAATCAGCTAGGAAAGCTGAAACTTGTGACGAAGCATCCTCAGGTAGTGTAGATTCAAAGTTATGAAAATCTTGACCCCCGGGAGTAGGGTGGGGCCACAATGGGGGGTCGAAGTTTTACATAGGAATATATAGAGTAAATCTTTAAAAGTTTTCTTCTCAGAAACTAATCAGCAAGAAAAGCTGAAACTTGTGTGAAAGCATCCTCAGGTAGTGTAGATTCAAATTTGTGAAATTCACGACCCCCGGGGGTAGGGTGGGCCACAATGGGGGGGGGGGGGGTCGAAGTTTTACATAGGAATATATAAAGTAAATCTTTAATAATCTTCTTCTCAGAAACTAATCAGTCAGATGTTTCTTTATGATTGTTAAGACTTTGGCTCCAGGACAATTCTTCGGCCTCACAAGAAGGTTCAGAGTTTGATGTAGTTTTATATCCCTTAAATAAACAATTGTTAAGGAGGTTTTTAAGAACTGCAATACTCAACATGTGATATGACTATCAAATCACCCTGTTAGAAAAGGGACTAATGATTATAAACATAAGAATATCCAGGGTAAAAAATGGTATTTATTTATACAGGATCTACGTGTATTATTGTACATTGTCCAGATTGTTTGTATTATGAGTCCATTAAGCTGATTTTATCATACCTATTGTTCCTCAGGTGAGCGATGTGGCCCATGGGCCTCTTGTTATTTTACCTGTATCGAGGTTTGTTTTTAAAATAAAAACTAGAAATATGGTATTGAATTTGAAATTGTTTTATTATCCTGCCACTTCCTATCTTAGGGACGGGAGAACTGAACACATACGAGAAGATCGTAATAGGAACAGGAGCAGGCTGTCTAGGCTTGTTGATCCTAGGACTATTGTTTATCTGCTGTTGTTCATATATCCATAACCAGCATTTGAAAAGACGGTAAGAAAAGGGGCTTAAAGTCTGCTAATCTATATCAAAATATGTGCAGAAGAACGCGTTAAAGATCTCCAAGCCTTCATATATATCAAAATCATTAAGACGCGTTGAAGAAATGTTTGTTTTCTCACTCTTAATCGATTGACAAAATGTACCCGATTCAAGAGATGTTTATAAACAATCATATTGTATCTTAGAGCAGTTGTTTCTAATCGCTATTGCGCTACGCTGTTTGACAAAGGGAGTTTTTAAAAACACCATCTTAAGGATCAGGCTGGATGATTAACACATCAAATCTTCTTTAAACATCCGGATTTGATTTTTTTTTGCTCAACACTATTGAATAAGTAGAGAAAAAAAAACCCGTTTTTTAGCTTAAAAAATTGAGATGTTTTCGTTATATCTTTAATACAGAATTCTTCATCTTAAGAAGATTTATATTGTCTAAAACCATAATAAACCATCTAGGCCCTTTAATTCAGAAAAAAAAACATTTCCCTTTTTTTCGTAGGCGGGCAGCAAGTCAGAGATCCTACTCTCAGTTTGATCCGCCCCAGAAAGACCAGGCTTACAGCAACGATTACATTAGACAGAGCGGACCGTACGCCGACAGAATCTCACCCCAGGACAACAGCTCAATGGATGGATACAAGTAAGTCACAAGTGGGGGGGGGGGGGTAGTGTGTGTAATGTTAATTTGATCCGATAAGAATACATCCAGTGCATTCTATATTACGCAATAAAGAAAATATCAGTCTGAAAATTTCAAACTTAGAATATCAAGTTATTTCATCGGCTGTCTTACAATAAGTACTCATAAAAAGTGAATCCATTTACTAACAACGAATAGACTAAGACTAACTAAATGAGCATAATATATCGTTAATCTTAGTCTGTTCGTTGCTAGGTCGTTGAAAAGGCTAGGAACAAAAATACCATTAATTATCTATTTTTTGAAAGTTACATTTTTGTTTGGAAGTTTAACACAGTTCTGTGATTTTAAAGCTTGCTAAGATCATGAATACGTAATAGTTCGCAAAATTACAAAAGCGTGGATCGAACAGGCAACCTCTGCCTAACTTGCATTTCATCCATGTCCACTGGGCCATGCTATGGAATTGATATGACCCGTGAGCACTCGACCAATAAATCAATACCGTCTTCCGTTTTACAGGAGACCCCAGGGCGTCATAGACGATCCAAGTAACTACCATATATACACCGGAAGGAAAGGCGAGATGAACGGGAAGTCAGCATACAAATACGACAACCGAGCTTTCGAATCTCAAGACCAGGGTTACTATGACAACGGTCACAATAAAGATCCACCATATTGGTAAATATTTGTTGAAGAACCTCTGTTTTTGATAATTACCGACCGTCTCTAAGATTAAACTTTAGATTTTCTATGTTGATTATTTTCTGTTCCCAGAATGTCATTTGACACGTAAACACTATCGTTACGTAAGTCGTTTACATGTTTGTTCATAACATCCCCAGAAAAGGAGGGGCGAATCAAAAGATCAATTCAAAAATATAGAATTTTTTTAGTTCAATGTTCACTACTAGTATGTGTTTAAACATATTTTATTTAGACAAATTTTAAAATGTGTTCAAACTCCTAAACTGTTTAAAAGTATCTTTTATAATTTTTTTCATATAAATTACTAGTGAATAAAACATTGTAATTTCATCACTTTTGAAATCTAAATAATAAAACCCTTGATATAATTAGTTTTACTGATAATGATTTTTAAAAAAATGGCGGGTTTTACAGTAGAACCTAAAATTTCAGGGTGAATCTAGTTTATATATTTATGTAAGTATTTTTGTAAATTTGATAGATATATTTCACTATTTGTTATGTTTTTAAATTGAAAAAAAAGGCTGGCTGCAATCACACGTGTGTTTTAAAAACCTGCTTCACCAAAACGGATTTTATTCAATTACAGTGTGGGGTTTTTTAGTTTAAAAATAGACATGATTTACTACTTCATTCTTTAGCAATCTTGCACATTTAACCACAATGTTTTAATAAAGATCTGTTTATTATTTCTTTTTTTTTTGTGCCAACAAAACTACATCCCTGCATGCACAAAAAAACATTGCTTTTGATTTGTAATAATGAAATGCAATCATGTTTAAACACTAAAATGTATACATTACAGCCCACCAATATAAAAAAAAAACAATTGAAATTGGAGGAAATTCCAAAACTTTGACTTCACAATCTCACACTGTCTTTTTCATTGAAACACATACTGTTTATTGGGAGTTTACTTCAACTAATCCGTTCTGAGATAAGAGCTTTAAATAGACGTCTCATCTGTCTTAGCAATGAAGAAAACGATCTTTACGGGACAAAGACGAGGGTCACAATATGACGAAAAGATCCATGGGCGGATCTAAAGGGGGGGGGGGGGGGATCGGGGGGTCACGACCCAAATGGAAAAAGAAAATTTATTAGATTTACAACCCCGGCAAACACATATATCCTTCGGACCCCCCCCCCCCCCCCCCCCCCCTCGCCTTGCTGGAAAAATTTTCTGATTCCGCGCATGAGATTTCCGGGATCTAATGCACGATGTAATATTTGGATAGTAATAAATCTTATCATATTCATCATAATTATAAGGTAATAAATAAACTGTATTTGACTGTATTTGACTCATGATGTGAAATTGATTATAGATGCGAAGACTCAATTAAGTCTTATATGGAACAACACGACAAAAAAAACCAATACATCAAAATCGTTTTTTAAAAACGTCATCCAAAAATTAACATTTTAAGAAATAGCTAAAAGAGTATGCCCACACAAGTTTGTTGTTCTATACACGTTTTGGTTGATTATAGCTTTAAAAAAAATAGTATTGCATAAAGTAGACTGAAATACTTGAAATTTCTTTGTTACGAATTAATCATGTGACTTTTACTTTCACTTTCGTTTTAACAGGAATGGCCAGATACCACGCCCCCAGATCCGTGACAGCCGGAACTACTACTGACCACGTGTTCATCAAATCATCCAGCATCACAGCCATTATCACGTGATCAAAACGCAATACTGTACCAAGAGGCAATAACTTAAAGAAGCCAAAATGGGTGGATTTTGTACTTTTATGTATCATCAGACGTATAGTAAACGACCATAGTGGAAGCATTAGACCTGGTCTGTCCGGAAAACATACGTATACACAACTGCACCCTGTCAAGGGACAGGATATCACAATGACTATAGTAAAATCGAAGTGGAGAGAGTTTGGTTGGCATCCGGATTATACAGATTCCAGGACATTTAATGATGTAATATACATGTATGGTGCTCTTATAGGGTCGGATGTTTATATATTTATCTATATCAACATCAGAGATATATCAAATTACATGGAAGCGTACATATGCATGTAAAAGTTTTATGCACGTTATACGGTTAATTTTGTACTATGTTGAAGAATAAATATATAATAATAATAGACTTAGCGTTGACGTTTTTGCTGAGAGAGGTGGTCGTAAAAAAACAACCTGACAAGAAAAAAAGGCGTGTTATATTTACGTAGCAAAAATTCAGCAAAAAGAAAGATGTAAATATAAACAATAAAACTCTTAGATGATTAATGCGGGTTATGAAGGTGGCGATCATTGCAGAAAAAAATAAATAGAACTCGCTAACGCAGGTTATGTATTTTGCCGCAATGTCGCCACCTTCATAACCCGCATGATTCACCAAAACAGCATTTTATTGTTTAAATAACATTTTAAAACGCCAATTTATATTTTATTAAACAGTGGTCACTACAAGCGAATTCTAAGCGGAACAAAATCATGAAATTATGATTTGATTAAACTAATAAAAACCGAGCAAAGATATATTGATACAGTCTAGACATGCATCGTCATCTTTATTTTGAAAATACAATTCGCATGTTTAAAGGTCGATTATTTTTTTCAAAATTCACACAATTTAAGCTCAGTTATTTCTATCTGTAAGAATATTTGATTCTTTAGTAGTATTTGTAAACTAAGCAGTTTTTCCTTTTTTTCCTGTAAGAAATACACATAAAAATCGGGTAAGACTTATTTATTTGGATGTGTGTGTGTGTGCCAACACATTCAAATCTATGTAGTATCCTGTTTACATACCAAACTAATCACTACAATTTAGAAACTCGCTACTCAGACAACTGTATAGTTGGTTGCAGTTTTTAATTAGATACATGCGGTTTTATATCTTAAAAGCACATGAATATTAGGCAAATGAGTCATTCTGGTTGGCTATGATTACGTTCTATGAACAAGCCATCCACTAAAACTTGACCATCCGCCCCCGTGCAGATGGTTTCCGGAAGTAGCCCGGATGTGTGCAATGTCCCCGGGTTCAAGGTGAGTTGGCGCAACCCCTGTACAGGACGAGTAAGCCCCTTGGGTGGATAGGAAGTTGCAGTTGTTCAACATAATCACGACGCCATTGACCATTAACTCGCTGTCAAATATTTTGTCGGCGGCAGTCAGAGATTCCCATGTGAAAACGTACAAGCCTTTTACGGGGGCGGTAAAAAGACCCGTTGTTGCGTCATAGCAGTTGTGGTGGTTGCTTCGAACACCATCGTATACAACATCTGCTGTTGTGGTCGAAGGAAAGGTCAGGGTGTTTGTTCGGTAGGCGGAGAAATAGACCAGAGTTGTGTTTCCTGTAGAAAGGAATTTGAATTAAAGAATTTAGTGTAACATTTACAGGGGAAAATATCTCTATTCACATACAAATATACACTGTCTTGCTAAACCACGCTTATTTCCTACACATTAATGGTGAATCAGTATTTATCTTTCTCTATCGCATTTAACAGATTTACCAATATATTTCTCTTTACAAGTACCCCCCCCCCCCCCCTTTGTTTTCCTACGAATTCACATCTTCAACTTATTATACATTGGATTAATATTTATTATTCACTAGAATGAATCACTGTTATTGCAATACTTTCCCACAGACAATTATTTTATAATGATAGACAGCTTGATAGATACTAGTAAGATGTTTTTAAGTCTAATAGGCTAAAAATGGGCAATATTGGATAATAATTTGTATTGACAATATATCACCAGATCGATTGATACAAACAATTTAACAAAATGTTTAAATCGCCATTTTATGACGTAATGTCCTGTAAAGTATAAGTCTAGGTGTAGTTGGGTACCTTAACTTTTTACGATATTTGGCGGAAAATAGTTCTTCAATGAGTTAGCGTCGATTTATTTTAAATTAGCGCATTTCTACAAAAAATTGCCTATATCTATTTCATATTCCTTTGACATTTACTTATTCACTTAATTAATCAGATGCAGCAGTCTGCAGTAAACGCTAAAGAGAATACTGTATACAGGGTTATTTTCGCCACGTGTAATATTCGCCCCGTGTAATTTTTGCCCTTCTACACACTAACAGTTTTGCTCAGATTTAAATGTGTTTAAAGAGAGATACATGTAATTTAAGACACTGAAATTCGCCCAGTCTTAAATTCGACACTGGCAACGAGGACAATAGGGACAAAAATAAAACGGGATCGAATATTTCCCTGTATACAGTACCAAATAAAATATTCAATTCATTAAATGTACCTGACACTTGAGCTTTCAGTGCCGTGTTTTCTTGCTTCAGTGAATTCACCACTTGAGACAGTCCCTGAATCTGGTTCTCCAGTTGGTTAAGTCGCTGTTCTACATGAGTCGGATCCGTAAGTAGCAAACCGTCAGAAAAACCCGTATAGTCACTAACAAAAACGAAAACGACGAAAAAACAGACCGCCATGTTGTGTTGAGGGATCTCGTCACATAGTAACAAACCTAGGAAGACCTGGAATCTTGTTACATAGAAAAGATAAACGATTTCATGACCCAAAATTTAACACCATTTTTTTTTGTCCTTAGTGTCACTTATATTTTTTAAAGAACACCATTTCGAAATAATCTTTTAAATTTACTTTTTGTGTATTATCAAACAATAAAATTTAGCTGTCGTCTCAAATTCAGAATTCTTGTTGCAGTGTGTATGTGTTAACATTACAAACCAAACAAATCATTACAATTTTAAAACTCGCAACTCAAACCACTTCATAATTGGTTGCAATTTTTAATAAGATAGTTATATGGCAAAATGACCACATCAATATAAAGCAAACGGCTGATGTTTGGTGTGTATCGTTACGTTCTATGAACGAGCCAGCCACTAAAACTTGACCATCCGCCACCGTGCAGGGAGATTCCAGATCGGACCCGAATATGCACAATATCTCCAGGTGTCAGGAAAGTCGGCGCCGTTCTCGAGCAAGAGACGTAAGCTCCATTGTGGGCTAGGTTGTTGCAGATGTTAAACATCACCTGTTCACCGTTTACCAGTAACTCGGTGTCAAATACGTTGTCAGTCACTGTTTCCCATGCAAACACATACAAGCCTTTGATGGGGGCGGTGAATCGACCCGTTGTTGGGTTATAGCTGTTCTGGTAGTTGCTTCGAACGCCATCGTACACAACGTCAATTACTGATGGAGTAGCCACTGTATTCCTTAGAAAGGCAGAAAAATAGACCAGTGTTGAATTTCCTGTAAAATATAATATTCAAAAGCTATTTAAAAAATAGTTTATATCCATACAAATGCCTTCTTTAGCTTGCCTTCTTTAGCTTTTGCTTTAAGATTGTGATGAAATCTCACCAATTTAATCAATCTACTTATACATTATTTTTTTTCTTTTTAAAGATATTTCGTTTTTCTAGAATTAAATTTTTTCCTGTTTCATGAATGAAGAAATGAGTAATCATATAAATGATGAAAGTAAAGTTAGTAGGCTCACTGTCAGTAAAGAAAATTGTAGCTGTCTGTTTCCAAAAAAAGAGCAGAAGCAAACTGAAAGCTAAATTTCAACTCTCCGATTTTGTTACACCCGACTGAACACCTGAAACCCGTGGCCGACTAGATAGAATGTTCTATCGTTAAAATGACAGATGTCCTACGGACCCGGTTTGACGATAGAATTCGTCCCATAAACTGGCTTCGTAGCAAATAAAAAAATTATATCGCGGTGTACATCTCGCCTAAAATACCAACAATGTTGCTCTTTTATAATCCCATATTACCATATTAACTGTTTTTGCAACGAAATTGCTGCCACTTTGAAAATTCGCTGCTTATGGTCGCCATGTTAACGATAAAATCCGAGACATCCCGAGTGCGATATCCGACAAAATGGCAGGCAAATTCAAACGCATATTTTAATAAATTGCCTTTGTACGACTCATTAAATGGATATTTTGTGGACTAAACTACATATGCATGTTTAAAAAGGTTTGTAATGTATATAAATGTGTTTTTCCTCTACAGATAATTTTTAACAAACTTAAAATTTTCCTACCCAAATTTTTTTTCTCCCCCAAATCATGAAATTCCTAATCTGGGGGGGGGGGGGGGGTAGACCTATTACTCCAACCTTATCAATCTTTCACGGTTAATTTAGGAACAACTATACTTCCGGCGATAAAAAGTGGGGGGGGGGGGGGGGCTAAACCCTCTATAATGCTATGTGCCTAATGGATAGGTCTACATTTGCAAAAAAAGTGGGGGGGCTAAGCCCCCCCCCCCCCCCCAGCCCCTCCGGTTCCGACGCCTATGGCAAGTATATGGGACGAATTCATACTGTGACCTGAGCTAAGTCTGGTCACGGTAAGGTTATTCTTTCTTGTGGCCGACGTGTAGTGTTTCTTTCTAAGTCTGAAATCATTTCTCTCTGTGCCTTTTCTTTTTGTAAAGTATACAACTTGTATATTTGATGTTAGTAATTTCCTGGCTTGGAGAAGGTTCGTTAAAAAAATCAAATAATTTTATCTCGATCGACTATCACGGTGATATAAGATGTACGTCCACACAAGTGAGACATCCTACAGTGAATAGGAAATATGGCGGGCCATTTATATGCCTTTTATGAGTAGTGTCCAGCTAAGAAAAAATAATCTTACCGTGACCAGGCTACCCTAAGGTCACAGTAAGAATGTGTCCCATAAACATACATTTTAATGGGTCATATCAAGACATGTTGATAATATAATATTTCCAGTTTAAATATGCCTGCCATTTTGCCGGAAATCGCACTCGGAATATTTAGGAGTTTTCACTATCGTGATGTTAAATGTGTTATCTAATTCGTTGTAATAGATGTCGGAAAATGTTGCAATAAAAAAAGCATAAAAGAAGGTATTTGAAACCATTCATAACAAAATTTAGGTGATATTCAACGCAATTTTTTTTTCATTTGCTACGATATAGGGGACGCATTCTATAGTTAAACCGGGTGCGTGGGACATATTATACATTCATCTCATACGTGTGGTGTATATTACCCGTGTGATAAACCTTTGCTATATTAAACGGGTGATGCTTTATCAAATACTTCCGGTCCGAACTATTTTTGACACAGCCTCTTGCTTCAACGCTTCAGTGACATATTTTCGAAGATTCGCTAGTACTTTCATCATAAGTATATCTTCTACAAAAATTGATATAAAATGGATTTTGTCAAATATCTAAATTACAAATATGAAGGAAAACACATAACTGCCTAGCATAGGAGTCGGAACACATGGGGGGGAGGGGGGCTATTGTGAGTGGGTAAGCCCCCCCCCCCCAACTCTTTATTCAAAGTTATATATAACCGTATCCAGAAGACCCTTTTTCTTGTTTGTCAAGATTTTTGATAAGTTTAGCCCCCTTTCAACTTTCAATTTGCTTTGTGAAGTTTATAAAAACTACAAATTACGTTAACTATCAAGGAGTTCATCCTGACGACGCTATGAAAACAGAGAGCTCTGGTTGTGTTTATATACAAGAACTTAAAATTCGCGGATCTGTTTACGTTTGCTTAGCAACTGGCTAAAATGTTTGATTATGCCCCTTTCAATGTTCCTCTTCATTTAAAAGATTATATAAGAAATAACATACTCTAGTATCTCGCACAAATGCCTGGTAAGGTATCCTAATTTTTTGCAAGAAAGCTTGTCAAAGAAGTAGTAAATAAATAACAAATTATATAAACTGTATTTGATCATATAATAATATTTAAGGAAAGATTCCTTAGAACTTATATTTATGTTATTTTATCCAAATTGCACGATTAAATATTAAAAGATTCATTAATGAAATGATTGGACTTTACATTACAAAATCGATAAATAATGTTATCCCAGACAAAGACACTGGAAAATGTCGATATTTCCTATTTAATTCTCTTTTTTCGTTACCTGACGATACTTGAGCTTTCAGCGCCGCGTTTTCTTGTTCCAATGTATTCACTTTTTGGGACAGTCCCTGAATCTGGCTCTCTAATTGGTTAAATCGCTGTTCTACATGTGCCGGATCTGTTAGTAGCAAACCGTCAGAAAAACCAACAGAGATATTAATGAAAAAGATTACGACCAAAATATAGTAAGCCATGTTGTTTTAGAGGACTATAGACATGCGTCAGATTTCCATATGTTGTATTTGTACAATATCAGACTTGAGTTAGATAAGAAGTAAGGGACCGTCGTTAACCAGAACACTGTCTGCCATTAAATAAGTATATTTGGTGATGTTCAAAGAATATTGTAGTACGTATACTGTGGTTTCATCAATATTCGTTGAATACCAATTTTCGTGGATTTCGTTGTTAAGTTGATCCACGAAATTAAATGTTCATTGAAGTGCAATTTTTATTTATATTTTGTATTAATATACCGGTTGGCCACGAATTTACATATCCTTGAAACTGTGATTTTTACTTTATCCCTGAAAATTGATACCCTCGAATATTAATGAAACCATAGTAATTTACATGATTGTCTGATCATGATCAAGCATGCGAACATACAAGTGGCAATTTGACAGTGTTAAAATGAGAATATTTCCAATCCTGTATCAATTAGATGGTTCTTTACACCGATTAAGTATAAGAGAACAGAGATTTTTGTTGCAATCTACAATAACATCTAAAAAACTAAAGTTTATTGATGGGTTAATAAAAGAAATTTAACGAAATTTAAAAATCAAAAGATTTGCTCAATTACTTTAAAAAACCCTGTGTTTGGGATCCTTTGAAAGATTTATGTTAATTTTTCTTTATTTTACCTGGTCTAAAATATGTTAGTGCCAATTGTTTGATAAATAAATGGAAATTACAAAAAAATTAAACAAGAGACCAATTGGCCACATTGCTAAGCCGAGTCCCACCTCTGATCAAATAAGTTTTAGGGTATCAAATACAATATAACGAGAGTAGAGTAGATCTTGTTTATGAACGTTTTTCAAAATTTCTCTTCACATTTTTCATTCAAACGTTTTTTTTTTGTCACAGTTCAATTCACATTGTGGTCCTACCCTACCCCAGGGAGTTATAATTTGAACAGATTTGAATTTAAACTAGCTGAGAAAGCTTCCACACAAAGTTCACACAAAGTTCAGTCTTTCTTGCCAAATGGTATTTGAAAAGAAGATATAAGAAAATGTTAACTTATTCACAATAACTTTGAATTACATGCAGAGATGGGGTAATGGTAATTTGTAATTGTAATTGAGTGTAATTAATTACAAATTTTGATGTAATTGAAAGTTAGGTCAAGTTAGGAAGAGTAGTTAAATGTGTTTAACTCTTATTGTTCGTTTATTATCAAATATACATGTAGTTTTGAACATTTACTTTTTCAATGAATAACTATCTTATCATAAAGATCCCAAATCTATGAATATCAATGTTACAAATATTTATTAATTTGTTAGAGACCAAATTATTTTGACCGTATGCTCAATCTCTTTTCCTTAAAAATTTAATTATTTATTAGAATAATTAATGTTTCTTATTGAGTTGGATAAAAAAATTATCTGTTTTTTTTTTTTTTTTACAAATAAAATCAATGTTATTTGTAAATGAATTGCATAAACTATGAAGTCTTGCCTTTTAATTGACCTTAATTGAGCTATGGCTTCAATATGGTTTTCAAATTTTTATTGCCAAATCTGTTCACTTGGTGTGTTCCCATATTATAAAATTTAACGAGCTCATGAATACTTTTAATGTAGAAAAACTAAAAAACTTGTCAATATTTATTAAGAAAATTTTCAAAGTCTGTTCTTCCAGAAACCAACTTTAACAACCTATTGTATTGTGATTTTAACTTTTTTTTTGTTGTCATTATTACTTCTACTGTACATGTGATCCTTGACTGTATTCGTGTACATTTGTATATACTGATTTTGAACCTCAAATACCAGTGAACTGGTCTTGAGCGAATAAAGAATTGAATTGAATTGAAATTGCATAATGACCATTATAACAATAGTAGGTGTGTTCCCATAATGACCATTAAACCAATAGTAGTGAATTGTGTTTTGATAACAATTATTGCCTGCTCTCTATCTATCCCGTTTTACCTGTATTTTTCTACTGTGTTTGCAAGGAAGAATTGTGGATGTAAATGTTGAGTTTCAGTGTCCAAGAAAAGACATGATATATGTAGGTTAGGGGACATAAATAAGAACGAGAATGAGCATCAAATGCAACTGTGAACATCTGTAGGTGCTGTAGCTAAATCATTTAGTTTCGTTTCTTTGACAAAATTTGTACAAAGTCATGTCAATTCAATAAATGTATTTTTCTGAAATGTAATTTGTAATTTATTTAATTATATTTGCAAAGTAATTGTAATTTAATTACATTTGAAAATCCATGTAATGGTAATGGTAATTTAATTGAAGGTTTTATGCAAGTAATTGTAATTTGATTAATTACTTTCAAATGTAATTGACCCCATCCCTGATTACATGTATCTCCTTTATCTCAGTCCACCAAGCTGAAATGTTCTATCGGCTTATGCTGGGAAATAACGGTGTCCCACGCAGTGGGCGAGTCAATGACTTTCATCCGTGAGAAAGATTTCACGTAACTTAAAGCCTTTAGACCAGATGAGCTAAAAGTAATAGGCTCATGCTAAATATGTAGATGTAAGGTAAGTAGTTATTTTAGTAATTTCTCTACCTGACAAAATAATACTTTTATTTTATGCATTATATCTTATATTTAAATGACAAGGATTCACTGTGTATATTCATGCATCTTATCTCTGAATAAGATTGAACAATCCCTGATATGATCCTGTCGACCGCACGCACATCTTAAGTATATATAAGACCAACTTCTAGATTTCTGGTCAGTGTGTTTTCTTCTTGAAATACATGTAAGTATTAATGAAAGTATTAAATCTATTCATAAGGGACTGGATGGTCCTGGCCATTTTAAGACTCTATTTTTACATTTTCCAGTGTCTTTGTCTGTGATAAAACAACAAATCGACTTTGTAATGCATATTTAATCTAATACATTTTATCAAGGTCAATTTAGATATTTAATCGCACAGTTGCTGAAAATTATGTAAGTATAAATAATAAGGAATCAATCTTAAGGATTACGTTTACTCAGTGTTTGATATTTACAAAGTTCAATACCGGAAGTCCAAAGTTGTTTAAAAAAACAAAAAAACAATGTTATTAACAAATGTCGATATCAATATTAGTGTTTTGTTTATTTGAGGAAGATGTGCTACGACAAAAAGAGATTGATATTGAAACAGAGGGAATACAGACTATTTTTTTCATTTTCTTATTTTCTTTTAAAAAATTTCTGTTGCAATGTAATTGCAAAAGTTAAGTTTCTACGTGTTTTTTCATATCATTTTACATATTTTATAGTTGTATTAACTCGAGTATAATTTTATATGACTGGCTGGCACGCGATTGGAAAAATCTTTACAAATACATAAAATTAATTCAAGATAAAAATATCTCAAAATTTTGATCATTGACCTTATATAATGTTAATGTCAACAGAATACAGACAATACAGTTTTAGGCAATCAATGGTTGGGAGCTCCTATAAGTCAGTTTTTTGTAAAACTCGATAAAAAATGGGTACAATTTTGAAAATTGATAGAAGAAATTCGGACTAAAATAAACTTAAAAGATTTATTCAAATATAATATTAGTAAAGCTATTCGTATTTGATCATTTACCAACATACAGATTGTTTTAGTATTTCTAATAATTACAAAACAAAAAAAACGTGTAAAGGGTGAACAATTTTGTCAAATTTTGACAGATTTTTCAATTAACATTTAGAGGTCACTAGCATAAAAAGTAGGCCATTTACCTAGTTATTCGAAAGAAAAAAATAGCACCACAATAGTGGGGCTTCAATGTACAATAAGTAGCTTTTCGTTCCTATTGGTGGATTTTTTTTCGCCCCTGAGTAAACGTAATCCTTAATTAGATTTGACCACTCCCAGTCGAATTTGATAACCTCATAATACTCAAAGAATGTTATTCAATATTCTTTTAATTTAATAAATGTCCTTTTTAAATTTTGAAAGAGTTAACCAACTTAATAATTGTAACATGGACAAATTCGTTGTACGATATAAATGAATTTGTATAGCTAATCAAATGAGGCGTCCAAACCAGAATTGAATTATATATAATAACAAGTACAGTATGTATTTCATAACTTTACCCGAACCGTCCTTTCTACACAGGCAATTGTGCCTCACATGGATATTCACGTGGATATCATTTGAAGCTTACCGTGAAATTCACTCGAAGCTCTTTTCACGTGATTTTCACGTGAGGCACGATTGGCTCTGATAGGTTCATATATAAAGACATAGTTAAATTTCTTCTATTTACCATTCATAGAACTATGAAGATCGGCTGTCTTCTTTTTGTTTGCATCGTTGCCGGCAGTCAGGCTCGTTCCGTTGGTAAAACTAGAAGTAAAAGTAGTTTCCTAGAGGATATGAGGTAAAGGTCAATGTTGAATACGATTATTGATGGATGTCCTTGGTGCGGCGTTCCTAAACAACATGTACCGTCCAACCCCAATTCCTTAATGCAACCTGCACTATCCTCAGACCTTGATTCCGCATTGCAGAACATTCTAAGTGAGGATTTTTAAGAGTATTCTATAAATCCCTTTTGTGTTTTGTTTTTATGCAATTACATTTTAAGGTTAAGTCACGTCTCAAAGAAACATTTTCCATACTATATAATTATACAAACCAATGGTGTGCCTTATGAGGCAATGATATTAAAATTAAAGAAGCTACATGTATGTAAAGGTTTAATTTTCGTTGTGTTATTCAAGTATCAAGTTAATGTCACTTTTGTTTAAAAGATACATAAAAGTTTTGTTATCTATTTGCGACAGATGAATTCCCGAACCTCCAGAAGCCTTAGGTGGTAACTGGCAATCCAAAGAATATACTAACCTAAATAAGCCTATATCTGATATCTTTTCATTAAAAAGTATATAAATCAAAACGTGTTATATTATCGACAGAAATCACCTGTCCGTTTTGTTGGATTATCGCTATTAAAGTTGGTATGGTACACCTGTAGATATTGACGATGATAAAAGTACATTATAATCAAAATACGTTTGTTGTAATTAACAAACCTTAGCATACCTGGAATCTTTTTAAAAGAGGAAAGACATTGAATTTTATGACCCAGAATTTTTTTTATCGTTAGCATCACTTATTCTTATATGCTAAAATTACATTATCTAGAAGACAATCTTGATATTTTCATACAGGTGAATCACGATACCTCAAACTTCAGGATTACACTTCGAGAGATCAAAAGTTTGAGAGATTAAAAGTTATAAAAAAAAAATCCGGAAATCATCACATGTTCTGGTCGAAGCTAATTGTACGCTTGATCGGTCGCATGTGTACACAACCTCAACTGTGAGTTATCAAGAGTGAAGGGCAATGAAGTATATAAACCCATGTCGGATTTCAAGATATCGAAGTTTAAGAGATGAAGAGTAAATCTGCTTGATTATATAGAGGAAAAAGTCGGAACTGCGGTTTAACTTCGTTAGATCAAGAACTTCGAGAGAACGAAGTTCGAACCATCGAGTGCCACCTGTAAATGTATGTTCAAGCAGTCAATTGTTGCCGTTGACTCAATTGAGCATTGTGTGTGTTAACATCTTCACCACACTCCAATGAATTGTTTTAAGACCCCACTAATCACTACATTTTTAAAACTCACTTCTCAAACCATTTCATCGTTTAATAAGATATCCGTTAGTTACATGATATAAATATCACATACATATCAGACCAAAAACTGATATTTAGAGTAATTACAATCTATAATGTATGTACGAGCCATCCACTGAAACTTGACCATCCGCCCCCGTGCAGGTAGGTTCCGGAAGTAGTTCGGACGTGTACGATGTCCCCTGGTTTTAGGAGAGTCGGCGCCGTTCCCGAGCAGGAGACGTAAGCTCCACCGGGGGCTAGGTTGTTGCAGTTGTTTAACATCACCCGTTCACCGTTTACCAGTAACTCAGTGTCAAATATTTTGTTAGGCCCAGTCACTGTTTCCCATGCAAAAACATAAAAGCCTTTTACGGGGGCGGTAAATCGACCTGTTGCTGGGTTATAGCTGTTGTGGTAGTTGCTGCGAACACCATCGTATACGACATCTATTATTGAAGAAGGACTCACTGAGTTTTTGAGGTAGGCGGAGAAATAGACCAGTGTTGAGTTTCCTGCAAAAAAATTTATCATTGTTAAAATTCATTTTGAAAAGAGTTGATAAAAATAAAAAAAATATCGGGGTCGTTCTTTCGCCTCTTCCATTAAGAGATCGATGGTGCCAAGAGCTATTTACAGTTTAGATGAAACAATTACTGAAAAATGGAGAAAAAAAATTGATTTGTTATTATATCCTTTTAAAAATGATTAGAATTTATGCAATGCATATTTAGTACAAATACTGTAGATACCAACTTTACGCGAGTCCTTAATTTTGCGATTGAACCGTTTTGCCTCCAATCGCGAGAAATCAATATGAAATCGCAAACGCGGATTTTTTTTTACCAAAGAAAATTATAAGCAAGAATTCTAACTCCGCGAGATTTGCTGCCTAGCGATTTTCCGCGGATATTAATTCTTCGCATTAAACTAAGAATCTGCAGTATACACATGCATATACGAGGGTTGTTCGGAAATTATTGAGACATTTTCTCTTATTCTTTTAGTAAAAAAGATAAACCCTTGAAATGTCACCATAACGTTAATCAGGATACAGATTATCAATGTGAAAAGTTTCTTGTCCATTGCATGAATAGATAATATCTGGTAAGCTGACCAACGTGCCTTCGTCCAGTGACCCGGCGCAACCGCAAACTTTTCGCAACGTCATTTTAACGCTTCTTATTAAGGTCTTCCGTTTCCAACGGAAGACCTTATAGTGATTGTAATGTTTCTTATTATTATTAAGGTCTTCCGTTTCCAACGGAAGACCTTATAGTGATTGTAATGTTTCTTATTATTATTATTATTATTAAGGTCTTCCGTTTCCAACGGAAGACCTTATAGTGATTGTAATGTTTCTTATTATTATTATTATTATTATTATTATTTTTTTTTGTCCGTTTTTTGTCCGCAAGATTTCTCAGAGATGGCTGGATGGATTTTCTTGAAATTTTCAGGACTGACAGAAAATTATAATATCTCCAGGCGTTTTTTTCATTTTTTCAAAATTCACTTCCTGTCGTCCGTTTCCTGTCCCGCGACAAAAAGCTATGGACAATGAGATCTCAGAAACGATAAAGACTTGAACATCCAAACTTTGAGGGATGATAGACCTATAGTTGTAGATGTGTTTAAACTATTTTGTTTTGTTCGTCGTAACTTCCGGTCGTCACCGGAAGCACTTCAAAAATAACTATTTTTTCGCATAAAATTCATTTTCGATAAAATAAATATATAAGTATAATTCTATGCATAGGTTATCTATGCGATGTTAACTCAACAATAAATTTCGACTTCCGGTGAGATATCTCAAATATCTCAGGTAGCTTTTTTGAAACACATTTTGTACAAACGAGATCTCAGAAACTATAAGTGATCAAAGCACAAAACTTTCATGGATGATAGACATTTGATTGAAGATGTGTTTAACCGGTTTCGTTTTGTCTTCCGTCACTTCCGGTCCACACAGGAAGAGTTCAAACAAATCGAGCTGTTTATCAGTTTAACTTATTTCCATTGATATTTGTAGTGTGCTGGATGAGAAATGAAGTACAAAGGGCAAGTTTACAAGATATATTAAATACAATTTAGATTGAGCACTTCCGTTTGTCCGTTTCCTGTCCCGCGTTGGAAAAGCTTGTATCAACGAAATCTCAAAAACGGTAAAGACTTGAACATCCAAACTTTGTGGGATGATAGACCCATAGCTGTAGATGTGTTCACACTCTTTTGTTTTGTTCGTCGTAACTTCCGGTCGTCACCGGAAGCACTTCAAAAATAGCTACTTTTTCGCATAAAATTCTTTTTCCATAAAATAAATATATAAGTATAAATCTATGCATAGATTGTCTATGCGATGTTAACTCAACAAAAAAATCTACTTCCGGTGAGATATCTCAAATATCTCAGGCAGCTTTTTTGAAACACATTTTGTACAAACGAGATCTCAGAAACTATAAGCGATCAAAGCACAAAACTTTCATGGATGATAGACATTTGATTGAAGATGTGTTTAACCGGTTTCGTTTTGTCTTCCGTCACTTCCGGTCCACACAGGAAGAGTTCAAACAAATCGAGCTGTTTATCAGTTTAACTGTTTTCCTTTGATATTTGTAGTGAAGTCGATGAACAATTAAGTAGAAAGGGCAAGTACAAAAAAAATATTTATTGCAATTTACATTGAGCACTTCCGTTTGTCCGTTTCCTGTCCCGGGACAAAAAAACCTTGATTCCTGGAGATCTCAAAAACGGTAACGACTTGAACGATCAAACTTTGTGGGATGATAGACCTATGTATGTACATGTGTTTACACTATTTTGTTTTGTTCGGCGTAGCTTCCGGTCGTCACCGGAAGCACTTCAAAAATTTGTTTTATTCATTTTACATAAAATGAAAATATCAGTATACAATCTTACATATGTCATCTATATAATTTTAAATTGGCAAATAAATTTTACTTCCGTAAATCTCAAATATCTCTATGTAGCTTTTCTTTTTACAAATTTGATGTCCGCAATATTTTCGTCATTGTAAGTGATTGAGACACGAATCTTTCATAGATTGTTTGATAGAATTTTGATTGGGGATGTGTTTAACGGGTTTAATTTTGTCAACTGTCACTTCCGGTTCTTACCGGAAGGGTTCAAACAAATCCTGTTTTTAACAAGTTTAGCTGACTTTTTTGGAATTTCATCTAGCCTGATAAACAGTGATGTGCATTAAGCAAATGTAAGAGAAATACCAGCTTTTGTTTTTATTAATCACTTTCGTTCGTCCGTTTTGGTCCCGAGACAAAAAATATTGTTTCAAAGAGATCGTAGATTTGGCAGAGTCGTGAACAACCAAACTTTGAGGCAAGATTGACTTATGATTGTACAAATGGTTAACATTTTTGTTTAGATCGGCGTTACTTCTGGTCGTCACAGAAAGTACTTAAAAAATTGATTTCTTTTTCATTCTCGTTGTTTTACATGTAAGTAACGTCTGGATATATCATTCACAATAATTATCATATCAACTTTTTTTGCATGTAAGAGAAGCAATGTCTTACAGTTAAATTGATACATGTATATCAAAACGGAAGACCTTTTTGTTGCTTTTGCAACAAGTGTCTAGTTATTATTATTTTTTTTTGTCCGTTTTTTGTCCGCAAGATTTCTCAGAGATGGCTGGATGGATTTTCTTGAAATTTTCAGGACTGACAGAAAATTATAATATCTCCAGGCGTTTTTTTCATTTTTTCAAAATTCACTTCCTGTCGTCCGTTTCCTGTCCCGCGACAAAAAGCTATGGACAATGAGATCTCAGAAACGATAAAGACTTGAACATCCAAACTTTGAGGGATGATAGACCTATAGTTGTAGATGTGTTTAAACTATTTTGTTTTGTTCGTCGTAACTTCCGGTCGTCACCGGAAGCTCTTCAAAAATTATGCTTTTACGCATTTAATATATTTCTCGGAGAATTGAAATATAAGTATAAATGCTTACATATGTCATCTATCCGATGATTAATAAACATAAAAATTCTACTTCCGGTGAGATATCTCAAATATCTCATGAAGCCTTTTTTAAAGTAAATGTTTGAACCCCGAGATCTCAGAAACTGTAAGTGATCAAAAAACGAAACTTACAGGGATGATAGACATTTGATAGAAGATGTGTTTAACCGTTTTTATTTGGTTGACCGTCACTTCCGGTCCACACAGGAAGAGTTCAAACAAATCAAGTTTTTTAAAAGTTTAACTCGATTTTTCAGAGATGCATGGATGGATTTTCTTGAAATTTATAGGACTGATAGAGAACGAAAATATCTCTAGGCGTTTTTTTCATTTTTTCAAAATTCCCTTCCTGTCGTCCGTTTCCTGTCCCGCGATAAAAAGCTATGGACAATGAGATCTCAGAAATGATAAAGACTTGAACCTCCAAACTTTGAGGGATGATAGACCTATAGCTGTAGATGTGTTTTAACTATTTTGTTTTGTTCGTCGTAACTTCCGGTCGTCACCGGAAGCTCTTCAAAAATTATGCTTTTACGCATTTAATGTATTTCTCGGAGAATTGAAGTATAAGTATACATGCTTACATATGTCATCTATCCGATGATTAATAAACATAAAAATTCTACTTCCGG
Organism: Magallana angulata; assembly: GCF_025612915.1. Lineage (NCBI taxonomy): Eukaryota > Metazoa > Mollusca > Bivalvia > Ostreida > Ostreidae > Magallana > Magallana angulata. Next base: position 19,940,696 of record NC_069112.1, read on the forward strand.
TGAGATATCTCAAATATCTCATGAAGCCTTTTTTAAAATAAATGTTTGAACCCCGAGATCTCAGAAACTGTAAGTGATCAAGACATGAAACTTACAGAGATGATAGACATTTGATAGAAGATGTGTTTAACCGTTTTTATTTGGTCGACCGTCACTTCCGGTCCACACAGGAAGAGTTCAAACAAATCAAGTTTTTTAAAAGTTTAACTCGATTTTTCAGAGATGCATGGATGGATTTTCTTGAAATTTATAGGACTGATAGAGAACGAAAATATCTCTAGGCATTTTTTTCATTTTTTCAAAATTCCCTTCCTGTCGTCCGTTTCCTGTCCCGCGACAAAAAGCTATGGACAATGAGATCTCAGAAACGATAAAGACTTGAACATCCAAACTTTGAGGGATGGTAGACCTATAGCTGTAGATGTGTTTAAACTATTTTGTTTTGTTCGTCGTAACTTCCGGTCGTCACCGGTAGCACTTCAAAAATTATGTTTTTAAGCATTTTATTTGTTTAACACTGAAGTGATATAAAGGTATAAACGCTTTCATATGTCATCTATCCGATGATTAATAAACAAAAAAAATTACTTCCGGTGGGATATCTCAAATATCTCAGGTAGTCTTTTTAAAACAAATATTATGACAGCGAAGTCTCATAAACTGTAAGTGACCAAGACACAAAACTTACACGGATGATAGACATTTGATAGAAGATGTGTTTAACCGTTTTTATTTTGTCAACCGTCACTTCCGGTCCACACCGGAAGAGTTCAAACAATTCATGTTGTTTAAGAGATTTACTGCTTCTGTTTGACAAAGTAAGACAAATTGATAGTCAATTAAGTCCTGTTGTCTAATGGTTATGAAATACTGAGAGAAGCAATGTCTTACAGTTAAATTGATACATGTATATCAAAACGGAAGACCTTTTTGTTGCTTTTGCAACAAGAGTCTAGTTATTATTATTAAGGTCTTCCGTTTCCAACGGAAGACCTTATAGTGATTGTAATGTTTCTTATTATTATTATTATTATTTTTTTTTGTCCGTTTTTTGTCCACAAGATTTCTCAGAGATGGCTGGATAGATTCTGTTGAAATTTTCAGGACTGATAGAAAATGATAATATCTCCAGGCGTTTTTTTCATTTTTTCAAAATTCACTTCCTGTCGTCCGTTTCCTGTCCCGCGACAAAAAGCTATGGACAATGAGATCTCAGAAACGATAAAGACTTGAACCTCCAAACTTTGAGGGATGATAGACCTATAGTTGTAGATGTGTTTAAACTATTTTGTTTTGTCCGTCGTAACTTCCGGTCGTCACCGGAAGGTCTTCAAAAATTATGCTTTTATGCATTTAATATATTTCTCGGTGAATTGAAATATAAGTATAAATGCTTACATATGTCATCTATCCGATGATTAATAAACATAAAAATTCTACTTCCGGTGAGATATCTCAAATATCTCATGAATCCTTTTTTAAAATAAATGTTTGAACCCCGAGAACTCAAAATCTGTAAGTGATCAAGACACGAAACTTACAGGGATGATAGACATTTGATAGAAGATGTGTTTAACCGTTTTTATTTTGTCGACCGTCACTTCCGGTCCACACAGGAAGAGTTCAAACAAATCAAGTTTTTTTAAAAGTTTAACCCGATTGCTCAGAGATGCATGGATGGATTTTCTTGAAATTTTTAGGACTGATAAAGAACGATAATATCTCCAGAAGGTTTCTTCATTTTTTCAAATTCACTTCCTGTCGTCCGTTTCCTGTCCCGCGACAAAAAGCTATGGACAATGAGATCTCAGAAACGATAATGACTTGAACCTCCAATCTTTGAGGGATGATAGACCTATAGTTGTAGATGTGTGTAAACTATTTTGTTTTGTTCGTCGTAACTTCCGGTCGTCACCGGAAGCACTTCAAAAATTATGTTTTTACGCATTTTATTTCTTTAACACAAAATTGAAATATAAGTATAAGCGCTTTCATATGTTATCTATCCGATGATTAATAAACAAAAAAAATAACTTCCGGTGAGATATCTCAAATATCTCAGGTACTCTTTTTAAAACAACTATTATTACAGCGAGATCTCATAAACTGTAAGTGACCAAGACACAAAGCTTACATGGCTGGTAGACATTTGATAGAAGATGAGTTTAACCGCTCTCATTTTGTCAACCGTCACTTCCGGTCCACACCCGAAGAGTTCAAACAATTCAAGTTGGTTAAGAATTTAACTGTTTTTGTTTGACAATGTGAGACAAATTGATAGCCAATAAAGTCCTGTTGTGTAATGGTTAAGAAATACTAACTTTCATTTTCATCAAACACTTCCGTTTGTCCGTTTCCTGTCCCGAAACAAAAAACCTTGATTCCTAGAGATCTCAAAAACGGTGACGACTTGAACAATCAAACTTTGTGGGATGATAGAAGTATGTATGTACATGTGTTTACACTATATTGTTTTGTTCGGCGTAACTTCCGGTCGTCACCGGAAGAACTTCAAAAATTTGGTTTTTTTTTCAAATATTATTCATTTTACATAAAAAGAAAATATCAGTATATAATCTTACATATGTCATCTATATAATGTTAAATTAGCAAATAAATTTTACTTCCGGTGAGATATCTCAAATATATCTGTGTAACCTTCATCTTTACAAATTTGATGTCCGCGAGATTTTTGTCACTGTAAGTGATTCAGACACGAAGCTCTCATAATTAATAGAAATTTGATTGGGGATGTGTTTAATGGGTTTAATTCTGTCAACTTTAAGAACCGGTTCTTACCGGAAGGGTTCAAACAAATCATGTTTTTAACAAGTTTAACTGACTTTCTTGGGTGTTTCATCTAGCCTGATAAACAGTGATGTACGCTAAGCAAATGTCCGAGAAATACCAGCTTTTGTTTTTATTAATCACTTCCGTTTGTCTGTTTCCGGTCCCGCGACAAAAACTATTGTTTCAAAGAGATCTTAATATTGTACAAATGGTTAACATTTTTGTTTAGATCGGCGTTGCTTCCGGTCGTCACAGAAAGTACTTCAAAAATTGATTTCTTTTTCTTTCTCGTTTTACATGTAAGTAACGTCTGGATATATCATTCACAATAATTATCATATCCACTTTTTTTTCTATGTGAGAGAAGCAATGTCTTACAGTTAAACTGATACATGTATATCAAAACGGAAGACCTTTTTGTTGCTTTTGCAACAAGTGTCTAGTTATTATTATTTTTTTTTGTCCGTTTTTTGTCCGCAAGATTTCTCAGAGATGGCTGGATGGATTTTCTTGAAATTTTCAGGACTGACAGAAAATGATAATATCTCCAGGCGTTTTTTTCATTTTTTCAAAATTCACTTCCTGTCGCCCGTTTCCTGTCCCGCGACAAAAAGCTATGGACAATGAGATCTCAGAAACGATAAAGACTTGAACATCCAAACTTTGAGGGATGATAGACCTATAGTTGTAGATGTGTTTAAACTATTTTGTTTTGTTCGTCGTAACTTCCGGTCGTCACCGGAAGCTCTTCAAAAATTATGCTTTTACGCATTTAATATATTTCTCGGAGAATTGAAATATAAGTATAAATGCTTACATATGTCATCTATCCGATGATTAATAAACATAAAAATTCTACTTCCGGTGAGATATCTCAAATATCTCATGAAGCCTTTTTTAAAGTAAATGTTTGAACCCCGAGATCTCAGAAACTGTAAGTGATCAAAACACGAAACTTACAGGGATGATAGACATTTGATAGAAGATGTGTTTAACCGTTTTTATTTGGTCGACCGTCACTTCCGGTCCACACAGGAAGAGTTCAAACAAATCAAGTTTTTTAAAAGTTTCACTCGATTTTTCAGAGATGCATGGATGGATTTTCTTGAAATTTATAGGACTGATAGAGAACGAAAATATCTCTAGGCATTTTTTTCATTTTTTCAAAATTCCCTTCCTGTCGTCCGTTTCCTGTCCCGCGATAAAAAGCTATGGACAATGAGATCTCAGAAACGATAAAGACTTGAACATCCAAACTTTGAGGGATGATAGACCTATAGCTGTAGATGTGTTTAAACTATTTTGTTTTGTTCGTCGTAACTTCCGGTCGTCACCGGAAGCACTTCAAAAATTATGTTTTTACGCATTTTATTTGTTTAACACTGAAATGATATAAAGGTATAAACGCTTTCATGTGTCATCTATCCGATGATTAATAAACAAAAAAAATTACTTCCGGTGAGATATCTCAAATATCTCAGGTAGTCTTTTTAAAACAAATATTATGACAGCGAAGTCTCATAAACTGTAAGTGACCAAGACACAAAGCTTACATGGCTGGTAGACATTTGATAGAAGATGTGTTTAACCGTTTTTATTTTGTCAACCGTCACTTCCGGTCCACACCGGAAGAGTTCAAACAATTCATGTTGTTTAAGAGATTTACTGCTTCTGTTTGACAATGTAAGACAAATTGATAGTCAATTAAGTCCTGTTGTCCAATGGTTATGAAATACTGAGAGAAGCAATGTCTTACAGTTAAATTGATACATGTATATCAAAACGGAAGACCTTTTTGTTGCTTTTGCAACAAGAGTCTAGTTGCTCCTGTGTTTTAAACACCTTACAATCGAACGGAAATAAGAATTATTCTTTATTTCTCATCTTTTGATTTCATTTCAACATGTTTTCTTTTACATTTCCTCTCATTCTTGTTATTTTTAGGGGATGAATCGAGTTATTTTTCCCGAAAGTCTAATTACTGTGAATGTCTCCTGTCATTTTTTAAAAATATATATTTTAGAACTGTTTTCAACAGTTAGTGTGTCAAAAGTACTTGATAATTAATCCCTTTGGCCTAATTCTAGTTAAACAATCGGTGAAAAAATATGATGAACTGAAGCTTTATACCTTGTCTTGTCATCGTATAGTTTTTTTAAGCAATTGATTGGCCTTAAAAGGTCTTCTGATGAGATTTCCACTGGGTTGACGGTTTTCAATGCGCCACCTTGACGTAAAAATTCAATGTAAAGTCGTTGTCAGATTTCTATTGTTTGGTAAATATATGTGTACCATATCCGTATTTCAACTCGAACATCAGTGAAACTTAATCAAAAGTTAGTCGCAAAGAATAGCAAAATGAACATATTTAATTTGATTTCTTTTATCATTAACTGTAACTCTACAGACACTTATAAAGTAGATGTTTAAGTTGTTAAATCTCCGAGTTCATGGCTGCTCCGGGTACCCCGACCACCGATTTGTTTATCTACCGTCGTAAACAGAATATTAAATATTCTTTAAATATTACTTTGTTTTATTATTTGTTGGCGTTTCTTCGGTGTCTATGCCAATTTTCACCAAAATTCGTCAATTAGAAAAGAAATTATTCGAGTTGTCTCAATAATTTCCGAACAACCATCGTATAATACCTATTTAAAGGGGCATGGTCACGATTCTGGTCAAATTGTTATTTACTGTGTTTATTATTTACAATGCATTAGAAATGCATTTCTTTTGATCAGATTCAATGTGGGTGCCAGTCGATGAATTTTCAGCGAGATACAGGGCATACAATTATTCGTCATGTAAACAGGGCTCGTGCCCTGTTTTTGTTTACATAAGTTCAATATACCAGTTAAAAATCTTTTCAAGCTGATTTGTCTTTTTATTCATTTTAAGCATAAATAAACAGTTCCTAACGATTAACAAATTCATTTCAGGTCTAAAACTGGAATTTTCACTTCAACATTCAAAATGTAAACAAAAGCTTTGTTTACATAGCGAATTATTGCAAGCTCTGTAACTCGCTTATAACTCAACAAATGACACTCAAATTTTGGTTGCCTATTAAAAATGCCTTACTGAAGCATTGTAAACATTAAAATCGAAAAAATAATTTTTGACCAAAATCGTGACCATGCCCCTTTAACACCCTTCTCTCGATACCTGATGATACTTGAGTTTTCAGCGCCGCATTTTCTTGTTTCAGTGTATTCACTTCTTGAGACAGTCCCTGAATCTGGTTCTCCATTTGGTTAAGCCTCTGTTCTACATGTGCCGGATCCGTAAGTAGCAATCCATGCAAGTGTCCAAGGAAGACGTAATTAAAAAAGATCACGACCAGAAAATTACACGCCATTCTTTTTCAGAAGTCTGTAGACACGTGTCAGATTTTCATATGTTATATTTCCACAATTATATTAGACTCAAGTTAGATAAGAAGTAAGTGACCTTCGTTGACCCGAACACAATCTCTTATTAGAAAGTCATTTTAGCTAATGTTTAAAGGACACAAATATTAGGCACTGACAAGTTTTGATCAATAATGTTTACATGTTTTTAACTTTTTTTTATGAAGAAATGTTTTTGTATGCGTTCATTTTCAATACAGCCCCAAGTATTCAACAATATACATGTGATACCCCGATGTTCTTATGAAATTGGAATTCTATGCATTAATGAAGTTGCTTATATCTACAAATAAAAATGAATAAATGAATACATAAATAAATAAATGAAAAAAATAAATTACTTTATTAACTTATTAATTAAAACTTTAACAGATAAAAAAAAATTCAAAGCACACTACAGGCTAAAACCCTACAGAGAAATCTGAATATAAAGAATATACAAGTGCTTGTAAGATGGAGAAATAGAATGAATGAAATTGATTAAAAAAACAAAATAAATGCTCAATTATTGTTATCTATACAAATTTTCTGATAAATTAATGAAAATTGCATATAAACAGATTTAAAAAAATGTAATAAATACTTGTTATTTAGGTAAAAATAAGGTAAGTAGAACATTTAAGAGAGAGAGAGAGAGAGAGAGAGAGAGAGAGAGAGAGAGATTAATGTTAATTCATTTTGTTATATTCTGTGCTTTATTTCCTTAATTAGTTGTTGCAAATTAAACGCAGTTAAAAATATTGTAGATTTTGTTTTTACTATGGATGTAAAAATAAATGAAAAATTTATGAAGCATTTTAACGCACATTTGTTTAAGAAAAAACCAATAACAATCTGTTTTCGTAAAAAAGGAAGTTTTCGGATTATTTGTGGATTTCGTACACATGTAATCGATCAATAAAAAGGCAGCTCTCGGCCTCGCCTCGGCATTTAACAGGTGATTTCTTTCATATAGGAAACTTACAGGAATATGTTAACATTCTACTGTGTTTTTCCATTACATTCTGTGATCTTTAAATGCCTCTAAATGCAACAACTAATCACTGCGTATGAATCTACATGTAATTTACATAAGTAGTTCCCAAACAGTAATTTCTATGTTATCGGTTAAAAGATATATTTCATACAAGTTGGCAAAACACCAAGTTTTACAATTATTCAACCAAAAAGTTGATTTTATTGTTATTAGCAAAATTTCAAGAGTTATTTTTCATGGATTATATTTTCATTCTCATCGATCTCAACTAAACAGTCTAAATGACAACCAGTTTAAACCGGCTGTTCTTGCTGTTACTAATTTACTCCCTCCGTGATCTGCAATTTGTAGTGATTTATTTAAGGAGGCCGACTTTAGTTTGCATTGCACATGTTTTTACGCATTCTAATATAATACAGTTGTTTTATACTTAGATTTTTAAAGGAAATTTTTATTTTTAACACGATTTTTACGTTGTGCGGTAGGGGAGCATTGCCATTGCTTTTATGACGTTATGATAAAATGAAGCTTTGTAGGAGTACGTTATAAGAAAAAACATAAAAGAAAAAGTAAAAATTGTACGCTCTTGAAATTTTATATACAGAATGATGCTATCCTCGAGGATATTTTCCTAATTTTTGGAATGAATCCATTATACCAATCATCATTCGTGATGATCCAAATATATAGCAAAAGTTGGTGCATTTTAATATTTTGAGATGGCCCCCACTAAAAACCAGGAGGTAGAATTTTGTGTTTTTTACATATAAGGTAGGGAATGATATTACTTATCATATATAACAATTTGAGAAAAAAAGCTATTGTAGTATTTTTTAAAACTGCTTTGATGTGAGGAAAATGACAGTTTCCTATACATTCCTATAGTAAATGTACCTCTATTTTGAGACGGTCCCTTAAAAGAACCAGACGGTCGATTTTCATGAACCTTCGCATATAAACTAGAGTTGGTTTAAATTACATATGGTTAAAAAATAAAGAGTTTTGCTATTGTAGTTTTTCCGCAAAAAAAACCCCCAAATCGGCCTCCTTAAAATTGATTTCATCATTAAGGGAATGTAAATATAAGCATTAAATGATTAATTTTTTACGTTGTCGTGTCAATAACTGCCGTCAGTTGAGCAGACAAATTATCATAACGCGCTAACGAGCGTTATTCAATTTGTCTGCTCACCTGACGGCAATTATTGACACGACAACGTCAAAAATAAATCATTCAATGCTATAATCATCAGTCAGTCCTTATGGCATGAACAAAACCATTTCCAGCTTCAACTTTTATTTTTCTTTTGTTTTATTACATAAAAATGCTTGACGTCATCCAGAGTATTTGGTAGTTCTTTCCCGGTTGTTTCGGGTAACCATAGAAACAGGATGGTGACCAGGACAGACAGGGTTCCGAACACTACCCCGGGGCCCCACTGGATGTACGTACCCTGTATAAGGAAAAAGATTCCAAATTTTGAAATTTATCTTTACATATGTTCATATAAGAAAGTACACGTTTTTAAACAAAATATAGCACAGAAATCCCGTTGATAGCGGTAGTACAGTGTATGCACATCGTTTCATGGAGCACTTGTCGATCTCTATATTCCATTGAGAGTAAAACTAACTTATCAAAAGACAGTATAGTATAAAGGTACACATAAAAACTTGAAGTAAAATTTATTGAAAAAATAATTAAAATAATAATTATAAATCCTTAGAAATTTTCATACCGGTCAAGCTGATGGAATCTGATTAATCGCAATATAAAACTAAGACGATAAATAAGAATGTTATGCACATTTCGCAAATCTCTACTTTTACGCAAATAACATCAAATCAAGGCTTAGAAATCTTTGCAAATTTCGCAGAAATAAATACCGGGCGGAAAAGCTCCCGAATGTTATGATCATTATAGCAAGAAGAAAGATAAGAAATGCATATCACTTACCAACAGGCCAGCGTATGGGGATATCATGGCGGCGATCCTTGATGCCAGGGAGGCTAAACCCATTCCAATCGCACTGAGTTAAAAAAATGGTTAGACATAAATCACTTGTTCACTTTTTCTAAAAGGCTACCTTTCTTAACAATTTACGAAATTGAATAAAATGCGATATTTTATAAATGTATACTTTTTCTCACCAGAAAACACTGAGAAAACAGAAAGTTGTGGTTTTTTTCGATTTTTTACGGGAAATTTTCATTTCAATCGTGTAACATTTTTTAAGTTCACTTAATTTAACAGTTAATCGACACGCTGATAAAGACACGTAAGAATGAATAAATGACTTCTTGACACCATTTTAAATCATGTGCATTATTTACATGATGTATATTATAATATTCAACGGTTTCCTTCATTTGATAGTTTGGGTTGAATATTTTCCACCTACCGTAAGTTGGTCGGATATATTTCCGGTGTATATAAAAAGATTGTCGCAAAAGAACCAGATATTCCGAATTTGCCCGCAAAACTCAAAGCCAGTGCTAAAGCTTCCATCACAGAGCTATCTATAAAAAGAAATCAGTGTTGTCGAATGATCATTAATGTATGCTCTTAAAATAAAAACCTTAAGTCATGTAACTATCGTTTTTGTTGGTACTTAAACATCATACAAAGGAAACATAAAATATATGTAAAGATGCTCAAGAACAAGTTTTTTGCAACGCGAGCTGATCACACAAGGATATCTCTTCGAAGCAATTTTGCATATTTAGATCAGAAAAAAACATAATTTAGTATTCAAAAGTGTTGGAAATAAAAGTCCTTTACAGTTTTTCTATTAAATATATTATATCTCTTTTCCTATAATGATGGGTTATTTTTGTAAAAATGTAATATAGTTTGAAATAACCTTAATCTATCCACCTCTTACTTCAGAATTTGAAAAAAAAAAAGAATTAAAATTGCTGACATTTTTATACATGAGTAGACACTCATCAATGTTACATCGTGACCGTATAAATATGCATACAAACCCCCTAAGTACAGTAGAACGGCTGATGCACACAGGCACACCCCGGCGATGGCGTGGAATATTATACAGGTGATCTTTCTTCCATACCTGATATGAAGCAAAAGGACAAAAAAACCACTGTAAACGTATCATATTTAGCGTGTTTGTGTTTTAGCGGAAAATGATTTTTGAATAAGTTAGCTAAGATTTGATTAAGCGCATTTCTTATTGTTCCTATTCATCTACATATACATTTTACATTTAGCGATGTAATTGAATTAAAGCGGAGGTCGTTTAAAAAAACGCTGAATAGGATACACGGCAAAATGTACATGTTATACGTTTACAGTAAAGAGTGACGTTTGAAATGTCGTGAAGAAATCAGCATGCAACGTTACATGTTGCGCTATCTCCATCTATATGTCATATAATGTCCGACTTTGCGCCATGCATGTTCTTTCTGTGTGTCAAGTTGTCTGTCACCTTGTAAACCATATTATCTGCCTACGGTTCATTTGTTCGCCTATGTGTGTCATATTGTCTAGCTGTCTCTGTATTATGTCTGTCTATTCGAGGGTATTTACAAAACCATTAATCGTAAAAAATATAAAAAAAAAATATGTAATGGGAAATAACAAGGATCTCCACCTTGCTGTCCGTCTGTTTATGTAACAAATCATCTAACGTCAAATTGTCTATCCCTGTCTTATGTCTGTCTATTTGTCTGTTCGTCAAATTGTCTATCCCTGTCTTATGTCTGTCTATTTGTCTGTTCGTCATATTGTCTATCCTAGTCTTATGTCTGTATATTTGTCTGTTTGTCAAATTGTCTATCCTAGTCTTATGTCTGTCTATTTGTCTGTTCGTCAAATTGTCTATCCCTGTCTTATGTCTGTCTATTTGTCTGTTCGTCAAATTGTCTATCAATGTCTTATGTCTGTCTACCTGTCTGTTCGTCAAATTGTCTATCAATATCATATGTTTGTCTACCTGTCTGTTCGTCAAATTGTCTACCCTTGTCTTATGTCTGTATATTTGTCTGTTCGTCAAATTGTCTATCCCTGTCTTATGTCTGTCTATTTGTCTGTTCGTCAAATTGTCTATCAATGTCATATGTCTGTCTACCTGTCTGTTCGTCCAATTGTCTATCAATATCATATGTTTGTCTACCTGTCTGTTCTTCAAATTGTCTATCAATATCATATGTTTGTCTACCTGTCTGTTCGTCAAATTGTTTATCCCTGTTTTATGTCTGTCTATCTGTCTGTTCGTTAAATTGACTATCCATGTCATATGTCTGTCTACCTGTCTGTTCGTCAAAATGTCTATCCATGTCATATGTCTGTCTACCTGTCTGTTTGTCAAATTGTCTATCCCTGTCCCTTTTCGGTCTGTTTGTCAAATTGTCTATCCATGTCTTATGTCTGTCTGTCTGTCTGTTCGTCAAATTGTCTATCCCTGTTTTATGTCTGTCTATCTGTCTGTTCGTCAACACAAATTGTCTATCAATGTCATATGTCTGTCTACCTGTCTGTTCGTCAAATTGTCTATCAATATCATATGTTTATCTACCTGTCTGTTCGTCAAATTGTCTATCCTTGTTTTATGTCTGTATATTTGACTGTTCGTCAAATTGTCTATCCCTGTATTATGTCTGTCTATCTGTATGTTCGTTAAATTGACTATCCATGTCATATGTCTGTCTACCTGTCTGTTCGTCAAAATGTCTATCCCTGTCTTATGTCTGTCTACCTGTCTGTTCGTCAAAATGTCTATCCGTGTCATATGTCTGTCTACCTGTCTGTTTGTCAAATTGTCTATCCCTGTCCCTTTTCGGTCTGTTTGTCAAATTGTCTATCCATGTCTTATGTCTGTCTGTCTGTCTGTTCGTCAAAATGTCTATCCCTGTTTTATGTCTGTCTATCTGTCTGTTCGTCAAATTGTCTTTCCATGTCATATGTCTTTCTACCTGTCTGTTCGTCAAATTGTCTATCAATATCATATGTTTGTCTACCTGTCTGTTCGTCAAATTGTCTATCAATATCATATGTTTGTCTACCTGTCTGTTCGTCAAATTGTCTATCCTTGTTTTATGTCTGTATATTTGTCTGTTCGTCAAATTGTCTATCCCTGTATTATGTCTGTCTATCTGTATGTTCGTTAAATTGACTATCCATGTCATATGTCTGTCTACCTGTCTGTTCGTCAAAATGTCTATCCCTGTCTTATGTCTGTCTACCTGTCTGTTTGTCAAAATGTCTATCCATGTCATATGTCTGTCTACCTGTGTGTTTGTCAAATTGTCTATCCCTGTCCCTTTTCGGTCTGTTTGTCAAATTGTCTATCCATGTCTAATGTCTGTCTGTCTGTCTGTTCGTCAAATTGTCTATCCCTGTTTTATGTCTGTCTATCTGTCTTTTCGTCAAATTGTCTATCCATGTCATATGTCTGTTTACCTGTCTGTTTGTCAAATTGTCTATCCCTGTCTTTTGTCTGTCTGTTTGTTAAATTGTGTATCTCCGTCTTATGTCTATCTGTCTGTGACTGACCTACCTATTGATAGTAAACATGTAGAAGAAAATGCTCGGGATTTCCACCACTCCGTTCAGGAAGAAGTTAAGGTACATGTTGCCTGTCATTGTACCGGAAGTCAAAAAAAGGCCATAGTACGTCAAACCGTTCACAAACCTGAAAAAAAAACACAGCTTTAACTCAATAAGCGTGGCCATTTTTTGGCTTCTTGGTATATTTACATCCCTTGAACAAAGACCAATTAACATATAGAAAAATGTTTAAAATTCTAAGCTTATATTTTTGATTTCTCTATACCTGAGGTGGTGTGGGAACATGTCGATATTAACGTGGATAAAAGGATGATATAATAAAATAATATTATCAAAAAAATACTTTCACCGTTGTTAAATTTTTCAAATTTTGCAATGTTTGTTGTAAATGTTTTTGGAAAGGTTAAATAAAATTTAACCCTCTAACCCACTGCGCTGCGCTGTTAAATAACAATTTAGGGGAAGAACAAGTTTTTAAAATCATGCCTAAATTTATTGTTTATTTCGATAGGAAGTACGTCACAATATGGAGGTATCTTATACCACCTTAATAATAGTTTATGACAAAAATCCTTCGTTTTTAAAAGTTTAATGTAGATCTGTTTATTTGATGCCTGTATACTATTTGAAGGTAATGTTAAGGATAATCACCATACAATCCACACTATCAAAGATGTCAATAGAATATGTCGATGTCTGAATATATCAAGGACAGACAGACTCTCTTCTTGAACCAGTGTTTTATCCAAAGAACCCGGTTGTACGTCTTTCGAATCAGTTCTGTCCCCCACAAGTCTGGCCCCTTCTTCTGCCTCTTTACTATTTTTCTCCCGAGCCTCGTTTTCATCATCGGAGTGCTCCGTATTCACGATAACCTGTAGTTCACTCCTCGCTGTAACGAGGTCAAGGTCCACAAGGATGTTCGATATGTCTTTCTTGTTCCACTTCGCTGCTTGTTTGATCCACTCTCTGACGTCATCGTATCTGCCATTGGCCATTAACCAGCGCGGGGACTCCTGAAGAATCCTGTCAGACATATTAAAAGTGGGTTAAAGACAGATTCGAGGAATTTATAGAAAATCAGAGACACTAAGTGTTTGGTTTTTATGAAAGTTCTGCAATTTTCGTAAACTACATCTGTCCAAATGTCTTAGAAATGGTAGAGACCATCCAGTCTCCTTAAAAGAAGGCCTACCAACGAGAAGCCAGAGTATGGGCACCAATCAAACCCGCAGTCAGCATGGTGTACCGCCATGACACATGACGTAATAGAAATCCGACCAATGAGATTGAAGAGATGGACAATGACCAGAATATGCTTCCTAGGAACACCACAAACCCCCGGGATTCGGCGGGAAACAGCTCCAGTGCAAGTGTGGCTAGGGACAGACCAACTCCCTAGAAACGGAAAGTGAACTTCAAGATTAAAACAAAATATTGTTATATTCTATTAACCCCATAGCACTTTAAAAGATATAAATTAAAACAAGCTGGATAATTTTTGAAATATATGACGTTCTTTAATTTGTAATAATTTAAAATAAACAGGTATAGGCATTTTTGATATAAAAAAAAAATCCTCATGTTATCTATGCCATTGGCACGTACATCTTTTCGATTAATTACCTTTCATACGTATGTACATAATAACATGCACCTTAACACTTAGAACCCCCCCCCCCCCCCCAAAAAAAAAAAAAACCCACCAAAACACCCCCCCCCCCCCCCCCAAATTGCATTAAACTATGTTACCTGACCAAACGCTCCAAGGAGAAATCTTAAGATAACAAACGCGCTGAACCAAGGGACTATGGCTGCTAAGATGTAACAAATAACCAATGCAATGGCGTTCGTGTACGTTACAACAAGGCGGCCATATTTGTCGGCCAGTGACGGAAACACTCCCGATCCTACCAACTGACCAATCACAGCCACGGTTGTTGTCATGCTGCCGAGGCTTTCCGAACTACAGACCAGATTCCACTGGTAAAGAAAAAAAGAGAAAAAAAAATCTATATTAAGAAGGCTTGATGGCAGTGGCCATTTTTAAGACTATTTTAATCTCGCTGAAAAGATGAGCTCTGTATAAACACAAGGAAATATTCCATTTTAAAGCCACTTCGTTTTTATTGTTTCTTTGTTAGGCCTAAATAACAGTTTATAGTTATAAAATTCATATTTAAAACTTTAAGATAGGACTGATGGACTACTAGTTTTTTTTACCACCCACCCTCAACATACTTTTCCCGAGAAATATAGTACTGCTCTACCACACGGTATTTTGACATAGTATGCATTGACGGAGATTAAGAAAGTTGATTAGTTGATAAAATGAGGATGATGTTGACACATTTTGAGTTTTCATGATAACAGTATTCTATAGATCATAAGAAACCATGTTACACAGTTAATAAAGTCCATGCATTAATATCGAGAGAAAAATTTGATTCAAATTACATGCACTGAATGCCTAAAATATGAACTTGTATATAAGCCATATCATTAACTAGTTTTACTTTTCTTTAAAAAAAAAATACGCTAAAGTGATCAGATTTCACTGAAGAAAACAAAAATGAATTCATGTAAAAACAAATGGGAATGTTCTTTATTGTTAATTTACCTAACAAATAATTATTATATATCTATGCAATTTAATGCCTTTACATGCACGGATCTAGCGGTCCGGAACACCAACACCCCCCTGTAAAATTAAAATTTCTTTGAATTACGTTATATAATTACCAAAAATATGCATCGGTCCCCCCCCCCCCCCCGCGCAAACTCAAATAACCGTCGGACCACCCCCACCCCACCCCCCCTTTTTGGAAAAAAAATTCTGGATCCGCGCATGCTATATGATATTTATGGCTATAAACATTTTAGATCCAAGTATTTATTTTAAGGTTGATAATTTCCTATCACTTTTTACACATAGCCTTTTATTTTAAAGAAAATGTCAGGCACGTAGCATAGTTTTTAAAGTAAAGGTGGCGAGGGAGCATTCTTGATAAGCAAATTTAAATGTAACGTGACTTAAGGCACGTAGCATGCACACTTTTGCCGAATCAGATATATTTTTATATTTTTACATTTAAAGAAGTAAATGATCATGGAGTTGTCCCCCCCCCCCCCCCCCCCCACACACACACACACTTTTTCGGGACCATGTAAAAAGTTGAAGTGATAATAAAATAAGGAAATGAACAGTAAAATTTAAGTTATTTGCTTAATTGTCAAGATTATTTGATAAGTTTGCCCCCCCCCCCCCCTTAAAAAACGATGCTACATGTACGTGCCTGGACTTAACGTAACATGAAGCAATCCTTACCTCAGAAGCCGTGGTTTCCGGACCAAAATATTCGTATCCATGGTTACACGGTAAAGTTTTCTGAATAACATCACCGGAGCGGTTTGATTCAATGATGACGTCACATTGATGTTGAGTGACAGTTACGTTTTGTATTCCCTCGGGATCGTAGTTCTTATTTATGTACTCCGTTGGGACTTTACACTTGAAATCAGGTACATAACCTTAGATAAAAAAATCTCATTGGTGAGAAAAAAACTCAGTCAAACAAAAAGAAGCATCTAATATTCCTGTCTCAGAAATATCTATTCTTATCTCAGAAACATCTATTCCTATCTCGGAAATATCTATTCCTATCTCAGAAACATCTATTCCTATCTCAAAAACATCTATTCCTATCTTGGAAACATCCATCTTATATTCCTTTCTTGGAAACATCTAATCCTATTTTGGAAACATCGATCACTATCTCGGAAACATCTACTCCAATCTCAGAAGTATCTATTCCTATCTCATAGACATCCTATTCTTATCTCGAAAGGATCTATTCATATCTCGGAAACCTGTTATCCTATCTTGGAAACATCTATCCCTATCTCAAGAACATGTGATCAGTAGTGATTCGTTAATATATAACTGACGAATTGATTTTTGCTGCAATTTTTTGGTTTGTTAGACCTTTTTTTCCGTTTGCATTATCAAATTATATCTGTAGTATATGGTCTAAATGGAGACATCCAGTGATTTTTTTCTGTTTATGAGCGTATTTCAGCCCATTGTGAAACTGTTTTTTTCGCCATTTTTTTGTGTCTATCCATGCGCTAATGGTATAATTTTGGTGAATAACAAAACCGCATGTCTCAAGTTCGAATACTGTTTTAACTGTTGTTTCTATGATTAACGATAGAATTTTAGAAGTTGATTTTTCAGAACAAAAATATTCAATATCGTATCCCAAATACGTATGGCCGACTTCCATATCTATAAGGAACATAGTTTTGTTCTGGTATGCGAAATTTTTCCCCAAAAGCACCCATTAATCCCAAGCGCAATTCTATAAAATTCATAATGTTGCATCTCTCTCTCAACATTAATTGCTATAAAATTCATATATAACGAGGTGAAAAATACTTTGCATTAAATCCACTCACCTATGAAAACATAGATTACTACAGGGTAGGTCAAAATCGGTAGACAGAAGAAGTTGTAAACTAGCTGAAACACCTGATATCGGCCATATTTATTAAGAGAACGTAAAATCTCATCCACGTCCATGACTTAATTATGGCATTATGTGACTTAGTCGGTGATAGAAGGGGAGATTTTTTGGTAAAATTTATTCACAAGCAGGTGCCCGCTCTATATCCATGACATGCAATAAAACATGTACTCAACTGCGTAAAATATCTGATCAATATGACACAATTAATAGGAAAAAAGTGGGTTTTGAGGGCGTTTTTCTTTCTTTTTCTCAATCAAACATTACACCTTACCGGTAGCACTGACACTTTCAGCAAATGCATGCACAATTTCAAATGAATTAGATACCTTTTAAGATGATATGCGTTGTATCAAACCTTTAAAAGAACTATTAATGATATAAAGAACAATTTCGTTTTTCTTCGCAGTTTTTCATACTTGACATCAGGATCGCCTGTGGATTCTTGATATCCAATAGATTCTGATAACAGAAAGTGATGAAAGGTCTGATGCAATTGGAAGGATTCAAGTGTTGATAACAATGTCCTTTCAAATGTTTAAATGTTTCACATACTGAATTTCAGAAATAATATGAATGTTAAATAATCTAGATTAATCAGTGTTTAGTAATTAATTCGCATCATCTGTAATCGAGAAACAGTGATGTCCAGATTAAAAGGTTTTATTGTAAGAGAAAAACAAACCAACGGTCTGTAAACAGATAGATAAAACGTCATAAATGCGTATAAAGGGTTACACCTGTAAAATATATTAAAAGAACATACCGCTGTCGAATGAATTTTTAATACATAAAAAATATGCACCAGTAGAAATGACAAAGACTTATTCTTTAAAAATTTATTAATGACGGTCCAATAATTAAAATATAAGCCATCGAAATCTCCAATTAATGTAAAAAAAAATGTACATTCTTATTTCAAAACAATTCAATTGCATTCCTTTTCGTGATATTCTCTGATTTATAAGGTTTTTGCTACTTCTTCTGCCATGGCAACCAACGACGCGAATACCTCCTCGGAGTTTGGCACTATTTCCTCTGGAGGAAGGATGAAGCCAGACCTTTTCACCAGTGTAGCCGGTCGGAATTCATACGCGTACGCATACTTCACACCGGCTACCGCTTTCGCCCAATCATTAGCGGCTCCCGAAACTGGATCTGAAAAAAGGCAACAACAAAATACAGCAGATATACAATCGCCATCTTCGCTAGTCGAGCAAGGGTATTTGGTCCGCTCTGCTTCTCATTTTGGGGTGCAGAGTGGACCGTAAACCCTTGGCTAGCGAAGATGTACAATTGCAAAACTTTCGGGTCTTTCCAGCAGAGATCATAAAAATTACTTCAAACGTTTTATTATATGCGGATGTATATATTTCGAGCAAAATGGAATCGCTTCCAATCTATTTATGTATTGTCCAGGTTTAGTGTATATTTCTAAAAGTTATCATTGGATTTGAATGATTATGTCTTATGTATCGACTGGTTACACCTCTACGCTATGGTTGAGATATTGGACATTAATTTACTATTTGTTTATCAATTTTTCTCACAAAGAATCTCCGGTCCATTCCCCACGATGTATTCCGTGCCGTACACAGACGTCAAAGCGTCGGCAGCAATAACGGCTACGTCATACTGAAATATAACAAGAGGCCCAGGGGCCACATCGCTCACCTGAGCAACAATTGCCTTAATTCTGATCAAATTAGCATTACAGTATCAAAATATCTTGACAACTAAGTACAGTAGATCTTGCTAAAAAAATAGAAAATCTGTCAATTTTTATCCACCTCTTTTTTTGGGTAAATACCAAGCCCCTTTTGTTGTTGTACCTGTAAGAAGATTTTTCTCTATTCCAATTTACCCCCCCCCCTCCATTTCGTGGCCCCCCTTTTCTCTAGGGAATCATGGTTTCATCAAACTTAAATCTGCATAACCTGTGCTTTCACACTAAGTACTGAGTTTTGGACCGAAAACTTTCCCAGAATATTTTTAAAGATTTTTCTCTATATATTCCTATGTAAAAATTCAAACTGCCGTCACGGCCCAGCCCTATCACTAGGGACTGTGATTTTGCAAACTTGAATTTACACTATCCGAGGATGTCTCTACACAAGTTTGGGCTTTTCTGGCCAAATAGTCTTTAAAAAGAAGATATTAAAGATTTTCTCTATATATTCCTATGTAAAAATTCATCCCCCATTGTGGCCTCACCATACCCCATGACAATTATTTAAACAAACTTGAATCTTTACGATCTTGGGATGCTTCCACTTAAATTTGGGCTTTCCTGGCCTTATAGTTTTGAGAAGAAGATTTTTAAAGATTTTCTCTATATATAAAAATTTATCCCCCATTGTGGCCCCGCCCTACCCCCGGGGACCATGATTTGAACAAACTTGAGTCTACATTATCTGAGGATGGTTACAATTTGTGCTTTCTTGGCCATAAAGTTTTGAAAAGAAATTTTTTTAAAGATTTTCTCTATATATTCCTATATAAAAATTTATCCCCTAATTGTGGCCCCACCTTACCCCTGGGGACCATGATTTGAACAAACTTGAATCTACACTATCTGAGGATGCTTCCACTCAAATTTAAGCTTTTCTGGCCTTATAGTTTTTGAGAAGAAGATTTTTAAAAAAAATTTCGATATATTCCTATGTAAAACATGACCCCCCTCTTGTGGCCCCACCCTACCCCCGGGGACCATAATTTGAACAAACTTGAATCTACACTACCTGAGGATGCTTCCATTTTAATTTGAGCTTTTCTGGCCTGATAGTTTTTTAGAAGAAGATTTTTAAAGATTTTGTCTATATATTTCTATGTAAAACTTGATCCCCTAATTGTGGCCCCACCCTACCCCTGGGGACCATGATTTGAACAAACTTGAATCTACACTATCTGAGGATGCTTCCACTCAAATTTAAGCTTTTCTGACCTTATAGTTTTTGAGAAGAAGATTTTTAAAAAAAAAATTCTGTATATTCCTATGTAAAACATGACCCCCCTCTTGTGGCCCCACCCTACCCCCGGGGACCATAATTTGAACAAACTTGAATCTACACTACCTGAGGATGCTTCCATTTTAATTTGAGCTTTTCTGGCCTGATAGTTTTTTAGAAGAAGATTTTTAAAGATTTTGTCTATATATTTCTATGTAAAAATTTATCCCCTAATTGTGGCCCCACCCTACCCCTGGGGACCATGGTTTGAACAAACTTGAATCTACACTATCTGAGGATGCTTCCACTCAAATTTAAGCTTTTCTGACCTTATAGTTTTTGAGAAGAAGATTTTTAAAAAAAAATTCTGTATATTCCTATGTAAAACATGACCCCCCTCTTGTGGCCCCACCCTACCCCCGGGGACCATAATTTGAACAAACATGAATCTACACTACCTGAGGATGCTTCCATTTTAATTTGAGCTTTTCTGGCCTGATAGTTTTTTAGAAGAAGATTTTTAAAGATTGTGTCTATATATTTCTATGTAAAACTTGATCCCCTAATTGTGGCCCCACCCTAGCCCCGGAGACCATGATTTGAACAAACTTGAATCTACATTACCTGAGGATGCTTCCATTTTAATTTGAGCTTTTCTGGCCTGATAGTTTTTTAGAAGAAGATTTTTAAAGATTTTCTCTATATATTCCTATGTAAAACTTGATCCCCCCATTGTGGCCCCACCCTACCCCTGGGGACCATGATTTGAACAAACTTGAATCTACACTACCTGAGGAAGCTTCCACTTTGATTTGAGCTTCTCTGGCCTAATAATGTTTTAGAAGAAGATTTTTAAAGATTTTCTCTATATATTCCAATGTAAAACTTGATCCCCCCATTGAGGCCCCACCCTACCCCCGGGGACCATGATTTGAACAAACTTGAATCTACACTATCTGAGGAGGTTCCCATTTTAATTTGAGCTTTTCTGGCCTGATAGTTTTTTAGAAGAAGATTTTCAAGGATTTTGTCTATATATTTCTATGTAAAACTTGATCCCCCCATTGTGGCCCCTCCCTACCCCTGGGGACCATAATTTGAACAAACTTGAATCTACACTACCTGAGGATGCCGCCACACAAGTTTGAGCTTTTCAGGCCGAATAGTTTTTGAGAAGAAGATTTTTGAAAAATACCAACAAATTTTCAATAATTCTCAATTATCTCCCCTTTAAAGAGGGCGTGACCCTTCATTTGAACAAACTTGAATCCCCTTCACCTAGTGGTGCTTTGTGCCAAATTTGGATGAAATCTGCCCAGTGGTTCTTGAGAAGAAGATGAAAATGTGAAAAGTTTACAACGCCAACGCTGACAACGACGACAGACAACGGACAAATTGTGATCAGAAAAGCTCACTTGAGCCTTTGGCTCAGGTGAGCTAAAAATAATCGAATAGATACTTTATAACTTTAAAACATTAAAGGCCGTTTTAAGCACAATTAAGCCCACATGTATAATCATTAAACAAGTCTGGGAATCTAGCGTATGTACAGCCCCCTCAAAAAAAAGAACAATAACAAAAACCAAACAAACTAAAAACAAAACTAGGTGTCCAACACGTTTAGATTTATGAATTTTAAATCACATGACTCTAACAAAATTCTCTGCACAGCTTCTAATTTTTGTTAAAAAGGTCATATAAAATAATCATTGTATACACATAGGTTTTTTATGCTGAAAACTAAGATTTCAGGTATAAGTCTATGGCAACGAGTTGGATTTGTATGTGTTTTTTTTGGCTTGAATTTTTTACTAATTTTAAATTAAGGTATACCAATTAAAAGAAAGGGACGAAAATAAAACGAGGACGAATATAATACAGTGTCTACTGACCAGTTCCTGGTAGTCGGTCGGTAGGTCCGTGGTGTACCCCCACGGTACAAGCAGCAGCTGAGAGTATGAGTGCCAGGACAGGTAAATCTTGATACGACGCCCCTCAGCGATCACAGCGTCCCGGATGTTCTGTGTCTCCTTCTCCGAAAAAGGGGCGGGGCCAAGATAGACTTGACTGCACGGATCAAAACTTACGCCTTCATCTGTAGGAGTTAGAGAGCGGATATGAATAATTATTATACAATTATAGTGCTTTGCAGGTATATCTTTAGAGTTCTTAATTAATCGGTAATTTTGCGTGAATATGCACCATATGTACTAATAAATAAATAATCATTTTTTTTTAATTTTCATTCTCTTCACCTTTAAATACACAAACATGCATATAATTGTAAATGAAATATACATCAAACACACAAACGTATGATCTTAATTCCTTAACAAGTGTGAGAAAAATTAAATTATTAGAAAAAAGAATTCATGATGTGTAAAAACCTCTCTCTCTCTCTCTCTCTCTCTCTCTCTCTCTCTCTCTCTCTCTCTCTCTCTCTCTCTCTCTCTCTCCACCATACATACTCCCAAAGTCGATGTCAAAATTCCTGTTGCCGTCCACTCCCACACATTTTTTCCCCGGTCCGGGTTCCGCAGGGCGTCGATTTTTCCTCCACAGTCGGTCCTTTGTAAAAAAAAAAAAAAAAAAAAAGAAGAAAGAAACGTTACTGAATACAGGTTTACTTTTCAGGAGCGTAATTTTGGCCTTTCTATACATGCAAACGGTTTCACTCCTCTTAAATTCGCAGAAATATGTTATAAGAGAATAGAAGACAGCTTTGGCTTGATCAAGTGAATTTCTAAACGAGACAATTATAAAAAAAAAAGTGCGCTAATTGCTTGGTGGGTGAGGGTTGGGGTCCGACAAATTCTGCACTCGCTAACTATAATTATGTTAACTTAACAGTTTTCAAACAATGATCGAGTGTACTTACATAGACATCACTTACAACATATCATTAAATTCTTGAAAGATACAAGATATGATAAGGGGAGTCATGATTTGAAAAAAAGAAAACAACACCAAAAAAAACCTGAATCTATACTTACTTAGGGTGCTTTCATATAAGTTACACATTTTCTGACCAAATGTTTATGTAAAGAGGAAGTGCATATTGTGACACCGGAGTTTTAACTTTATAAAAAAAAATCAATTCATGAGGATGCTTCCGCACAAATTTCAGTTTTTCTTGTAAAAGAATTAAGAAGAAGAAAAAATTCCTTCATTTTCACAAATTTTAAGTTTAAATAAGCCCAATGCTTTAATGTTTTAGAAACGTTCAGCTGTGTTTTGTTTTTCTATTTATATTAGGTTATCTTTACACAAGTATCATTTCAAGTTAGCATCGTAAACTCAACACAATTCGACATTTTGTTGAAATGAATTTATTTTCAACTTTCACTTTTTTTTCCAGAAGGCGTACCCTACTTTGTCATCCATCCATATACATAAGCACGTGGGATTTGAACTAAAAAATAACAACCAACCGTTTTTTAGTATTGTTATCATTTTCCGTTTTGCCAAAGCTCGAAAGATGTCTGACAAAATCACAGCGAACAGCAATTATAGCGAATTTCCAACTCGCATTCAATTCCTTAATTTTTCCGGCTTATGTAACCTTACGGAGATGCTGCAAGACTGCTTGCACAATTTTTAGAAACAGACAAGTGTAAAGAAAGAATCCAATAGTTTTCAATTTGGCAACACCGCAGGTTCTCTTGACTCCTTGTCGATTTGATGTGTTCCAGAAATGCGGACCTAGCGACGCATTCGTTTACCAATATCTCGCTTCTGGAAACCCCCAGTCATGCGCTTCTGGAGCGCAATTGCTTAACCTTAGGATTTTTCACCTACAGCTGCAGGTTCTCAAGTTTGAATACAAACTTGAGGGACTTTTGCCAATTGAAAGTTTCTTTTAGATTCTTCGCTGAAATCTTAACTTTTTTGTCGTTTTCAAGGCAAATGCATGTTAAAATTCCATATATTAATGAAAGTGACATGTTTGGATCCAGTATAGTTTTTCGGTGGGGTCCGAAAGATAATTTGGTTCGGCACGTAGCATTGTTTATGACGGGGACCAGACTCATCCAAAGAATCATTACGAGCAAAGAACAAAACAAAACAAATAAAAAAAGATGCTAGGTGTCTAGGTACTCAGTGAATTTAACGAAACTTTGAATTGACTTACCCGCTCATGGCTGAAGACGTATCCATCGGGGTTAACGGTCGGAACTATGTGAATGTCCCACGTGTTCATCAATGACGTCACCTTCTCGTCTACATTATACTCTTCCAGCAACTGTGTATCAAAAAAGTTGCTGTAATTTCAATTGAGCATTAAAATTAATATTTTCTTTTTTGAAAAACTGTACTTTCTTAACTAGAAAGATATGTGTGCGCACACATAGTGAGTGATGTGCGTATTTTTTAAAACACTATATCAAATTGTTAAATAAAGCTAATGTATAAAATCACTCAAACAAAGATAATTTTTTAAAATCTACAACGGTTTGATTTTTTTATAAGATTTGAGAGAGTCCATAAAAGAAAAGAATTGATTTTTAAACGATCTAATCGCGATAATCTTACACGTGTTGTTTGGTGATTGTGATTGTGCGCGATACAACGTAGTACGTCATTTCAGAGATTAATTTTAACTTTTTGATATCGAGTATCAACGAAATGAATCTTGAAATAAAACTTTTTAAAACTTTATATAATAATTGCCGCACAGCCCAATCACTCAAAATGATAAATTGACTTGATTAATAACAGTTTTTAGGCATGATCTAAAATAGCGAATGCTTGTAAGTTTGAATTTTGGACTCTTTTATTTATCATTATTTATAGAGACACTTTGGCGGCATTTTGACGACGTCATGGATTATTACCTTGTTTATGATGTAAACAGCTGTGGCGGGAACGATCCACTCCCGGGCGTGAATTCCCCCTTCTATCCAGATGACCGGCTTTGGGGTCCCCATGCTGTTTTCCTTTCCTAGCTTTAATATTAAAAATGTTATGTTAAATTTATTATCTACACGTAAAAACAATCACCTGGTAAATTTTGTCCTTATTAAGCAAAGTATACCCAATCTTCGCCATCCAGGTGTCCGATTCGTAACTCTTATTTACTCGGAAAGATGACAATTACCAAACATAAATTTTAAAAAAAAATTATCATTGTGTTTTTCTTTAAATATTGACAACAATAATGTGAACTGATGAGATGACAAATGGTTTTACAATCATGATAAATAAATATTTAGCCATGAAAAATATTCCACCGCGCAAAAAAACCCTCCAAATCTTCGTAGACTGTAGTGTTTGAAAATTTGTATTTTTTTTTCTAAACGGCAGTAGAAGGCAAGCGATAAAGCATCTTCGCTACCGAAGGGTTTAGTGGAGTAGATCGTCAATCTTTGGCTAGCGAAGATGGCGATAAAGCAAAAGCAGGTACATTAGTACTTAGTACCTTCATCATCTTGGTTTCACGACCCTCCCAAGTCAGACCAATGGACTCCACGGTCGCCAGGTCTGGGTAGGACATAGCCATCTGTGACATCCAGGCATTGATCTGTAGAATGATAATTACAATTGTAAATCCAACTACACGGAATTTAATTTCATGATGCATCGATTCATGGGAATTGTTGGTAGTCCTTCCTTACTAGTTAAAATCCTTATAGAAAATAATTATTGCATGTAGAAAGCCAGGCATCAATCTGTAGATAATAACAATTGTAAATCCTACTACTGTCAATTTAAATTCACGTCGGCTTGATTCGTGGCATTCGTACCATAGCCCTCTACTAATTTACATCCTTTAAGAAAATTTCGAAAGACTTATCTTTCTTACTGCATTGGAAGCCACGGAATTACATCCCCACAACTAAGCAAAAGGGAAAAAACCATTATCCACGAGAATTGACCCAAATATTTAAGTATGTACCGTATAAATACACCTTATTTATATTATTATGTACAAGTTACATCAACATCAATAACTTCAACTGGGCAGGGGTAATAATCCTTAATGCAATCTAAATTTGAAAAATACAATGTACTTGCAAATATTTTCTATTAGCTTAACCAACTTTCAACGTCCTGTTTTTGATAAAAAAAAAATATGACTATGTTTGAAAATTGAACCCCCAAAATTTAATTGATTTTACAGTTAGCATAAATTGTTATAAACTTCGTGGAATTTTAACTTCTGTATAAAAGTCAATCAGCACATCAAAGTATCATTGCATTGATAGTCACGTGATATGTGTCCTGTTCCCCCCTAAAAAAAGATATTTTCGGTTTGTATAGATGGTCCATAACTCTAGACCAATTGCTTGAGAGGACTCAAACCAACATCCGTAATTAGTACCTGGTCATAAGTAGCGTAGTTTCCGACCACTGTGTCGCCTCCCTCCTCTGCCGTGGTTTTCATTGCAGCTTTCTCATCATCAATGTTCCTAAAACAATGCCAAAGAAAGGAGACAATGAAACGTTTGAGTGTATATGTATGTGAACTGTTAAAGAGGTTTCACTCTGTCTCCATGCACCGTTAGATCCATTTTAACAAGACTTTGTGTAGGATGTAACTCTTATTTCTTGCTTCAGAACAAGTTGTAATGACGCTTGTTTTGAGTGAAATATGCATTGATTGTGTAGCATATAAGCCAGACAAATCTTTTTTGATTTCCAAGAGCCATGGTCGAGTTGCCAGCAATGAAATATATACAGGCCTACGTCACATTGCTGTTTGATACAACTACAAAAAGACCAAGCTCTTGGTAAAATAGTTCCATTAATATTTTCGAACACCATCATGAAAAAAAATTGATTATATTTAACAATTTCTTGTTTGTTATTGATTTCGTTAAATTAATACAATTTTGATCTGGATGAAGATTTGTCAACGCAAATGAAAAGAGTGCTTGTAACAGTATAGGGTGAACGATTCACACGGCGCAAAAACAAAGTTCGAAAATATGAATGCACTTACTTCTGTAGGTTGTTACTTAGGATGTTGTGATGGATTTTGGCATCTGTGACTTTCTTCATGAAATCCCCGAACTTTTCGCTTTGCACGTAGACGTCAACCTGTGCATTCTTTTTGGGCGTTGTCCAGAAATCTACCTAAATGTATTTTAAAAATCATAATGGATCATATCATAATCCTAACTTAACATATAATAAAAAATCATGCAATAAAGAGCAATAATCTAAATCCAAACGGGATATGAACTTGGGTTACACTGTAATAATGTGATCTAATCTTGCAAAGCCAATCTCTGAGCTCGTCTACCCTTAAAAATTTGAAAACAAAAACCGACCTATACCCGTGTTAATATTCCTCTTTATGACATGATTATGATATTATGACATGGGAAGTTTATTCAATACATCTCATTGTATGCATTGTAGGTATGGTAAAACTTTTCTTAAATAGTTTAATAAAAACCAATGCTTCTGAGTCAATCTCACATTTTCTGTCGTCTGCATCTGCTGTAGGAGGGTCACCTGTTCATCAGTATTTGGTATCAGTTGTACCAGCTTGTCACTGAAAAAAAATTCAACAATGATATATGAAAATATTTTTACCAATGATTTTAACATGTCATTTGAAGGATTTAAGGCTTTATTAAACGCTAAATATATAATGTCATATAAAAACCAAGCACGAAGCATCGGGGCTGGAGAGTGTGGGTATGCAAAGGGGAAAAGAAGGGGGGGGGGGTGCACCCCTACTTTTTTAGCAGCTATTTTATTTAATTAGCATATTATTACTTATTAGGTTAGTTACTGACTCACTACGGAAATTTGTTTTCCCTTGGACTGAAATGTAACATTTTCATTGGTTTAAACATAGCACGTGATTGCCTCATATATCTATATTTGTTCTGTGAGAAATAATATTAGGCGATATGGCTGTCATTGGTCGACGCTTCGCTTACTCATTTCAACATTTCATAGTATTTTATACATAAACTGCATCCCGTAAGTTATTAAAGTATTTGGAGTAGTTGCCCTTTGAAATTCTTTTAAAATTAGAGTAGTTGCCCTTAGAATATTTACATCACATTGTTTTGTCTGGAGCAGAACAAAATGGCAGCTTCGAAATTTGCTCAAATCTCTGCAGAGGAAAGGGTGAAAACATTTAAAATTGAATAGCAACAAAACATTGTAAGTAACATGGGTCAAGCAAAGACTTTGAAAACGTATTTGAAAGGTGGGATTGAAAATTTTGAAGAGTTTAAATGAGTTAAATTGGACGATATGTAAGGCATCTTGTACATGGCTTTGCGTAGATCATCGCTATTTGTGAATAGATATGTCGCTTGAAAGTCCTCGAGAAAACAAAACACTTATTAGGTTAGTTACTGACTCACTACGGAAATATATTGGGTTGATCAATTTCATAGAAGGTTCGGCTTCGCCTCGCCATCTATGAGATTGATCAACCCAATATATTTCCGTAGTGAGTCAGTAACTAACCTAATAAGTAATAATATTGGGTTGATCAATCTCATAGATGGCGAGGCGAAGCCGAGCCGTCTATGAGATTGATCAACCCAATATATTTCCGAAGTGAGTCAGTAACTAACCTAATAAGTGTTTTGTTTTCTCGAGGATTATCAGGCGACACATTTATTAACAAATAGCGATGATCTACGCAAAGCCATGTACAAGATGCCTAACATCTCGTCCAATTTAACTCATTTAAACTCTTCAGAATTTTCAATCTCACCTTTCAAATTTTCTTTAAAAATCTTTGCTTCACCCATGTTTACTTACAATGTTTTGTTGTTATTCAATTTTAAATGTGTTCTCCCTTTCCTCTGCAGAGATTTGAGCAAATTTCGACGCTGTCATTTTGTTCTGCTCCAGACAAAACAATGTGACGTCAATATTCTAAGGGCAACTACTCTAATTTTAAAGAATTTCAAAGGGCAACTACTCCAAATACTTTAAGAACTTACGGCATGCGGTTTATGTACAGACCCTGAAACGTGCTACTACACCAGTTGCACGGTTCGGTTCGTTACGCTTTATGAACGGTACGGTTCGCTTTGTGAACGGTACGGTTCGTTTTGTGAACGGTACGGTTCGCTTTGTGAACGGTACGGTACGCTTTGTGAACGGAACGGTTCGCTTCTTGCACGGTACGCTTTGCTGAAAATAGCTGCACGCTTTGTGAACGGTTTGCGCGCTTTATTAATGAGGTAGGCGTGGCCTGAACGCTTTGATTTTTCTCCATATAATTTTGTTTAGTTTTTGCCCGATCTACTTCAGCGAGGTGGTAACTATGACAAGAATTTTTCTTTTTTTATATGATATATTACAAAAGAATTTCAATCGATCTATTTAAAATCAGAACGTCCATCCGTTCCCCCGTTTTTGATACGTTGCGTGAACCGTGTACTCAGTGACAACTGGGAAGCGGGGGTAATTTTAATTTTGATCAGTCTGTTAGTATTAGTATTTAATTTAGATTAATGTAATCATTCAGATAGATTAAAAGAACTGTTTGACTTTAATCCGATATATTTTTGTTAATTTAGCGAGCCTTCGATAATTTTACAAAGCATCTTGAGTTTTTATTTCTATACATGTACTTGAGTTGAAGTCATTAAATACTTCTAATCCATTTAAAATTGCTATAACAAATTGCCCCGACTTTATTCCGATATTTTTTTAGCTAAGTTTCCTTTATCGTTGTCTTGATTCTCGGCTAGTTTTTATTATTCATAATTCGTATGATCATTCTTTATTGCGTACTACTGTAGTATTATTGCCGATCGCCGATTGCCTTAGTGAATAGACGATGTAAAATTAATGGATAGATAAGAAATCTTGAAATCAACTGTTATATAATTTTTTGACACGAATTTTTATTCATTTAAATATTAATTCTATGATTTTCTGCACTTGTTTGTATACATAGATCATACCTACATCTAACCCGTCATCGCCTCTCTTATCTGAACTAAGATCGCGTGTATAGTCAAAATATGACAATTAGTTTTTGTTTTTCCGTTAAACTATACATGTTCATGTCTGTTCACTGTATGCATGCGATTTAGCTGACGTTTTACAAATGCTGACTAACCTGTTTATATTTTATTTACCTTTTTACACACATACTTGTTGTAAACAGGACACGAAAAAATACCCGGTAATCAACAAATGAATGTTAAAAGTTATAAATATATAAGAATTTACCTAGTAACAAAAATAATACGACAGCGAGGGAAAACGACTCTGATCGCCAGTACATGAATTATAATCATGAAATCGGACAGAAATTATTGTTGAATAATTTAAAATAGAAACACTCTTTTCAATAGGGATATAAGAAAACATAAAACAAAAACGTTTCATTCGATACTTTTCTTCTAGCCATATAGGAGGAGCCAAGTAGCACGCGGCGCGTGGCGTGATCTGTACTGTTATACTTAAACTGATTGACAGGCGAAGCACGTGGAGTCCTGAGATAAAATCCCGCTCAAATGACCAACTATAGAAACCTAAAGCGAAATTTTAAATAATAAAGTTCAGTGATAATATTTTAATTTAAGTATTATAATCAACACACAAGTTCTCTCTCTCTCTCTCTCTCTCTCTCTCTCTCTCTCTCTCTCTCTCTCTCTCTCTCTCTCTCTCTCTCTCTCTCTGAGGGTGTATGTGATTGTGTGCAAACCATTTGGAATCATTAGATTTTTATTTGTATGAATTGAATTCATTTATTTAAGACTCATGGTTTTCACAACGATTTGAACACAATGACTAAAAGTTTGTACAGCGGACGATGTACATATAGTTTGATCTCGACGGTTAAAATTTCGAAGCTATTTCACATCACACATATAAGATTGAAAATAAATTTTAAAAGAGCTGTGTTTGTGCTTACATGTACTTGTTATCTCATTCAACTATTTATGACTTATTTAATCATTTTCTTTGGTACATTAATGTACCCGGTAAATGATATTTTTATCGCAAGTTAATATGTGAAATTCCCGCATGTATAGAGTCGCTGAATTGTTCCACGGATCAACGCGCCGATATAGTCTTTCGTGTAGTTGTTTGTGTCCATTTCTACAGACGGTTCTTTTGTTTTTTAGAGATTAAGAAAAGCCATGAAACTAACAAAGTAGAAGTAAGATATATTCAGACTATACACACGACAGATTGTGATGAGTAACCTAACAGGTGCCCGTGGAAAGGTGTGAATACCGGCATCTCGTGTACACCTATTTAAGCGTCCAAATATACAGAGTTAGTTGTAAAGTACAATAACTGCTAAAAACCAAAGAAAGACAATAACACCTGTTGTGTATAGAACCAAAGATCAGCTTCTGTACACGTGTTTCGCACGAGTGATTTTTGTTCATGTGAAATCACGACGCCATTACCAGCTATGCGGGAAATAAAGTTGAAAGTTATTTTATCAGCTGTTTATGGAATACGTGTACTTTTTTCCCCGTTCAATGCTTGCATTTAATGCATTAAGATTTTCTACATGTATTTATTTACAATTCATCATACATGTAAGAGTGATTTTTTGTTTATTTATTGGTACATAAATAGCTCAAGAACAAATCACTCGAGTCACCGGTAATATGTGGTTGTCATTTACATTTTCTGGTTCTGCGTAACTTAGGTCGACATTTTTTTTTAATTTAAAAAGGATATAAAATTATATATAGATATATTTCAACCTTGTTTAGCCATAGTGTATATATATATTTCTAAACAAACGCTACTTTTCTAACGTTTCGGGTAACGAGATCTCTCTCTCTCTCTCTCTCTCTCCCCCCCTCCCCCCCCCCCCCCCCGAGAATCACTTAAAGCTATGTTAAGTCCAGTATGTACCCAATGTTTCAAACATTTCATAAAAATAATCAAAATAGTATAACCACGGATTGTGTGAACGTTAATAGTTTACAATGTTTAACAGTTTAAGAAATCGGCGATGCAAGTTTTGTCGAAAAACAAAGAAATGGTTACGGTCTAAGAAAGGAAATATTTTTGTGACTGTTTAAATAAGAATAACAGTTTTAAATCTTAGTATGTGTTATCTAATCCCGTATAAAAAATCTAGCAAAATATTGAACTTATCTGGTCAGCGATAATCTCCGTCCGTATTCATCGAAAGACATTAGGTCAATAAGCCATATATGGAAGTTGCACGCTTATTGCACGGTACGGTACGCTTTTTTGTCCGTCTGGAGGCGGGTCTTGCATAAATTATCTTGCACGCTTTTTGCACGGTACGGTTCGCTTTGTGAACGGTACGGTTCGCTTTGTGAACGGTACGGTTCGTTTTGTGAACGGTACGGTACGCTTTGTGAACGGTACGTTTCGTTTTGTGAACGGTACGGTTCGTTTCTTGCACGGAACGGTACGGTTCGTTTTAGAGGTGTAGTAGCACGTTTCAGGGTCTGTATTAAATACTATGAAATGTCGAAATGAGTAAGCGAAGGGTCGACCAATGACGGCCATATTGCCTTATATTATTTCTCACAGAACAAATATAGAGATATATGAGGCAATCACGTGCTATGTTTAAACCAATGAAAGTGTGACATTTCAGTCCAAGGGAAAACAAATAAAAATGGAACCCCCTTTCCAAAACGATGCTTCATGCCCGGAAATCATTAAATAAAGAAATGAGTGGCCGAAGTGCTACCTAAAAGGAATCGAAGTATTGAAAGTAATGTACTAGAGTTTCTTAGACGTGCAGTTCAACACATTAATGAAGCATTTATGAAAACCAACTTTTTAAATTCTTATTTTATTTCAATTTTGAACTTTGAAGAAATAATTTTTAATTATGAAGGATTTATTCTTATGAAGCCTTTTTAAGTCTGTTATTCTGATAATGTATGCATTTCCTCTCTGTATATTTTTGCATAACTTGGTTACAAATTGGTTGATCAAAAAGGAAACTTCATCGAATTGACCTACAAGATGGTCGCCAAAGGAAAAAAACTCTAAGTAAAGATATACATGCGCGGATCAAGATTGGGGAGGGAGGTCGGGGGGGGGGGGGGGGTTCTTTTGCTTCCAAATATCTGTGCGCCTTGTGTTAAAATCTTTTTTAAGATTTCAAGCAATTCCTCAGTATTTGGGAGCCACATCTTGGTGCAATCGATTGAAAAGTTAAACAAGAGGCCCATGGGCCACATCGCTCACCTGAGGAACAATAGGTATGATAAAGTCAGCTTAATGGAGTCATAATACAATCTGGACAATGTACATTAATACATGTAGATCCTGTATAAATAAAATCCATTTTTCCCCCTTGGAACTCGGATAGCCCTGATTGCTGAAAATATTTACAAGAGCAGACTTTAATCACCGCTCCTGCACATATATAGGGACTCGACATTATGCAGGCAGGGATGACCGCACACCTACGCAACTCAACAGGTACCAACGTTAATGCAAGCAGAGATAACGCAAGCAGGGATGACCTCACACTTGCGCCAACAGCTCAACCTAACGCAGGGAGTGCCGCACACTTGCACTAGAAAGGCCAGAACACCAGCAGGGATGACCATACACTACTGCTCCGCCGCAACCACCACCAATACAAGCAGGTATGACCGCACACTTGTATCAATGCGATACAGGGCAGAAATGACCGCACATTCTGTATCGTTGGTTAGAAAAACACGAAGACTAGAAAGAGCAGGGATGTCAACACCCTCAATCTCTCCGTACCTGTTCAAGTTTAACCCCAAACAGTCACTCGTTGCAATGCAATAGACACTGTCCCTATATATGTGCCAGCCTAAAATAATTCATAGTATAAATTGGAAATCAAAAATAAACAAACTAATCCAGCCTAACCCAAAACTACTTATGCAGAACAACTTATATACATTGAATATTTATTATTGTATAAAAATAATCATCACATTAATTGGTTAACAGTGGATTCATTAATTAAAATAATCAAGAATCAATAAATCAAGGGCAATAACCCAAAACAGTAATACAAAAAGATTCTAATGAAAAAATAGCTGCCTGCTTCAATTTATAGTCATATCACATGTTGAGTATTGCAGTTCTCAAAAAGATCCTTTACAATTGTTTATATATGGGATATTTAGCTACATCAAACTCTGAACCTTCTTGTGAGGCCGAAGAATTGTCCTGGAGCCAAAGTCTTAACAATTAAAAAGAATCATCTTGCTGATTAGTTTCTGAGAAGAAGATTTCTAAAGATTTACTCTTTATTCCTATGTAAAACTTTAACACCCCCCCCCCCCATGTGGCCTCACCCTACCCCAAGGGGTCATGATTTTCACAACTTTGAATCTACACTATCTGAGTATACTTCCCACAAGTTTCAGCTTTCCTGGCTGATTAGTTTCTGAGAAGAAGATTTTTAAAAATTTACTCTATATATTCCTATGTAAAACTTTGACCCCCCATTGTGGCCCCAACCTAACCCCAGGGGTTATGATTTTCACAACTTTGAATCTCCACTACCTGAGGATGCTTCCACACAAGTTTCAGCTTTCCTGGCTGATTAGTTTCTGAGAAGAAGATTTTTAAAGATTTATTCTATATATTCCTATGTAAAACTTCGACCCCCCATTGTGGCCCCAACCTACCCCTGGGGGGTCATGATTTTCACAACTTTGAATCTACACTACCTGAGGATGCTTCCACACAAGTTTCAGCTTTCCTGGCTGATTAGTTTCTGAGAAGAAGATTTTTAAAGATTTACTCTATATATTCCTATGTAAAAGTTCGACCCCCCATTGTGGCCCCAACCTAACCCCAGGGGTTATGATTTTCACAACTTTGAATTTACACTACCTGAGGATGCTTCCACACAAGTTTCAGCTTTTCTGGCTGTTTAGTTACTGAAAAGAAGATTTTTAAAGATTTACTCTATATATTCCTATGTAAAACTTTGACCCCCCATTGTGGCCCCAACCTAACCCCAGGGGTTATGATTTTCACAACTTTGAATCTATACTACCTGAGGATGCTTCCACACAAGTTTCAGCTTTCCTGGCTGATTAGTTTCTGAGAAGAAGATTTTTAAAGATTTATTCTATATATTCCTATGTAAAACTTCAACCCCCCATTGTGGCCCCACCCTACCCCTGGGGGTCATGATTTTCACAACTTTGAATCTACACTACCTGAGGATGCTTCCACACAAGTTTCAGTTTTCCTGGCTGTTATTTTCTGAGAAGAAGATTTTTAAAGATTTACTCTATATATTCCTATGTAAAAGTTCGACCCCCCATTGTGGCCCCAACCTAACCCCAGGGGTTATGATTTTCACAACTTTGAATCTACACTACCTGAGGATGCTTCCACACAAGTTTCAGCTTTTCTGGCTGTTTAGTTTCTGAGAAGAAGATTTTTATAAATTTACTCTATATATTCCTATGTAAAACTTCGACCCCCCATTGTGGCCCCACCCTACCCCCAGGGGTCATGATTTTCACAACTTTGAATCTACACTACCTGAGGATGCTTCCACACAAGTTTCAGCTTTTCTGGCTGTTTAGTTTCTGAGAAGAAGATTTTTATAAATTTACTCTATATATTCCTATGTAAAACTTTGACCCCCCATTGTGGCCCCACCCTACCCCCAGGGGTCATGATTTTCACAACTTTGAATCTACACTACCTGAGGATGCTTCCACACAAGTTTCAGCTTTTCTGGCTGTTTAGTTTCTGAGAAGAAGATTTTTAAAGATTTACTCTATATATTCCTATGTAAAACTTCGACCCCCCATTTTGGCCCTATCCTACCCCCGGGGGTCATGAATTTCACAACTTTGAATCTACACTACCCGAGGATGCTTCCACACTAGTTTCAGCTTTCCTGGCTTTCTGGTTCTTGAGAAGAAGATTTTTGAAAATTTCTCGAAATTTTTCATTAATTTCTAATTATCTCCCCTTGAAAACGGGTGTGGCCCTTAATTTTCACAACTTTGAATCCCCTTTGCCTAAGGATGATTTGTGCCAAGTTTGGTTGAAATTGGCCAAGTAGTTCTTGAGAAGATGTTGAAAATGTGAAAAGTTTACGGACAGACGGACAGACGGACAGACGGACAGACGGACGGACAGACGGACGACAGACAAAATGTGATCAGAATAGCTCACTTGAGCTTTCAGCTCAGGTGAGCTAAAAAATATATTTTTTTTTCAAATACATGTAGCAAGTGTTACAAATCCCTACACTGTGAAAGCTGTTGTGAGAAATTGTTTGTATTTTACTCAAAGATGGAATGGAACAGAGACATAACTCTCAATAAATACGTCAGCAGTCGGTGACCGTTTACTCAACGCTTCATGCGTAGGTGGTTACATTGGTTATTGTCATAGCTCGATATGATAATTCTATATACATGTAACGCGTCATCTGATTGGTCTAGAGAGGGGCGTTAAACGTCTCCCGGGAAACGAATATCGTGTCTTACCTCTTGGGAAGTCTCTTAATTTTTCATTCCAAATTTATTAAAAAGCCAATATGATATAATCACAAATATTTAATCATTTCAAAACTCTTTTTTTTTTTTTTTTTTTACAAAAATCAGTTTTGCTACATTTAATTCGGTATAATAAAACTTTTTTTGCATGAGTGTTCGGAATACATGAAGATGTAATCCCCTAAGAAATCATGTTTCCCGAGGGTTTGAATATTCATGCAATAATTGAATAAAGATCAATAAGTGAACATAATTCTAGAGAAATTAAAATTAATGTGCATACACAGTTAGTATTTAATCATGATAAAATTTATTGTAAAAAAACTCGTTTAATTTTTTTTTAAATCCATTCCATTGAACATTCGATTTTATCAAAGGTAAAACAGATTCATCAGAAAGGCAATTTATTCAATGATTCAAAATGTGAAATCAATACTTTACATTGGAACGGAATGGCACTAAGGTTGTTGCATAATGATACTTTTTTTTCATTTTGTAAATCAATTTAAAAAAATGAAAAAAAAGATGAAAAGAACCGATTACCTTGAAAATCACACATTTTGATTTTCCACAAAAAAATTAATAAGAGATAAGTTTCATTGGAGAATACATACATAAAAAATTGTGCGTTGTTTGAGCGGCTGTTTTTTTTTCGATTAAATACGTATATGTATCGACGTTTGCTTCAAATACTACTATTTTCACTATAAACAGCAACAACATTGTGGGTTTTTTTTTAAAATGTGAAATATTTAGATGATAAAAGTAATTTTTTTAATGAATTTGAGCGGCAGTTTTGGTTTACAAAATAACGTTATTCTTTTTCAATATTATGTTATTCATTACTACAAAAATATATTTGCACCTTTGTAGTTTATATCTTTTTAGCAAGGTTTTATTATAGATGATCTGACTAAACAAAAACTAAAATTTGGTTTTTGTTTAAACTCTATTGTGCAGATATACATGTATTGGACTTTCCTATGATGAGATAATAATGGTTCTGGTTAGAAAGCTGGATGGTCAACTTTTTTTTTTTACAGATTTACCTAAAATTTTAAGATATAGTTTGTTTTGCTATAAACTATTCTTATGTGAAGAAAAAATCCGCATATTCTACCTTTAAGTTTGGGTATTTTTTATATTTTGAAACTTTAAAATATGGTTAGTTTTGATATAAACTATTCTTAAGGGAAGAAAAAATCCGTATATTTTACCTTTGAGTTTGGGTATTTTTTTATATTTTGAAATAGAGCTCTTGTTTGGAAGAAGATCAAAATCGTCTGAAGATAGCCACGGCCATATATCTTTCTTAATTTAAATTGCATTGAAAATAATCGCAAAGCCAATAATAACTTTTTCGGCAACAATTAAACTCATTTTTATTAGTACGTTCATGTGCAATCTACATCAATTAATACCAAAAAATTGAGGATAATTTTAGAGGACAAAAATTCAAACATAAAATCAAAATTAAAAAAATTGACAAATGACCAAAAAAATCACATCAAAATCAAGAAAATAAAACAATAATGAAAATAGAGATAACATACTTGAAATAACTCTTTTGTGACTCTTGATCTGCTATTGCGGCGTAGAAAAGAGCCAAGGGGACGAAACTCTGCAAGACTTTCCTCCCCATCCTTCAAGGTGTCTGTCTACCTTCACTGTGGTAAGCTGTCGATTTAATCAACTTATATATGCATTTTAAATAACTGACGCATATTTCTCCAGATGAATATCGTCTTAAAATACTCAAATAATAACTAATCTGCTGGAAATATCAATAAGCACACTACTTAGAAAATAACCTCATCATGCCTTAAGGGTGTCTCTGTCTGTCTGTCTGTCTTACTCACTCTCTCTCTCTCTTTTTCATTCTTACTCTGTTATTTTTTATTTTTTTCATTTTTTATGTCTGTAATCGGCTATTCAAACTTAATTACATGCAGGGCTCACAAAAAATACTGCTTGTCGGAATTTTTTTAATATGAAATAAGGTAATTATCAATTCATAACATTAAGGAGTCGCAATAATCAAATCATAACCCATCAGACCAACCTTAAAATATTAGGCATGGTTCCTAGCAATAAACATATTAAGCTATATAAAAATCCAATCTTTTAAAATTTATGATATGAATCACAGGATGAAGCTCTGCCATTCAGTCAAGTGAATGTTAACTGAATGATCCCGAAAGGTGACTGAATGGCATAGCAATGCTATTCAGCCACCTTTCAGTTGCCATTCAGTTGCATCTTAGTTGACTGAATGGTAGAGACCCATCGTGTGTTAGTAGATGATTTTTTTAATGAAAAGTATATTCATATTAAAACTCTTCTTTTAAAAAGATAGCTTTGGTCTTAATTTGTCACAACCGTCCAGTTCTCCTAATGACCATCATTAAGGTTAAAGCGGATGATGTTAAAAACCACCGAGCCATTTTGAATTTGTTTCAATATCCCAAAAATCTGTCTGAACCTACGTAAAATATTTCAGTTATTTCAAACACTTTGCATTATCAACTTTCATAAACAATACCAGCGACGCAATTTTTCTTAGTAAATTGAATATCTGACTTATAGAAAGATGAATACCTCTAAAAAAATTAATTTTATTTTTTCAATGTTTTGATCTATGTTCCATCTCTGTTGGGGATGGCGCAATAACCAGTAGCGTCCTGATCTTATCGACAAAGCCACACACTACTTTTCGGCTAATTAATCTTTGTACAGACATTGTTTACCACGAAAAAAACATCAATAGGAGTTCCCTGACATA
The DNA here is from genome assembly GCF_025612915.1 of Magallana angulata. NCBI lineage: Eukaryota > Metazoa > Mollusca > Bivalvia > Ostreida > Ostreidae > Magallana > Magallana angulata. The sequence continues at coordinate 19,980,073 of NC_069112.1, forward strand.
TCATACATATCAACCAAACATAGAGAAAAAAAATAAAACCGATCATAATTGTACCAACTACATGTAGACCACCTATTTTTATTTCTCTGTTTCGTGGAAACCCTCATGAAATCTCCAGTAGCAATTGCCTAAGCAGGCTAATGTAGATGTATTGTTTGCAATGCAGTACCGGCAAAATCAAAAGATTTGTCTACGCGCAGATCGAGAGGGGTGGGGTGGTCGGGGTACCACTGCTAAAAACTCCGAAATTAACATACTGAAATTTCATGTTATTAAACAAGGCTTCATACGTCAATGACATTATTGATATAGGACTTATTTAAAAACACCTTGAATGCAGACAGATATTACACATTGTACGTTTATCAAAACAAAAAAAATTGGTCAAGCATTTAAGAATGTTTAACCTTTCATTTTTTATAGACCCGTCAAACTGAATTTCCCTATGTCGGTGACCAATAGCAAAATGTCAGAGCCCAAGAAACCCCGCAGTGTGACCTCAGTAACTCACCCCGCCCTTCTCTACACTGTGTTGAGTGCCAAGTTAACTTGTGTAAAACCTGTGTGGTGGACCACCTCTCCGATTAATTAATATACCACAAAGTAGTTCGGTTTAAAATCGGGGGAAGCCACTAAGAAAAGCATTAATGTGAACTTCATTGTATTAACTGTGATATACCTGTGTGTACTGTAACATAATTATTGTCGAATTTTCATAAAGAATACACTCTACGTGAGTCATTGAAAGTGATTACGTCTTAAAGCAAGATTTTAAAGCAGTGCAGAACTTCATTTGCACGAAATATGAAGATATTGTCATTGAGTACAATAACGGAAAATTAAAAGTTGAAACTGCTTCACAAATCGTTCTCAATGGTTACAAAACTGGCGTAGAATTGGTGCAGAGAAATCAACGATATTATCCACAAGCTTCAAACTAAGATAGAAGAAATGAAAAAGGAGCATCTCACTTTTCTCCACAACCAAGAAGATGAAATTAAGAACAACATAGCTGATGTAAAGCAAAGCATTTTAGATTTAAAGAAAATCAGAGAATCAGACGATTTATATAAAACAGCCACATACAAGTCAAGAAGTGCAGTACTGAAGAAGTAATGAAGAAGCTTACACCTAAACCATCCTTCCAAGTTTTACTGCAAATAAAACAGAGTCCGAGCAAACTCATCCATGAAACAGTTAGACCACCTTGCACCCAATAGTCAGAGTTTTCCACAAACCAGACCCCTATAAGAGAACCGAAGATTATTGCAACTTTCACCAGTAGATATACAAAGGGTTACGGGGAGTGACCTCTCTAAAAAAGAATGAAATCTGAGCCTTTGATTTAAACAATATGTTATTCAATGTAATATATTGAATGGGATAAGGCAGCAGGCACAGCCTATTTAAGCCCTCTCACTGAACGTTGGTCATCGGTAATGACGCCATCATTAAACTCTACAGTGACCAAAGCGAACAATCAATTGAAACAAAGTCCAAGAACGAGCCATGCAAATGATATAGGTTAGCTTTGACAAAAAATGGAGATCTAATGTATACTGATCACCACAATCAAACTGTTAACATTGTAAAGGGCAAGACGATAGATGAAGTAATGAAGCTTACAGGACGGGGACATTAAAGTACCAGTGTTACTACTAATGGTGAACTTTAGATTATGATGAACAGTGATAAAAATAAACAGGCATAAGTCGTGCTTTTCACTAACATTACGGAAAAAAATTATCCACATCATCACAGGGAACAAAAACTTAAACATATGTGTTGCTGACTCAAATGCCCAGACAGTTGTTGTCGTACATTAGGATGGACAGCTCAGGGTTAGAAGTCTGTTCTAGAAATGATTTTGATCCAAAGGGAATAGACACAGATTGCCAGGGTAGAATCTTGGTTGCAGACTACGGGGTGACTTTATCCACATCTTAAATATGGAAGAACAGTTCTTTCAACTCATTTATTGGCAGTTAAGATGTCCAAAAGGTATAAACTTGGATGCAAACAATTACCTTCTAATAGCCGGTTACAAAGATACAGTGTCAAAGTCCAATATTGTTCATATGAAAGTACAATTATATTTTTAGCTCACCTGAGCGGAAGGTTCAAGTGAGCTTTTATGATCACCTGTTGCGCGGGTGTTTATAAGGCATGGTCACGATTTTGGTCAAAATCTATTTTTCTGTTTTTATTATTTACAGTGCATTAGAAATACATTTCTCACGATCAAATGAAGATTTAGAGTCAGTCTTTAAATCATAAGCAAGATACAGATCTCACAATTCTTTGTCATGTAAGCAAGGCTTGTGCCTTTCAATATACTAGTACCAGTAAAACATCGTTGTCAACCTGGTCTAAAATTGAAATTTATTACTCAAAATGTAAACAAATGCTTTGTTTACATAGCAAAGAATTGTAAGTTCTATAACTCGCGTACAAATGAACGATTGTCACTCAAATTTTGGTTGCCTATTAAAAATACCTCACTGAGGCATTATAAACATTCAAATCGGAAAAGAAATTATTAATCAAAATAATAACCATTTCCCTTTCAGGAAGCATATAGAATCTGAGTTACACGTAATTCAGTAAGATCACAAATCTTACTTATTATGTATTTAATCAAATATTTAAACAATTAAATGTAGACCAAAAACAAACAAAAATGCTGGAAACAATTTTTTTTCACAAATTAGATTGCATTATGTAGATTTACACATTGATGAAGCCGTGACTGAAACTTAAATGTCGTGTAAATATGATCGGAAAGGATTGTAAGTAATTTAAACATTTTGATTAAGTATTTTGGTGTAAATCATTCAGAATCGAACAACAAAATATTGTAAGAGATGTTGATTTTATCAATCATTCACTAAACGGTATGAAATTGTGCCTTTATTTCTTGGCCAGGCCTTACTCTGTCGTTGTGTTACGATATAAATATCCGACTAAAACAACACTACCACGTACATTTTTAACTTCAAATGTAACATTCATCTATAGTTTGATCAATGCCTAACTTGAAAAGTGCCGTTAGAATCCTGCCATGTTTTGAGTTGCTTTGATGCAACATACCGTTTTCCGTGCAAACTGTATAAAAGTTTCGAAAGTTTTTGGAGAGCCGGGTTCTAACAGCGATTTTGATAATATTGAGTTTTTCCTTCTCTCGATATGTTCATTGTTTTGTGGAAACCACGGCGTAGTGTTGTTCTATCTCATATGAGATAGGAATAGTCGTAAGCTATTTATAGATACTTGTATACGTGATTATGCTCGGATGTTGCAGTAATGTTGTACCCGACTTTATCACATTAACATCTATTTTAAAGGATAATACTAAGTGTTTGGCTTTTGTATGTAACAGTCAAAATAAAACGCTAAGTTGTCCATATGCTTCCTTAACCTATCTGCGTGCTTGTCAATCATCCGTCCGAAAACTTTTCACATTTTTGATACTTCTCAAAAACCAGTGGTCAAATTTAACAAAACTTTGTACAAAGAGGATACTAAATTGTTAAATAGGCGAAACCTTTTTTTCAAAGGGAGATAATTGCAAAACAGTAAAAATGCTGTGTATGTCGTATATAGTGAAAAATCTAAATTCTAATGTTCACGCCTGGACCTTTACTGTAGCCCCCCAAAATTTCTTCTCAAGAACTACAATGCTTCAATTTGTGAGACTACGTGCACTATAACGCATCCAAAGATAGTGTAGAATCTAAATTGTTACAATCCTTACCTTTTTACTAATACTGGAGTCCCAAGAGAGGTTCAAAATCAAACATAGAAACACGATTATATGAAAAATGTTCAATATCTTGTACTAAAAAAAACTACAATTCTACAATTTATGATATTACCAAGCAAGCACCCTCAAATAATGTAGATTCTAAATTTTTAAAATCATGACCCCTTGACTAATACTGTGGCCCCAAATGTGTCATTGAAATATATAGAGAAAATGTTTCAATTTTTTTTTTGCTAGAACTTCAAGGCTACAACCTTTGAGATTACTAGGCAAACATCCTAAGATAGTCTAAATTTTAAATTGTTTAAATTGTGAATCCAGACTAATACTGGAGCCCTAAGAGAGAAAAATATTAAAAAACTGAAATAGAATGATACCAGGAACTGTTCTTCAGGTGAGCGATGTGGCCCACAGGTCTCTAGTTTTTTAAAGCTAATTTTCTGATTTTCTCACAGTGTGGATATATTGATATCACAAACTGACTCTGTTTTTATTTCTTATAATACAGTTAAAAAAAAAATCCAAAATCTTCTTGTACTGCACATACAATGTATGGATGAATATCATTCTTGTACATGATTCTATTTATTGAAAGATTATTTTTGGGCATACATGTCTTTCAATTTCATATCACTTCCTCTTTGGCATGAGTAAAAATACATGACCTCTTGTGCTTAAAGTTTATATTCCTCCCTAATTCGTAAAACAGATATGACATTCTTGTCATATATTGTAATGAAGGGGCGTTGTCACTAATTATGACGTCATATCACACGATGCTGTACCCGCCATCACAGGGCGTGGCCAATCCTGTCATGTTGTCCGCAGCTGGTGAACACAGAAAGACTACGTAGTCCCCGATCTGTAAAAAAAAATAAACATTTGCACTAAATATTAAAGATTTAAATTGTATCGATTTCAAAAAAACTCCAGATATAAGTATTGTTTTTGTTGCAAGAGGGCAGTATATGTAATTGAGCCTAAATTGCATATTAAAATTACCTGAAGTTGAACACGTGAATTTCACGTAAACCTCTTTGCATGAGATATCAATTTTAAAATAAATTACAAAAGGCAGGATGCTTTAAAAGGTTGGGCACAAGTACCCTATAGAGGACCTGTTTAATAAAAATTAGTCGTTGGTACCCTCTTTACACTGGTTACTGAAGTTCCACATTTTCTTATATTTTGTTTAGATACTGATAAATGTAGCTTGCATATCGTAATTATGTCGTAATGTATCGTATAATACTGTAGAATTTTTTTTATGGTAGCTAGGTTCTTTATAATCTTAGGTAGCACTTCCCCAAACAATTTACATCTTCGATGAAAACAAACTAAGAAAGAGTTGACTTTGTTACTGAAACTGAAGACCGGCGCATCCACAAAACTACTTCCCTTTGGGATAAGCAGAAAACCGCAAATCCATGATAACTGGCCCCCAGGAAGTGAAATGGTTCCACAGTACTTGTAACATTTAAAATTTTTACATTTATATACTCTTGCATTAGAATGTCTTGGAATCACTTACCTGTTTTGTTGTAGTTAACTTTTTCGTGGTAGAATTTATATTTTGATAAAACAGATGTTGGCCCCCAGGAAGTGAAATGATTCCACAGTACTTGTAACATTTAAATTTTTTACATACATGTACTCTTGCATTAGAATGTTTTTGAATCACTAACCTGTTTTGTTGTGGTAAACTTTTTCGTGGGATACGTATTTCGAATATTTTCCTTAAAGAAAAAATAAATTGTTTAAGTCTTAATATTTATTCTTATTTCTGTTGATCTACTAAATATATGTTTAAAAATTGATTGCGTTCCGAAAATAAGTAAATAACGTTTATCTTTAAATCGCACATTTATAAATTTGATAATAGGAATAAGAAAAAAAATACCTTGAGCTAAAAAAATTTTATTTATAAATTGACCAAATATTTTTATACGTTTGAATAAAGCCATAAGCAAGCCATCACAAAAATACATTTGTAATAAAAAAACATGGTAAGTTCACGTTATGTGAATTTATTTTATAGCTTATTAAGGTTCAAGAGAAATTCCAGGTGGGCGTTATGTTAACACTGAATTCTGTAGTTGGAAATAACTTGATATGATCCAAAATATAGAGCTTACCATGCTTTCTTCACGGGAAGCTCCGGTCTCTCTCTTCAATGCATCCAAAACGGGTTGAATAACTAAAAAATAAATATTCTTTTTTCCACAAATATTTTTTGTAAAGGATAACAAACCAAAGAGGGTGTTGCAAAATATATATAGCGGGTTGAAAGGACCTTTAAATACCCGTAACACTTCAAAAGTCGTTTCTGAATATAGACACATAACGTAGACGACTATATTTACATAGTGGGTATGTTCCGTATGTAGACAAACATTTTACGTGCATTTTTATCAAACACAGTAACCACCACTTGATTTTCATAAAGTTTGATACAGTTAGGAAATGCCAATACATTTTGTATTTAAGGAATGAATTCAATATTTATTTGTTTTATACGATATAAAATGGTTTGGGACAGTTTACGCTTTATAAACCGCGAAGCAGATTATAGAACTATAGTTGTAGATGTCTATAAACGATTTTGTTTTGTTCGTCATAACTTCCGGTCGTCGCCGGAAGCACTTCAAATTTTTTCTAATTTTGCATTTAATTTGTTTCATATAGAATTGAAATATAAGTAATACTCCTTACATATGTGATGTATCCGATTTTAGATAAAAACAAAAAACTCGACTTCCGGTGAGATATCTCAAATATCTCAGAAAGCGTTTTTTGAATAAATGTTTCACCCACGAAATCTCAGAAAGTCAAGTGATCAATACACAAAACTTATATAGATATTAGACATTCGATAGAAAATGCGTTTAATCGCTTTCATTTTGTCAACCGTCATTTCCGGTCCTCACCGGAAGGGTTAAAACAAATCAAGCTGTTTGAAAGTTTAACTGGTTTTTTTTTTGACAATTTAGTTCAATTAATAAACAATAAAGTACAAGTGTCTAATGTTTATTTTCACTGAGCATTTCCGTTTGTCCGTTTCCTGTCAAGAGACAAACAACATCTCAAAAAACAGTGATCACTTGAACGACCAAACTTTTTGGGATGATAGCCCTAAGTAAGTATTCATGTTTTCATCATTTTGTTTGAATCGTCGTCACTTCTGGTCGTCACCGGAAGAACTGAAAAATTTTTTTTTTCTTATTTTTTTTTTTTTTTTTTTTACATGGAATGAATACCGGTATATCATTACACGATCTTATATATGTTAAATAAGCAAATATATTCTTGAATTTTTATATATGTTAAATAAGCAAACATATTCTACTTCCGGTGAGTTATACATGTATCAAATATCTCAGGTACCTATCCTTTTTGCAAATTTGATACCCGCGAGATTTTAGTCACTGCATGTGATTGAGACACGAACTTTTAAGAATGATAGACAATGGATTGAAGATGTGTTTAACGGGTTTCTTTTGTCAACCATCACTTCCGGTACTCATGAGAAGAGTTCATACAATTCATGTTTGTAACAAGTTTAATTGATTGTCTTTGGTGTTTCATCTAGAATAATAAATAGTGATGTACACTAGGCAAATTTATAAAAAATCCTAGCTTTTATTTTCATTAATAACTTCCGTTCGTCCGTTTCCGGTCTCGAGACAAAAAACCTAGTTTCTCCAGGATCTCAAATTTGGCAGAGAGTATCGATATTTCATTATATCACATAAAACAAAATCGGACGGAAGACCTACTCGTTACTCGTAACGAGATCCAGTTCAAATTTTTATTTTTAACTTTAAAAAAAAAGTTCCTGCGAGAAAAGTAGGGGAAGTGGCTCCTTGATGTTACGTGCCTGTCCAAACACAGTCTAAGACTTTACCTGTTACAGACCGATATTAGTAAGCTTCTTAAATAAGAAATTATTTGACTCTCATCATTAAGATTAAAGCAATTTTGTTTCAAGGAGGCAGTTTTATAAAACGTGAAATCTGCCTCATTTGTCTGTGTATCAATTTTCAAATTTATTTCATGGTCCTATAGTAGCGAAAACAAACTTGCTATAGAAATTTCTACACTGGTTTTTCTATAACATTGCATTCAAAAAAAAAAAAATTACATTATATTCTTTGACATTGAGTTTTCTATTGTAACACCTTTAGGGAAAAATAACATATAAACTGCATCTTCCTCTCTGTTTCCATTGTTTGATGATTAATAAAAAAAAAATGACCAGTACTTTTACGCTAGAAAATATTTTTATTAAAAGTCTAATTTTGATATGAAATACATTACCCAATTTTCAGGCACGTAGGGGGGTCAGGAAGCCAGTTGGGCGGGGGTGGGGGGGGGGGGCTTCTCCCCCTCAACTTTTTCCCGGAGCAACACATTTTCTTATATTTACATTTACCCCCCCCCCCCTCCCTCCCCTCCTTCCTACATGGATTAGGATTTTGAAGAATTTTTTTTTGCCTGTCAAGATTTTTTGGATAAGTCTGCCCCCCTTTTTTTTTTTAAACGATGCCACTGCCTGATTGAAAAAATATTTAAGCATTGAATCATTATTTTTTGAAAGATGTGGTCTCATAACTGCAGCAGTGAGTGCATACAAATTGAATAACGCCGTTATGAAAATTTGTTTGCACATATCGTTGCAGTTATGAGACCACATTTTTCAAAAAATAATGATTCAATACTTATATTTTTGTTTTTTAACATTTTTTCTCTTTCCGCAAATATGATTTTTTTTTTTTTAAATTTCGGCCTTAATCAACGAGTACTGCGCAGTTAACAGAAGAGCCATTGGGACAGCCGAATCATGCTGACAAAAATAGTGCATAGCGTTTTAAATTCTAATAACACAATTTTATTTTTCATTCTGTAATTTGATGATTTTTTTTTTGGGTATACGAAGAAATTTGATCAATTGAATTCATATAAATCGTAAAAAATATTTACATCCATGAAATATTAATCATCCCAAGTATAATATCAGGTCGTGACCCGGTTTGAAGTCGGGAGGAGAGTCAGTCATGTTCTGAAGGAAGACTGAATGTATTCATACGCACCAGATTTGGTGATTGGGTCTTCTGTGTTATGCGTAATTATCACTCAAATCTATCAATGCAATTTGATAGGGGGAATGAAAGTTAATTAAATATATAACTTTGTTCATTAGTTTACATTCGGCAAAATAGGTTCATGATTTAGAATATATTAAAAATAACAAAGAAAGACTTTAGAAGGGATTCTACAAGTGCACTCACGTATCTGTGTGTGTGATAAACAATGTTAAAATTCTCCATATATAAAGATAAATCTATCTCTTAGGTTGATTTATCATATAGGACAAGTTTAAATAGGCATTTGGTTTACCTTTCCGGTCGCGTCCAATTGTCTTTGCTGATAAATCTTGCGGTCATTATTCCAAATTCCATTTGTTTATGTTAGATTAAGTCGTCCGAATTTTTAAAAGGTCAACGAGTTGTATACAGAAACATTTATATCTACTTGATGTCAGTAAAAGTCGCTATCACCAAACGACATGACACTACCACTCCATCACTCCATTAGTGTTTTGATAATAAAAGGACTTGCAGATTACTGTATTGGAGAAGGGGGCTGTTCGTTTCAAATTCATGTTAAACTTTAAATATGCATCATATTCTATACAGAAATTAAAAAAAGAACTTGAAGACAGGAACGCCCCCTCTCCTCGATGAAAATTATTTATGTTACCCACACCCCCTCCGGACCCCCCCCCCCCCCCCCGAAAAAAAATACAAAAATAAAAAACAAAAACACAAACCAAACCAATCAAAAACAAATCAAAAAAAAAAAAAAAAAAAAAAAAAAAGGAAAGAAACAAATCCTAAATCTTTTTGACATGCAGGTTGGGGGTGCTTCACTTAGTTCAAAATCAATTTTTTCATTAAATTTAAGATATTTAGAAAGGACCACGTTTTTATACAGACACGACATTTGAGAAACAGCTCGATTTTAGGACGTTGGGTCCTGCTATCAAAAGTCTTTAAGTTTTTTTCTAAAGTATTTTTTTAACATCTACACACATATCTAAACCAAAATTCAAAACAAAATTTTGGTGTCTATATGCTCCTTTCGGTGCTACGGTGTATTCAATATGACCTTTCTGCACTCAAAGTGCAAATTGCACATAAATCGCTTTTTCCTCTTTAATTTTTTATCGAAATGAACCATGGTATCAAATACAAATTTACATTATTTAGAATTAATAAAATTAAAATTATCAAAATGAAAAAGTTTGCAATTTCTTCACCTTATTGATATTTTGACCTTTTTGCACTGAAAAAAACCCCACCCGTTTTTATTCATAAACGTTTCAACATGCAATTAAATTATTTAAAAGTCTCAAACTTTTTCTCAAATAATGACGGACTTGTCTAAAGAAACTTAAATATTCAGAAAATAAAAGCAAAAGTATGGGTCTATTATGTAAATTTTGAGATATGGCATGAAATAACCCAATTTTAGGGGGAAATTGGAGTTGATTTTTTCTTTACTTTTATGAAATATCACTTAAATATGCCAGTATATGTCGATAGAAATATTGAAATATTGTTGAAACATGTTTTTTGGAACAACACGAAGATATCCGAATGCATAAACTATCTGAAAATTTGGTCTGCACGGAAAATAAGAAAGTTAAAATTACGGTACTTTAAAACAACTGAGTTATGAAAAATGTTCATTTTCTTCTTAAAAACCTTCCGCCACAAAATATAGTCCCTTACTACACTCTCTAAATATGGATTTTTTCCTTCACTTTTTTATTAAATATAGTTTATTTGCCATTGTAAAAAAAGAGTTTACAAGTAGAATTCATATATGACACAGAATTTCCAGACTAGAGATGACCCAGAATGGCTACCCAGAATCAGAGGATCAAACCTCTTTAACTTCAAACCGTATATTACCGATTGATTTAGTAGATGTAATGACACTAAAAGAAGTATAAGAAAAAAAAACCCAAAAACATTGAAGATAAATTCCACTATATTTTGCGTTACAGCGTGTTAAAAAAGGAAAGGATCCCAATTTCTGTTTCATTGAGACAAATGTTGTTAAAAACTAAATATTTGTTAATTTAGATGACAATCAATTTTGTTTTGGTTATTTTAATTTTTTCGCTATCATGTCTCCCATTTGCTGAAATGCAGTGTAAATTTCCCAACTATAATTTGACTGTCGTCATGAGAAAAGGGCCCTTAAGGTCAAAATTTCACAAACTCACTTTTTTGTCAATTCTGATTAGTCAACTCTTTCTGAATACAAATATACTAAAATATCCAAGATCATGTGTATTTTAAGCATTTTATGACAATTTTAGTAAAAGATGTTAACTGTGGTGAGTTTTAGGCATGTTATGACTGGGTTTTTTTTATTTAAGTTAGCTCAAAAAGTACAAACAACATGAGGATTTAGGTTGTTCAATTGCAAAAGAAAACAAAATGTGTTGCGCTCAAATAATAAACAAGTTTTCTATTCGTACAGGTATATATACTTTTGTGTTGTTTCATTAAAGGCACTTTACATGAAAATGTCACTAAGAATCAGATTTTTCTATGAAATCAAATGCAATATATCAGAGTAGATTTTTACGCTGTCAAAATATTTCTCAAATTCTTCTAATCCGTTAGTTATAGCTTTTTAATTCATTAAATAATTTCAAAATTTGATCGCAAATTCTTAAATTGTAATAAAATATGCGAGAATTTATTTTGTATGTTGGCAGTAGCACTATAATTGAGACATAGCCATTCTCTCGTGTTCCTTCCGACTAATTTAAAAAAAGTGTAGAATCGTCTCCCGTGAGGTGAACTCCAAACTGATTTGAAATATGACTTGTATTGTTTCACAGTAATTACTGCACAGATAACTGTTAGATTTGAACAATACTGCTCTGCATCAATTTGGAATGTTTCAGCCTTCAACCCCTCTTATAAACAACGAGTGTGTTGTGTAGTTTTTTTCTTACTTTATTAAATCATACATGTATCGCTCATGCAAACTAAAGTTGTATAATTTTACTCAGATTACTTTATAAATCATCATCAGAAATCCACCACCAGTCTCGCATTCAATTATACGCGTATGCAAGACGGGTCTTTGCTTTCTAACAATGATTTAAAAAAAAAAGTGATTTTTAATTAGAGCATATTTTCATCACACACTAGAATGTAAATTGTGGTGTTTTAGATTCATAGCGGATACAAAAGCAACAATTTTACGACGTCTCAGCATCAATTTGCATGCAATATTACGCGTTCGAAATGTGTAGATATATTGACGTTACGTGTCTATATTTCATTTATCAAATGTTTATTTTTTAAATCAACATGTAATATTTGACTAAAAAAAATATTAATCGCAGTATAAAAACAAGGCCAGACTCTAGTTATTCAGAAATCACAACATAGACGCAGAAAAAAATAGAAAGAGAAAATAAAAAAAACTGCGTTTACAATGCCGCAACTTTGACGTCGTTTTCTGAGCATTGTGACGTCAGAAGATAAGGGCCCTTTTCTCATGACGGCAGTCATTTATATAATTTCTATTTATAACATAATTTACTCTTGTGTTGCATTTATAATATGTATACAATTGCTATACTAGATTTTCTCCTCCGGCAGAAATTAACGATAAAATGAAATTGAGAGGGAGCGTGGGCTCTTCAAAAATATCTGTGATTTGATAAAAGAAAAATATACATTTTGAATCAACGTGGGCCAGACCTCTGATGATATCGTAGTTACTTACAATAAATACAGTACAAGTAAATTAATTCAGGTTTTTTTCCTGTTACCGGAAATGTCCGAAATTTTTTTACTTACTAGGAGTATCAACAAAGTATGGGCATATGGCGTTGCAAGTCACCCCGTGCGGGGCCATTTCCGCTGCTATGGCCTAAAAATAGAAGAGGAAAATCTAATATTTAACACTGATATATTGGTAGATTGTTTTCAGGTACAAGTATACATTCATGCATTTGTATTTCATTTATCCTTACGCTCCCCTGAATTCTGACGGTCAGTAAGGGAATAAAGATTATCATAGCCTACTGTATTTACAGTACTGTAGAATCATAGAGAGATCACGCCTCTACATAATTACGAAACATCTTCATTTATTAAAACTGATGATTGCATTTTAACTACTAATATAATTATACACTGCATTCATATCATTCCCCATTCTTTTACAGGAATGCTCACGTAATTTTTATTTTACATGATAATTTTGCAAAGCTTCACTTTTAATGTCCTGAAATGTGTTTATGCAAAAATATGCAACGGTTCAATGCTGGAAATTGGATTGAATACTTTATAGTCCAGTATATTGAAAATGGGCATTGATTTTAGATGTAAAATATTTTTTCGCTGTATGATTTCGCGGATTGAACTTAGATATTATCGACTATTTCTTGTTCTTGGCGACTTAAATTTCGCGATTTAAGTTGGACTTAGACCTAGAGTGATACTTTAAGAATCAAGCAGATAATCCGTAGGAATCTGGTGTTACATTAGATTATTGGATCCGTTCACATACCCGGATCTACTGATCTGTGATCTTTAATCAGCTAAACAGTTAATGTCATACCTTAGTGAGGCCAACAAGTCCTGTCTTAGAAGCGCAGTATCCAATTGTTAACGGGTAGGAGAGTAGTCCAACAACAGAAGACATGTTGATGATTCGGCCCCACCCTACACAGCGAATTAAAACAAAATAATCAACGATTTATCCATTACGACTTGTCCGACCATTGTCTGTTTCTTAATGTTTAGCCATCTATTTGCTATGTTTTTTGTCTGTCTGTCAATCTTCTCTCTCTCTGTCTTATTTTCATACCGCTCTCCCTCTCTTTCTCCTGCGTTCTCTCTCTCTCTCTCTCTCTCTCTCTTTCTCTCTCTCTCTCTCTCTCTCTCTCTCTCTCTCTCTCATCTTTGCGTACGTGTCACAATCCATATTTTACCTTTCTTTTTCATGGATATGACGAAGTTTTTAGACAGGAGAAATGGGGCCGTCAGATTTATTGCCAGCTCTTTATCCCAGCTTTCCGGAGTTTTCTCGTCCATTGTACAACGCTCAAAGCAGCCTGACAAATAAAGATGTCTATGACAACCCCCCTTTTTATAAAAGTATTTTATTATCTGTAAAGGTTTGATTTAGAATTAATTTAATTCATTGATATTTTATTGATTATTGATATTATATTGATTACCAAAAACATACGATTCATAGGTTTCACATATATACAATAGTAAAGTGAACAAACATATGTAGACATTTTTTAAAAACATCACAATCTTGTATCAGAGACATAACAGACACACACTATGCCGTCTAGGCAATAGATAAATTGATGGAAAGCGACTCCATTTCGTATAGAATTCCAACATCCGGTAATGTTAATACATTCGAAGTGTTTTTCCGAGCTCTGACGGAAGGGCCCGAGGAGTTACGATTGAAAGCCCTGAGTGCTCTTCATGCACGCAAGCGCACTCACATGCCGAAACATGGGCACCTTTGTAAAGACTATCAATAAATGTTTCAGACATTACGATTTTTTTGAGGTACTATTTTAACAATAAGAAAATTTGGGTTTAATTTAGTCTATCGACATCAAATCTTTTCATATGCAGCTCTTGAATTCCTTTTGCAGAGGCGTAGTCACAGGGGGGGGCAGCGGGGGCACTAGCCCCCCCACTTTCAGATATGGGGGGGCAAGAGTATGTCTGTGCCCCCCCACTTAATGTCGAACAAAATCACAGCTATGTTGAAATTATATTAAACCATTATAACAGTTCTCATTTTATGGCAAATTTATTTTATTTTCAGCAACAACTGAGTAAGCATTTCTCTTGAAGTAATAGTAATGTATAGTAATTAAATCTGTCGAGACCTCTTGTGTTCGCATGTTTGGGATAGGGAGTGCGGGTCATAAATTTGACCTAAGTTTAGACGTTTCTGTTTCACTCAGCATCTGTTATCTAACAAAATTACATTAGAGGTACAAGCTGCCCCTTGTGCTGACATCTAAAAGTCATTATTTATTTGCTGTATCTCATTTCTTGTTTAACACATAGGCCGTGAAGTAAGATTTGTCAAACCTCTGGATTTTTTAATTATTTGCTGATTCAGTAGTGATTATATGCTTGCAGTCTGACCATCTCTTTCAATCAGTAAGTTTTTATGATTATTTTGTTTTGTGTTATTAGCAAAATGATTAAATTGATATAGAATTAATACATCATAGATGAAACTGTTGTATAAGACCACTCATTCACGCTATTCTGGAGTTAACAAACTGAAATATTAATGTTACTGTAACTAAAACAAAAATCAAGTTAAATCTATTTGAACACCTGGAATTTTATTTCAGAACAATGAATGAATTTGACAATTTATTGTCAGCAATGAAGATAAACGATGAGGACTCTGTGGTAAGCATACGTTTAAAACATTTGCGAAGAGTCCAGGGTGATTCGTGTCAACCTGATTATGAAAGACTCCAATCAGATAAATTAGCGTCAATGTTAATTCCATTGGAAATAAATGTAGATGAAGGTGGCCAACAAGCCCTGAAATGCACGGGAAATGGAAATTGCTTATATAATAGTGCATCACTTGTGCTCTGTGGAGATGAGCATTTGTCCACAAGTCTACGCATTTTAACTGCTTGCGAACTCTTCAGCAATGGACAATTGTACACAGATCATCCTGCTCTAGAAACTGTCATCAAGAACCCAGAATTTATGTCTAGGAATTTAAATGATGCCAGAGCAATGATATTTCCTACTGCTGAGATTAGCAGTGAAAATGAAACCAATGTGAGAAATGTTGCACTTTCTACATGTACAGATAGGGCATGGTCTGGTTTAATACATATCATGGCATTGGCCACAGTTCTCCAACGCCCTATATACTCTGTTTATCCTGAGGTTAATATGGGAATCAGGCCACTTTTCAACAATTTATTTTACCCAGTAAGTTCAAATGAAGTAAATGAAGGGCACATTGAGATTATGTATATCATGTGGTCTAGAGATGGCAATTTTGATACACGTGATGGTGCTTTGTTTGAACCAAATCATTTTGTACCACTCGTGAAGAAACAAACATCAGTACATCAAAAAAGAAAACTGTCAGAAAGTCCACAGAAATCAAGAAAAAAAGTTAAGCAACAGAAATCCATAAGTTCTTTCTTTCAGAAAAAGAATAAAACATCCGAGAAACAAACTGAAGGTATGAAACCTTCAACATTTACAGCATATAAAGAAAAATCAATTTTAATCATACATAATGAGACAGAAAAAATGGACATTAAATCCGATCAGAGTGACAAACAAGCACGCTGTATGAAGAAAAATGCCAAGTCATAGAAGATAAGGATTCTGCCGAAGAGAACAGCAACAAGGAAAGTGCACAAAAAATTATGGAAGGGGAAATAGTACAAGAAGAAAAACAGAATTTAGTTGACACAGAAAATACAGAGTTTATCGATTCATTGGCTGACGAAAGTTGCTCTGAAAAAACAGCACTCGCAGATGACTGTGCAGACATGTGCTGTACTGGTAACACTCCATTTCAACCACGTGATAAAGCCATACTACAGCAAACAAAAGTCACAATAAAGAGAAAGAATAAAACCATAACAAGAGCTGTTCAAGGGAATTGGTTTGATGATTTTCCTTGGCTTACACTTTGCACAACTAGAAAAAATGTCTTCTGCTTTTTCTGCAGAAAGGCTGTTAAGAGAAAAGTTTTGATGCTGAGTAAAAATGCGGAATTGGCCTTTTCTAAAAATGGCTTTTCAAACTGGAAAAAGGCCATGAATCGTTTCAGGGAACATGAAAATTCATCAGCTCATAAAGAGGCAGAATTAAATATTAGGAGATTGCAAAGTGGTGCCATGGCTGTAAGTGAGCAGATAGAGAAAAAGGAACAGGAAGACCAGAAGAAAAGACGATTGGCACTCTCCTGTCAGTTGTCTTCCTTGAAATTTCTATTACGACAGGGACTTGCAGTCAGAGGACACAGTGAATCTGAAGGTCACCTCACTCAGCTACTTAAATTGAGAGCTGAAGATAACCCAACAATCTTGTCATGGATTGAAAAGGGGAGATATGTTTCTCCAGAAATTGTGAATGAACAAATTTCTCTGATTGGACTGATAATTTTGAGATCTGTGCTTGATGATGTAAGACAGGCAAAATGGTTTTCTATTATGGCAGACGAGACTATGGATGTTGCATACAAAGAACAGTTAGTTGTATGTGTCAGATGGGTTGATGACAGCTTCAATATTCATGAAGATATGTTAGGTCTTTTTGAAATTCATTCACAAACAAGTGACTTTATAGCTTTGGCAGTGAAAGATGTTCTTATTAGAAGTGGTTTGCCCTTAGAATTATGTCGGGGTCAGGCATATGATGGTGCGCCAAATATGTCGGGACACTTAACAGGTGTAGCAAAACAAATCCAGAACCAGTATCCATCTTCCATTAGCGTCCACTGTTTTGCTCATTGTATTAATCTTAGTGTTCAAGATGTTACCAAAAAATGTTCCGCAATACGTGACTCAATGGACTTGGTCACTGAAATTGAAAAACTTATTTGTCTATCTCCAAAGAGAAAACATCTCTTCATGCAAAAGAAATTGCAAGAAACAAATCTTAGTTCACCAAACCTCAGACCAATTTGTCCAACTCGATGGACTGTTAGAACATATGCTATAGAATCTGTAATTCAGAACTACAAAGTTCTACAGGACGTTTTAGATGACATACATACTAATACTAATGATGAATACTCCAGACGAGCAGGTGGACAACTGGCTATGATGGAAAAGTTTTCAACATATTTTGGATTGAAGCTATCACACTTAATATTTGCTGCATCTGAGCAGTTATCCATTTCAATCCAGGGGAAAAATACTTCAGCACAGGATGCTATCAGAGCTTCAAAAGCCACTGTATCCTACTTTGAGCGCCAGAGAAATGACTCTGTGTTTTCTGACTTTTATGATGCAGTTTGTGCAGAGGCAAAAGACCTGACAGACGAACCAACACTTCCAAGATATAGGCGTGCCCCCAAAAGATTAGATGATGGATCCAATCCCCATAGATATGACAATCCCAAGGATTACTTTAAACAGCAGTTCTTTGAAGCATTAGAACAAGCTGTAGGCACTCTTGAAAACAGATTTGAACAAAAAAACATGACCATCGTCAAGGAAATCGAATCACTTTTGTTAAATGCAGCAAATGGAGAGTTGTTTTCTGTGTCTGAAGAAATTGCCATGCTTTACAAAGATGATATTTCTTTTCCAAGGCTTGAACAGCAGCTCAAAATGTTGCCTGATATTTTCAAAGTTGACAGTGAAAATGAAATCAAAAAAGTTACCTTGATAGATACAATTTGTCAACACATGAAGGAGCCTATCACAAAGAAACTTCTGTCAGAAGTTACGAAGCTTGTACAAATTTATCTTACCATTCCAGTCACAACTGCCACACCAGAAAGATCTTTTTCGTCCTTAAGGAGGATTAAAACCTACCTCCGAAGTACAATGACGCAGGCAAGATTGAATCACTGTATGACTTGCTTTGTTCACAAAGAGAGAACAGACCAAGTCAACATCAAAGAAATAGCAAAGTCATTCATCCAGAAGATTCCAAGTCGGAAACTGTACTTTGGAAACTATTAACTATAGTTTTATTAAGACTGTTCTCTTTCAGTTTGGTTTCCAAGAATAAAGTATTGAATTATCTAAGGACTCTTCATTTTCAAACCTACATGTATAAGTTTAATAAATTTGTTTTGCATCTGAAAAGTATTCTTTATGTTTACATATATGTACTTTAGAATATATTCTAGCCATTCCGAATCTCATCAAGATTAGTAATTTCTACAAGATAGCTGCAGTATTGGAGATTCTGATTGTGGTATACCTGTGATGAATGTCAATCAACTTTAAATGCACTATTTGAAGTCCTCTCATTCAACTTAGACAGGGGCTTGATATTACATGTTTTACATCTTAATTTCTTTATATTACACGTTTTACATCTTTCTTGGATTTGAGCCCCCCCACTTTTAAGTTTGTGACTACGCCTCTGTTTTGTGTTTTATCCTGAAAATTCAGTTTTTATTCGGATCAAATAATGAAGACACATTTCTTATAAAAGAATATTGGAAATATTATATTCGTCCCTTCAGTCCTTTCTTTGCATAACAGTATATACCTGTATTACTCAGATAATCTCTTATAGTATTCAAAGGAATATTTATCTACGGTGTGTTTGAACATGCAAGTTTTAAGGAGACTCACCGCTTTGAAAGCGTCACGATGAATAGGACTGTAAATAAGTCAAGATTGATAAACTTCACTGACCTGCATTGTTTACTAATATATCTATCCCCGAGGGAACTTTGGACGCTATGGTACTGCACAAGTGGTCAATGCTTTCCCTATTCAGTAGGTCACACTCAAAAAAGAGGGCATCTTGGCCAGATCTAAATATAGATGTAGATACATAATTGCAAACATGCATTTCAAGATACATGT
This sequence comes from Magallana angulata, assembly GCF_025612915.1. Lineage (NCBI taxonomy): Eukaryota > Metazoa > Mollusca > Bivalvia > Ostreida > Ostreidae > Magallana > Magallana angulata. Next base: position 19,999,467 of record NC_069112.1, read on the forward strand.
ATTTGCAATGAACCATTTCATAAACTCAACGCCAAAAAAATAATTATTATTCATTTTCTCTAGCAATTAAATTTACTTTTCTTTGGTCGGAATTAATTCTACTTCATTGAATTGTTTGAAAATGTTGTAATTCACAAGGGTCAGTTTTCGTGACTTCGTGTAATCTGTCAAAGTTCACAATTATAAAAAAATACTTGTATAGTAAATAAAACAATGCTTTGTTTCAAAATGTGTAGCGGCTGTAGATTTGCGGGGAAAAAAAAGGAAATTTTCCTGCAACGAAAATCCACGAAAATTATACTTAGAGCACTCCACACAATATCTCATCATATCTGTTATCTGAACACTGGCTTACATTTCTTTGATTTTCTCCATGTTTTGTTTGACGGTATCGGACACACTTCGGTCGGTGCCCACTATTCTACACCCAGCCTCAGCTAATGACAAAGCTATGGCGGACCCCATACCCCCGCCAAACCCGGTGACCAAAGCGGTTCTACCTGTCAGGGACATTTTCACCTGAAAGAAAATTAACTAAGGTGAACATAGGTAGCAATAACGATTAAAGATGAAAACAGCAATGGCGGATCAAATCCCTCCACCAAAACCGGTAACCTTAAAAAAAATATAAAGGTTTGTACGAGATAAACAGACATTGGTGGATAAAAAAATTAGTTTGGTTAAAGAGAAGGTTTGGGGATGGAGGGATGACACACATAAGTTATGATACAATTAAAGTGTACCATTTAGGGGGTCAGCAAGATTTCAGTATCCGAAAACAAGGCAAAGCACAGGGAAATAGGTATGCTTGAAGGGAACTGGAATCTTGCTGACTCCCTCGATGGTATACTTTGTTTAATTATTCCGCTACAAACAATCAACCGGAAAAGTTGAAATTTATATATAGTTCTTCGTGCAATCGACAAGTTATAACTTCAAAATAAATAGATGTCAAATTTGATTTAATGAGCGTTGTATCGTGACGCATGCTTTGTTATACGATAAAGATGAAAAAGCATAGCTAATCAAAATGTACCTGTTAATATAGAATTAAATCATACAGGTATGAATTATCATAATTTTATTCGGAATATTTCGGAACTTTTCCTTTGGTAAGCAGAAATGACTACTAGTAAGTGTTCCGCATAAGTATTCATCAGTTCATCGAACTGACGCAGCACGGATTCAGTTTGTTTTGCAGGGAAATAGTCAGTTAACGGCGATTTTCAAGGTATCATCAAATATACCGAATTACTCCTATATAGTGAAAATTAAAGTATTATGTCAATCGACATTGATATTGAAAAAATATATTTTTTTGCGAAATATTTTGCATTCATTGTTAATGATGTTATTAAAATGAAGATGCATTGAAAAAAAATTAATATCCTAGTGGGTTACTTAGAATGAATAGATAATAAAATGTTGGTATTGAAACAGGGTCAACAATTACAACCTCTAATTGAGTGTGTTGTTTCTTCTTTTATAAATATCGTTTTTGTACGAATCAGTTCATGTACGAGTTATTAGAAATTTAGAACTCTTCTGTATTAAGGTGGCAGGGGACAGTTTTTTTATACAATTCATTGTAGCCAAGGGATGCATGTCTTCGGAACTCTGTAACTAGAATTTCCTCAGTTCCCATTCAGCACAAATACCTTTAATTCACTCTTTGTAAGGCCAATCACCAATTTCTGAAGAAAATTACCAATCAAATCCTGTAAAATTCTCTACATACTGGTTTTTATGAGATTTTGACCCTTTCATATTTTGCTAATTTTTCATGATTTTTCAGATTTTTAGACCTCCCCCAGCTAATTCCCTGCAGAGGGTTGACCTTCCGTACCGCGTGCATGTTGCACTATCACATGTCACAAACTTTTCAATGTCCCATCCACCTACTTTTCGTGTTATTTTACTTCCCGTTTGTAACTTGCAATTTCACTGTGTAAAGTCAGTCATAGCCTCATGTTTCGCATTTTACTTCTGATTCTCATGTACCTAACATAAGGGGCCTACATATTGCATATTAATTTCAACAAGAGACACCCCTCTAACTAATGATAATCATTAAAAATCATTTCATGAATTTAAGCAACACTCATAAGCCTTCAAGTACAGCAACTCTCAATTTTACAAAAATATTGCTACCTAAGAGGTGCACGATTTTTGCATCACTTTTTCCCGCTACAACACACTAGTCAGACGCTGTTAGCAATGTCGCACTACTTTGGTTCGCCACGGTGTAAGTATTTACAATATTTACTTCCTACATCTAGTTTTTATAATCATTGATAATGCCATATCGATGTGTTGTTTATTTACGAGTCACTACATACTGTATCGAGTCATGACGAATTTATTTACCATAAACGTATATCCTGACTGTCAATAGATTATCCTCGTAATATAACAGAAATTAGTTTGTTAACGTGCATCTAATAGTTATTATTGTGTATTTATATTCATACCTTTATCTACGGTCCATCAGTAGCGTCATAAATAGGTCAAAAATATGTATGCTTGCAATATATGCTAGTTTTCTTCATAATATGTGCTGAATGCATGATCTGCTCATAACCTTAATATTGTCGTAGGGAAGTTGTGAAAATGTGTAATTTTGTGTCATATATGTTTTGATTATATACTTATTGTTTTGTTTATTGTAGCTTTTTACGAAGTTCACGAATAAATCGTTATCTAAAGTACGATTGGTTAGCTATCTGCATTCTTGAGGCAGAATAGTAAAAAGACCCACATGGAGCCATCGGAAGTAGTGGACCCCGTCAGGGTCAAGAAGGAGCCGGTCTCACCCCATGAGAAGGATTCACACTCCACGAAGAAACCCACATCGAAACACGGATCGCAAAGCAGTACGAAACATTCATCCTCTTCAAGCATCATGAAGCGTGCAAAAGCGGAAGCCGCTCGTGCTCTCATACGGCTAGCTGAAGAGGAGGCAGCTCTCAGGAAAACGTTATCTCAGCTTGAGGAACAGGACGAGATTGACCAAGCAACTATTAGAGCCTCAGCAGTGAGAAGGAGATCCGATTACAACGCAGATATGGATCTACTGACAGCCAAGAAAACAGCAGCTGCACTGGATGCAGAAGCTGAGTGTATGAACAGGAATCTGTTGGAGGTGACTTAAGTGAATTTGATAACATTGATGAAAATATTCGTGTACCAGAGGAAGATCCTCACGAGAGGACTAGTGAATATGTGAACACTGTGCATTTGGAAGGACAAAGTGAAACCATGTGCCCAGACGCATCCATTGTTCCACAAAACGCTACACACAGACCACAATCCGAACCACAGCCAGTATCTCATGCTACCCATGAGATGAACGACTCACGCCGAGCAATTCTGACCAATAACCCAGTAGATACATATCGTGACCTTCCTGAATCAGATATACGTCCGCAAACACCAGCTACAACATACGCAGAGATGCCGCCTGTCACGCGTCCAAACATTCCAATGTTTCCTGACATTTCCAAATTCCTCTTAAGGAGAAAACTGTTAATGTCTAGACTCTATCAATTTTTTTGACAAACCAGAAACCTATTTCGTGTGGAAATCGAGTTTCAAAAATGTCCTCGCCGACTTACAAGTTTCTGATTTTGAGCAACTTGACCTTTTGGTGAAGTGGCTAGGGCCAGAATCCAGCTCATATGCCTTGAGTATTCGGGCTGCCAATGCAGACAACCCGTCGAAAGCTCTGCGTCTCCTATGGGAGAGGTTGGACCAAAGATATGGTGCACCCGAAATGATTGAAAGCATTTTAAAGGACAAGCTTGCCAAATTTCCTAGACTTAGCGTCAAGGACACACAGAAACTCTTTGAACTTGCTGATCTACTTACAGAAATTCTAAGTTTAAAGGAACAGACAGCATACATGCCACTTACGAGTCACTACATACTGTATCGAGTCATGACGAATTTATTTACCATAAACGTATATCCTGACTGTCAATAGATTATCCTCGTAATATAACAGAAATTAGTTTGTTAACGTGCATCTAATAGTTATTATTGTGTATTTATATTCATACCTTTATCTACGGTCCATCAGTAGCGTCATAAATAGGTCAAAAATATGTATGCTTGCAATATATGCTAGTTTTCTTCATAATATGTGCTGAATGCATGATCTGCTCATAACCTTAATATTGTCGTAGGGAAGTTGTGAAAATGTGTAATTTTGTGTCATATATGTTTTGATTATATACTTATTATTGTTTTGTTTATTGTAGCTTTTTACGAAGTTCACGAATAAATCGTTATCTAAAGTACGATTGGTTAGCTATCTGCATTCTTGAGGCAGAATAGTAAAAAGACCCACATGGAGCCATCGGAAGTAGTGGACCCCGTCAGGGTCAAGAAGGAGCCGGTCTCACCCCATGAGAAGGATTCACACTCCACGAAGAAACCCACATCGAAACACGGATCGCAAAGCAGTACGAAACATTCATCCTCTTCAAGCATCATGAAGCGTGCAAAAGCGGAAGCCGCTCGTGCTCTCATACGGCTAGCTGAAGAGGAGGCAGCTCTCAGGAAAACGTTATCTCAGCTTGAGGAACAGGACGAGATTGACCAAGCAACTATTAGAGCCTCAGCAGTGAGAAGGAGATCCGATTACAACGCAGATATGGATCTACTGACAGCCAAGAAAACAGCAGCTGCACTGGATGCAGAAGCTGAGTGTATGAACAGGAATCTGTTGGAGGTGACTTAAGTGAATTTGATAACATTGATGAAAATATTCGTGTACCAGAGGAAGATCCTCACGAGAGGACTAGTGAATATGTGAACACTGTGCATTTGGAAGGACAAAGTGAAACCATGTGCCCAGACGCATCCATTGTTCCACAAAACGCTACACACAGACCACAATCCGAACCACAGCCAGTATCTCATGCTACCCATGAGATGAACGACTCACGCCGAGCAATTCTGACCAATAACCCAGTAGATACATATCGTGACCTTCCTGAATCAGATATACGTCCGCAAACACCAGCTACAACATACGCAGAGATGCCGCCTGTCACGCGTCCAAACATTCCAATGTTTCCTGACATTTCCAAATTCCTCTTAAGGAGAAAACTGTTAATGTCTAGACTCTATCAATTTTTTTGACAAACCAGAAACCTATTTCGTGTGGAAATCGAGTTTCAAAAATGTCCTCGCCGACTTACAAGTTTCTGATTTTGAGCAACTTGACCTTTTGGTGAAGTGGCTAGGGCCAGAATCCAGCTCATATGCCTTGAGTATTCGGGCTGCCAATGCAGACAACCCGTCGAAAGCTCTGCGTCTCCTATGGGAGAGGTTGGACCAAAGATATGGTGCACCCGAAATGATTGAAAGCATTTTAAAGGACAAGCTTGCCAAATTTCCTAGACTTAGCGTCAAGGACACACAGAAACTCTTTGAACTTGCTGATCTACTTACAGAAATTCTAAGTTTAAAGGAACAGACAGCATACATGCCACTTACGAGTCACTACATACTGTATCGAGTCATGACGAATTTATTTACCATAAACGTATATCCTGACTGTCAATAGATTATCCTCGTAATATAACAGAAATTAGTTTGTTAACGTGCATCTAATAGTTATTATTGTGTATTTATATTCATACCTTTATCTACGGTCCATCAGTAGCGTCATAAATAGGTCAAAAATATGTATGCTTGCAATATATGCTAGTTTTCTTCATAATATGTGCTGAATGCATGATCTGCTCATAACCTTAATATTGTCGTAGGGAAGTTGTGAAAATGTGTAATTTTGTGTCATATATGTTTTGATTATATACTTATTATTGTTTTGTTTATTGTAGCTTTTTACGAAGTTCACGAATAAATCGTTATCTAAAGTACGATTGGTTAGCTATCTGCATTCTTGAGGCAGAATAGTAAAAAGACCCACATGGAGCCATCGGAAGTAGTGGACCCCGTCAGGGTCAAGAAGGAGCCGGTCTCACCCCATGAGAAGGATTCACACTCCACGAAGAAACCCACATCGAAACACGGATCGCAAAGCAGTACGAAACATTCATCCTCTTCAAGCATCATGAAGCGTGCAAAAGCGGAAGCCGCTCGTGCTCTCATACGGCTAGCTGAAGAGGAGGCAGCTCTCAGGAAAACGTTATCTCAGCTTGAGGAACAGGACGAGATTGACCAAGCAACTATTAGAGCCTCAGCAGTGAGAAGGAGATCCGATTACAACGCAGATATGGATCTACTGACAGCCAAGAAAACAGCAGCTGCACTGGATGCAGAAGCTGAGTGTATGAACAGGAATCTGTTGGAGGTGACTTAAGTGAATTTGATAACATTGATGAAAATATTCGTGTACCAGAGGAAGATCCTCACGAGAGGACTAGTGAATATGTGAACACTGTGCATTTGGAAGGACAAAGTGAAACCATGTGCCCAGACGCATCCATTGTTCCACAAAACGCTACACACAGACCACAATCCGAACCACAGCCAGTATCTCATGCTACCCATGAGATGAACGACTCACGCCGAGCAATTCTGACCAATAACCCAGTAGATACATATCGTGACCTTCCTGAATCAGATATACGTCCGCAAACACCAGCTACAACATACGCAGAGATGCCGCCTGTCACGCGTCCAAACATTCCAATGTTTCCTGACATTTCCAAATTCCTCTTAAGGAGAAAACTGTTAATGTCTAGACTCTATCAATTTTTTTGACAAACCAGAAACCTATTTCGTGTGGAAATCGAGTTTCAAAAATGTCCTCGCCGACTTACAAGTTTCTGATTTTGAGCAACTTGACCTTTTGGTGAAGTGGCTAGGGCCAGAATCCAGCTCATATGCCTTGAGTATTCGGGCTGCCAATGCAGACAACCCGTCGAAAGCTCTGCGTCTCCTATGGGAGAGGTTGGACCAAAGATATGGTGCACCCGAAATGATTGAAAGCATTTTAAAGGACAAGCTTGCCAAATTTCCTAGACTTAGCGTCAAGGACACACAGAAACTCTTTGAACTTGCTGATCTACTTACAGAAATTCTAAGTTTAAAGGAACAGACAGCATACATGCCACTTCTAGCATATTTCGACTCTTCAGTTGGGATAAATCCAATCATAGAAAAGTTACCTCACAACATGAGGGAAAAGTGGATCTCAAGAGCCTACAACTACAAAGAGACCAAGAAGTGCTTTCCACCGTTTAAGTTTTTTGTTGACTTTGTAAGGGAAATGAGCCGCGTCAGGAATGACCCAAGTTTCTCCTTCACCGAAACTATGAACACACCGCAGAAGTTCATTCGCTCGTCTCCCTTAGCTGTTAAGACTCGAATTACCACTGCAAGGACAGAAATTTCCTCAGATTCGAGGGACGACACCGTCTGTGCCATTCACGGAACAAGCCATCGACTAAGTGAGTGCCGCGCATTCCAGACTAAACCATTAGAAACCCGGAAGACTAAATCATTAGAAGCCCGGAAGGCCCTTCTCAGAGAAAAAGGGTTGTGCTTTAAGTGTTGTGACTTCATGCATAAAAGCAGACACTGTAGGGAAAAGATTAAGTGTACCATTTGTGATAGTGACAAGCATGTGACAGTTATGCATGGAGACACCCCCTCTAAAATTCATGGCGGGGAGACAACTCTTCATTTAGGGAGAAATACCTACATAACTATATCCAATCCACTTGTGGTAGAGTCGGATCAGTCCTCATGCACGGAGATCTGCGGAAATATGACCTACGGGAAGTCGTGTGCCAAGATCTTACCTGTGTTTGTACATCATAGCAAAGATCCAAGGACCCGCGTGAAAATGTACATAATTCTCGATGACCAAAGCAATCGATCTCTTGCCAGAAGTTCGTTCTTCGACATGTTCAAGATTTGTTCACCACCCGAGGAATACATCATGAACTCGTGCAATGGAAAACTCGTAACTTCTGGTCGACGTGCCTCGGGATTTGTGATGGAATCCTGCGATCGCCATGTGAGCATAGACTTACCAGTTCTCATTGAATATGACAATATACCAAACAACAGACAGGAAATTCCGAGATATCATCCACATCTTAGTGACATTGAGCTTAACCGCTTAGATGACCAGTGCCAAATCTTGTTGCTCATCGGCAGAGACGTACCATATGTACACCGCATTCTCGATCAGAAAACTGGCCATTCCGATGCACCGATTGGACTTCGATCCCCATTAGGATGGACTGTGGTTGGTGACGTGTGCCTTGGATCTCAGCATCAAAGTAGTGACGTCAATGTATACAAGACTTTTGTATTATCCAATGGACGACCATCCTTATTACGACCTTGCGAGAACCAATTTGTGATTAAAGATTCCCAAATGTCAAATAGTTGTACCAAGCAACTTCTGGATATTGATGATAAGACATTTTTACTTACTCCTGACGACAATAAACCAGGATTATCTACAGAAGATAGAATCTTTCTAGTGGAAATGGAAAGAAACTTCAGAAAGAACTCGGAGGGTAACTGGGAGGCCCCACTTCCGTTTAAGAGCCAGCGCCCACGTTTACCAAATAACCGTTCCATGGCTTTGGACAGAGCTAACAGACTCGATCTTAGTCTTAAAAGGGATCCTGTAAAACAAAAACATTTTATCGATTTCATGCAGAAACTCTTTAATCATAAGCATGTCGAGGTAGCGCCACCTGTTGACGAGGAGGAAGAAGTTTGGTATCTACCTGTCTTCGGCGTATATCACCCTTGCAAGCCAGACCAGATAAGAGGAGTGTTCGACTCTTCGGCTACCTTTCGTGGACTATCCTTGAACGATGTCTTGATGTCTGGCCCAGATTTGAACAACAGTCTGCTCGGAGTGCTCATTAGATTCTGAAAGGAGCCAGTGGCCATAACAGCCGACATACAGCAAATGTTTCATTGTTTTTATGTTAGACCCGATCATAGAAACTACTTGCGCTTCTTCTGGCACCGAAACAATGACTTCAACGAAGACCTGATAGAGCACAGGATGAGGGTCCATGTGTTCGGAAATAAACCATCGCCCTCCTTAGCCACGTACGGTCTACACAGAACTGCATTAGACGCTAAGGATTCCTTTGGACCAGATGTCACAGACTTTGTTCTGAAACACTTCTACGTAGACGACGGTTTGATATCTGTACCCACCGAGAAACAAGCAGTAGACCTGATGAAACGAACTCAACATGCCTTAGCTGTTCATGGTAATTTACGTCAGCATAAGATTGCTTCAAACAGCAAGGATGTCGTTCGAGAATTTGATCCAGACGATCTGTCGAAGGAACTAAAGAGCCTAGAACTATCAGCTGACTTACCTGTACAAAGGAGCTTAGGACTCTACTGGAACATGAACCTTGATACATTTACCTTCCAGTAGCCCTTTTCACAAAAAATCTTAAGGTTTTGCGTAAGATTTCAACTTAAGAACATCTTACGAGAAATCTTAAGTGCTTTTCACGAACGCATTCGTAACAGGTTTCACTTAAGAATTTACTTACGAGTTATCCTTTCCCTAGCAACGACTTGAATTCACTTAATAATTCTTATAAAACAGGAGAAACAGTTAAATTAACCAACATTCTCATAAAAAAAGATGCAAAACTGAAATGAAATTATATAATTTCAGTTTTGCATCTTTTTTTGAAAATATGACGTCACAATCACAATGTGTGTTTAGTGTGACGTAGGAAAATCTTACGAGAAAAATTTGCCGTAAAAATTTTCAGAGAATTTATTTCAATATTTGTGTATTATTTTTCAACAATAACTGCTATACAATGCGAAATAACGGTATAATGCGCTATAAAACATTCAATTTAGCTGTTTTTCTTTAATATTTTACGTAATACGATTATTATTTACAGTTTTGAAATACTTACGAGAGGGTATGTGCTATCGTAAAGTTACGACAAATTTTACACGTAAGAATCTCATAAGATGTTTTGTGAAAATGAATAAAAACTTAAGTTTTCACTTACGATAAATATCAATCGTAAGATTTTTTGTGAAAAGGGCTACTGATCTCCAGCGAGGAGAAACCCTTGACTCGTCGTGGAGTTTTATCTGTGGTAAACAGTATCTACGATCCCTTATCTAAAGTACGATTGGTTAGCTATCTGCATTCTTGAGGCAGAATATTGAGCCCTATTGATTTGCACATGTGACCTCCAAAGTCGACCTTATCATCGTTATCTCTGATAAAATAAATCGTAAAGTAATGACATGAGGTACCAACTGTTTGTATATGTAATATCTAACTACTTATGATTTAAGAAATGAAGATAATAATTTTTGATCGACGCATCAAAGAAAAATTGACCGGAAAACTTCATCAATGCGCGTAGCTTATTAGGACCATATTTTTCTCACATTGAATATATTCTTTATGAATGAAATATTCTGATGATATTTCAAAGCATTTTAGTTTATTCAAATAAACAATAAATACTTAGAATATTAATATGATTATGCATTTATCCTTGATGCAAATTGATACTATAAAATTATGTCTAAGTATACTGAGTATTAAGCCCAAATTATATGTAATGCATCCAGATTCATTGAATCTGGGGATATTATGGATCGAATAACAATGTGGTATAGGACATCTGTCGATAATAATGTGGATTAAAGTAAAATATAAATAGAATACTTCCACCGGTTTAGAACTTTAAAATTTTACAATATTTAAACAAAAATAGCTTGTACAAATATTTGGAGAGGTAATAAATGTAAAACTCCCAGCAGGATTCGAACCCATGACTTGAGGATTCTTAGTAAACAATCTAACCCACTGCGCCACGCTGTTAGCTGACCGTATTGGGAAAGAAACTACTTGTAAAATTACACCTCATTTTATTGTTTGTTTCGATAAACAATACGTCACAACACGGAGGTGTCCCATAGGTGTCTTCCCACTTAGCCAACATTTTGAAGAAATACAGGTAAAATACAGGTAGGTTTGCGTTGGCTTAGTTGGAATGAGGTGCAGGTGGAGAACAAAAGAATTTAATTCCCCTATAATTAATGCCCTTAATTAGGGTACAAATATCATGCTTTGTCTACCTATTTTCATCATAAATTGAGATAATTATATAAGCTGACTTAACTTAAACTTTGTAATTGTAAAACTTTTGTAATTATAAGAATCACATTTGAAATTTTAAGTATACATCATATGGGTCATATTTCATTTTTTTCAAATTTTCTTTGGTTTCTATCATTATTTTGATTAATTCCAAGCTACAGAATATGAAATTAACAAAACACAAAAAGCTAAATTAAAGTGCTTATATTTTAATGGTGTATGATGCATGATCAATACATCATTAGTTATGACGATAAAATCTTTCTTTGTCATTTTCTATAAAGTTGACCTGCACCTGAAGATTGGGCATTTTGATTTTGTTATGTCTTTCAACTAACAGTCCATAAACAATAAAGAACTCATAATTTTCAGGCTTTTGATTCTGTAAATTAATGGCCTTAATAATACTTCTCAATTTTAATTTGTTTATTCTCTCAAACCATTAAAATACACATGAACATGAGATACAAAATTGTGTTATTTGCATTTAATTGTAATGTCAAGGGTCTTATTAAATATGATATTATATTACAACATAGTAATACGTGTTTCTAGTCTATTCCTTAAAAACTGTGATCAATCTTAGTGATGTATATATATTATATACATCCAATTTAAACAGTTTAAAATTACTTACATAAACGTTTTAAACATGCAAGTGCCCGTATTGGTTTCAACATATTAAATGATTAGGGCAATGATCTTGCAGAAAATTGCTGATCTATATTTAAAAAAAAATGATTATTTTTATTTATTTATTCTGATTATCATCTCATAAGCAAATGAATGCTATTTTTTGAATTTCTTTTCAACAAACTATTCTCAGGTAATTAATACAAATACATAACATATGAAAACAGACTATAGCCTCCTGATCACTCAGGTGTGAAAATCAAAATGTCGGCTAGGTGGGAATTGAGAATTTCAGAATGTTGGCTAAGTGGGAATACACCGTCCCATACCTCTTTAAACATCTTATTATTCAACCCACCTTAAAAAAGAATCATTTAAACCTTAAAAAAATGATATATGTTTATACAGACATTAAACACGACTTACTCGTGAGCAAGCTTTGGATTCTGAATGAATGTCAATTATCGTACTTCAAGGTGTAGATCGGTGTGATACCTTTGAACTGCGTAAATAACTCGGACAGCGATTAACGGGGAGTAACTTTAAAAAATTTTCAGGTGTTTACATTAAGAGAAGGATCAGTCACGTTAAGGTCACGCGTAGTATGGAGTTAAGGTACTTCACTACACCGAGACTTATACTTTTTAAGACACTACGTCACAAGATGGCGATTTACATGTTTTGTTAAACTGTTTGTATCAATCAATTCAGATGTATACCGTCATAGCTCAGTGGTTTAAGTATCAGGCTTGTGAACCGCAGGTCATGAGTTCGAATCCACCTGGGGCTTTTGTTCATGTTTACTGAATGAAATTTTTAAAAATATCATTTTTTATCTAAAATTGCACATTTTTTCGCCTATTGGACATATATGCTTCTTATCCATCATGCTTTCTATCAAAGTCAAGCAATTTTCTGCTGATTTGAGAAAATATTTCAAGGTGTAGTGATGCACCTTAAAATAACCTGTAACGTTTTGCAAATACGGTTTGTATTCCGTTCTTAATACTCGTATTCACTTAGCCAACACTTCAGATGTTCATTTATAAGATTTTATCATGTATTTTGAGTGCATTAGAAAGTTAGGTACTTTCACTTTGAATGTTGATGCTTTTAAAATAAAGGTACAAATAACCTAACTCAACTTAATTTAATACAGATTTACCACTGATTTTGCAGTAATGCATCAATTTGACAAATTGTTGAATAATTTTTTAAATATTCTGGCAGACTAAAAATTATCAAATGGGGTCGATGGTGCATCACCATTTTATGCATAGTTGCGATAATAAGTGTCGTGGGTTTTTTTTTTTTTTTTTTTTTTTTTTAGAAAATGATACTATTAAAAATGCATTCTTTAATGTTTAATACATGTTTAAGAATTTAAAAAAAGTGTGCATGCATGTGTTGCATATTTCTTTTTCAAATTACATATCTTTTATCAACCAACATCTTTGACCTTTAATAAGTCTTTATTTTTATAGAACAAACATGGATTCTCAGTCTACTGCCCAGGATGTTCACCGATGTGGCCTCTGTGAAACCGCCATAGTAGACAGCTATTGTGACTTTTGTCATGTCAATCTCTGCAAACCTTGTATAGGAGAACACATCTCAGATGGATATGACAAACATAAAATAGTCCCATTCCAGGAACGAAGATCAATCTTGATTTATCTAAAATGTGAAATTCATCCACAAAAAAACTGCGAATTTCAGTGCAATGATTGCAACAACATTGTTGTGTGTTCTTCTTGTGCTCTATCTAAACATCACAAGGGACATGACTTTGTAGAAATTGCAGAAGTATATAAGACAAAGAAAGAAGTTATAGAAAAAGACACAAAAGTGTTGGAAAACCACATTTCACCTACATATGAAGAAATTGCTCTTGAAGTGGAAATCAGCTTGCCAACTTGGATGGAGGATATGAAAAACTTAAAACAACAATTTTTAAACACGGGGACCAATGGCACAAAGAAATCGACATCGTTATCAACAAAACAATAACTGAAGTAAACGAGATAAAAATGCAACACAGAGACATTTTACAGCATCATTTAGATGAAGTTAAACAGATACAATCTCTTATGAAACAAACTTTACTTGCCTTAAAAGAACTTTAACAATCCACTGAAGTATCTTCAATCATTGCATACAGTTCCAAGATCAGAGAGTTCAGCAACCTTCCACCTAAAGTTATGGTTACAATGGCAACATTCATTCCAAAACCAATAGAGCCCAGAAAGCTGTACAATTTGTGTGGACAACTCACTTCATTGTCTACTGCTACAGAAGAAAATGTATTGTCACTAAGGCAACCAAAATCTTCAGTCAGAGAACTGTTTGATGAGCCGGAGCTTGTTGCCACAATTAAGACTGGTTATTATGAATTATACAAAGTCATTTGTCTAAATGAAGAAAGAATATGGGTGAGTGGTTCGAGCAGTGACATTAAGTGTTTTAACTTGGAAGGTTCACTCCTTCAGACAATCAAAACAAAATCAGGGGAGAATCCTTTCGATATAGCTCTAAACAGTGATGAAAATATACTGTACAATGACCGGAAAACAAGAACAGTGAATAAAGTAAAGAATGGGCAAACAGAAGAGGTGATCAGACAACGGGAATGGAGTCCTATTAATTTGTGTGTCACCTCTACAGAAGATATCCTTGTTTCCATTACAGTGATAGTAAAATGAAATGTCAAACAAAGGTTGTCCGTTATTCGGGATATACAGAGGAACAAACGATTCAATTTGATGATGAAGGTAAACCTCTGTACTCAAAGACTTTCACAACTAAATATATCACTGAGAACAGAAACCATGATATCTGTGTAGCTGACCGTGGGGCAGGTGCAGTAGTGGTTGTTAATCAGAACGGAAAACTCAGATGGAGATACACAGGTTATTCCTCGGTTACTACCCCTGCGAGATGATCATGAACAATTCATGATTTTCCCTTGAATGATTCATGAATTATATTCATGAAAAGTTCATGAACAGTTCATGAGGATCCCATGAACTTATTATTGGACATTTTAAAGTCATGAATTTTTGTTCATGAAAAAATGTTGATGAATATTCATGAATATAATTTTTCATGAATAATTCATGAACATTTATATTCATGAAGCTTCATCATTTGATGAATGTCCAATAATAAGTTCATCGGATCTTCATGAACTGTTCATGAATAAGTTTAATGAATCTTCATGAACTGTTCATGAATATCATTATGAATTTTATTCATGAATAATTCATAAATAAAATTCATGAACTATTCATGAAAATTCTTTCCTTCTACATTTTGTATATTAAAAGGTAAAATCTCCTAAAAATCAAATATAACATACTTTATTATAATAAATTGAAGAATTAATGAGACAATATCTTAAGTATCACATAATTCTTATGTACTGACTATCACTTTAAACAATCAGCAAGTTTGATAAAGTTGTTTTAAAAAACAACAGGTAATGATATCAATTCTAACCCATTAGCTTTAAAGGAATGTTACAATATTAGAATTGACAAACCAATATGCAATGATTTGAAATATAAGCGACATTAAAATATGATTACTAGTTGATAACTATCAATATGTTCTTTATGAAATCTTCCTTTGTTGCATCTTCCTTGCCTCTGCTCATGTTGGTTTCACTTGTATTCCATATATTGCAATGTGCATTTACTGCATGGTAGGTAAAATGCTCCATCCTTTAAATGATTATTTTCTACAAACCCAGAGTGTCTTGGTGACAATACTTCTTGGTGGCAATTCTTCAGGCTTCACATATAGCCCCTTCGGTGACAGAAGAGTTGTACCTCTGTACTGTACAAAAATAATATGATAAATTGCAGTATATTTATGACATGTCGTTTAAAACATTTGGAACATCAACTAATCATTCAATCATCTCATTTAATTCTTATTTCAAATATTTTTATCACATGATAATGCTGAAATTGCACTAGAGCTTAAGAATGAGAGTGCCTACCCTAGAAAAAGTAATATCGCAGAAAAATAAAACAACTCAAGATGAAACAAGATGAAAAATTCAGGAGAAAACATAAATAGGCATTATGCCTGCTGTTCAATCCATTTTAATGTATCTATATGTTCGAATAAAATACTTCTTTAACTTATTACGATGAAACTATAACTGTTTTCAAATTTGTAATGATACTGGCCATTCTATTAGAAATTTTCAATTATTTGCAACAGCATTTATTTATTACTTACTGAAATTTATGTTCAATTATCACTTTCTTTAGAGCTGTCCAATATTCTGGTTTCACTGCATAATTCTAGAGTAAAAAAAATTGTATTAAGTAAAATGACATCAGCATATAACTTTACCTTGTAATTGCACCGATTTAGGTATATCAAATGTGTAATTTATTATCAATTATGTAGTTAAAACTTATAAGTTAGTCAAAAAAAGAATTTCACTACAAATTAAATCCGCCATTTTGAAATGTTTGAAAAAATGAACAAAACTTAATCTTACGTTTTGACTCCCTCATAACAGTTATTTCAATATACATGTATACATACTATATTACCTTTAATACCATTACTTTGAACTACATCTGCTGCATTATCTTCTTGCATGTTCCATGCTTAATTAATCCATCGCTCATGTTGAAGATCCGTATGCTTTCATTCAAAACGCGTAATCACTGGGCGGAAGTGACGCTGACTGTGTATTCTGAGACTCTTTCATTTAGTTAAATAATTTTTTTAACATATGTTAATACCAATCAAAAAATATCTTTAAATGAACTAATTATAAAATGCTTAAGTTTTCATTATTATATTTTCAGAGATTGAAGAAACGTACGATTTAATATCGTTCGGTTTACACAAGTTTTGTCTGTTAAACTTCAACCCCCTTCGTTTTTGAACCCTCAAGGTTTTGGAACCTAAAAAATAATTTACACTCAATTAAATATTCTTTCATACTATATTTCTATAATTTGCATTAATGTTTTAAAGTAATATTTTCATTATTGCTTATCATTAAGTTAATTGACAAATTGAAGTTCAGTGTGTTTTTGTAACGGAGGCGAATCGACATGACACCTCATAAACAATGGCGGACTCTCCGAAACTCGGAGTGTAAAAAAAAACGGTAGTTGTCTGAGTTTAAACAGCTAATCATAAATGAATTGTTGGAAGTTCTCAACGGAATATTTACATAACGGATTTGTAACTTCTTAGAATGAATCGCTTTCATATGTGTGCAACAGTAATGCCTTTTACAAAGAAACCGCAAAGGTTCTAAACTCGACGGGGTCCAAATTTCAACCGAATGTGCTCGGAACATTTTCTCTGTCGTTCTCCCAGGAACAGACACACTTCGTCTTGTGTGTATTTATGCTTCTATGATAGACTGACAACCTACAACGTCTTTAATAAACTTGATATACAATGTACTTCAAACAAGTTAGAATTCAACGTATACTATATCTTTTTTCCAAAGAAATATGCAAAGTTTTAATTTATTTCACTTTTTCAGCTTAGTTTACAAGATTTTTAGCAACATAAAATTGCCATAATGTATCATCTGCAAAGACTGATTATTCACTAATAAATCATGTCATTTAAAAACAAAATAATAATAAATTAAACAATGAAGAAATTAAGCGTCAAATTTAGGATCTAGTAATGACCATTTGATTTTGATGTCTGAGACCTTCGCTGTTGTCAATGAATTTACATGTTTCTTAGAATTGAATGAATAAAGTAACTATAATATATCACATTTTACTTTTTCAAAATTAAAGATGCCACATTTATATAGGTGTTTGCATGAATATTCATGAATGTTCATGAAGACTGTGTTTTATTATTAATATTTTAAGATGTATAATTTTTTTTTAAAAAGATAGTGTTCTGAATATTAGAGTAAACTATGTTATTTATAAAAGTATTTGAAATTAATTATATATTTCGTAAATTAGAACTTCATGAAAATTCATGAATGTTCAATACCTAGAACTATTCAATACCAGGTCAATTTCCTGTATTCTTGTATATTCATAATTTGTTCATGAATTACATTTTAAGAATATATTCATGAATAAAATTCATGAACCACCTTTATGAACCAGTTATGAACCAGTCATGAATACATCATGAAACTTCATGAACGGTTCATTAAAGTTCTTAAAATCATGAATTTCATCTCGCAGGGGCAGGAGCCGACCATATCATCCTTTTGGTATCACAACAGACAGTCAGAGTCGCATACTGACAACAGACCGTGACTACCATCATATTCACATTTTGGATCAGAATGGACAGTTTCTCCATTTCATTGATACCTGTAATTTGAATTTTCCTTATGGTGTATGTGTAGACAACAATGATAATCTGTTTGTGTGCGAGGAAACCACGTGCAATCTAGAAAAAATCAAATATCTTAAATAGACGGACACACAATTTTAGGAACACAATTTAAAATTTTAAATGAACATTTATTAATCAAAAGTGACTTTTTATGTGTGTTAATGATTAAATATTCTGTTAGATCCATTTACTTTGTAGGTTGATTGCATTTATTTTATTGATTACATAGTTATAGTTATTGTAAAGATCATTCGATTATTTTGTATATTTCTTCATGTTGATTTTAAATGATATCTGAACAATTTGCATGTTACAGTTATCAAAATTAATCTCTTTAAAATTCCCTGTCTGTTAAATGGCTATTCTCAGTAATTATCAGCAATTCTCAGTACCAACAGTAAATCTGAGTAAATATCAGTAATTATCAGAACTCACAGCAAAAAGATCAGTAAATATTAGTAAATATCAGAACCAACAGCTATTATCAGTAACAACAGTAAAATTATTAGTAAATATCAGCAGTTTTCAGCAATAACAGTACATGTACAATATCAGTAAATATCAGAAATTATCAGCAAAAAATGGTACTTTCAGTACTTTAAGAGTCAGTAGTGTATGCATCGAAGAAAAAACAATGACAAGGGGAAGAGAATGACAACGAAATAAGATTTTAAATTTTGTTTGTTTGTTTGAAAAAGTACACGAATGAGCAAAAATGAACTGCAAAGAAAAATTCGCTTGATGGGCGAATTAATTGATTCAATGAAAGATAACATCATTATTATAGAACAAAATATTATCAAGATTGGTATTGGAAATCTATGACCTAAAACTGTGCTTAATTTAGCAATGTCTGATAAATCTTAGGTAAGTTTAAATGTGTTCTTGACTTCCAAAAAGATTGAAAATGATCTTTGTAATATTCCATAAAACATTGATATGCATACCCATATGAACATTTCTTGTTTTCACCAATTTGACGTAAAATTCAATATTTTGGTGGGTTTTTTTTTTTGGGGGGGGGGGGGTATTCTTTATAATTTTATTGTGTTCAATCATATGAAATATTAGCTTTTTTAAACATTCTGTTTGAAAGTTCATTTTATGTAGAAATATTCGTAATTGATTGAATACATTGTCATGCAGCACAGCATTATTATTAGTGATTCCAATATTCATATCTATTTAAACAAACTTGTATCATGATATGCGAAATTAAAAAAAATTACCAAAAATGATATTTGTTCTCATATGGCATACGTTCTGAGGAAAGGGGATGGGTTATTCAAACTCAAGCCCAGTCCCATTAAAAGTGACCATACCATTAACCAAGTTGAAGAAACCATCATGGAATTAATGCCTGAAAAACATTTAAAACGTTTACTAATGATGTTTTGCTGTAGTACCCGTAATCATTTTTTCTATATATCCCCATAAAAAGAATAACCCGATTTAAAATATGTTTGGTATCAATGTAAATTATATAAAATGAATGACACAGCCAAAAGCTTTGTTCAGCGTCCTTCTATACATTTGGTCCTTTGATTTTCTAAATGTATTTCGAAAACAAAGTAGATTTTTTAAACAAAGAAGTACGTGTCGTACAATTACAGGATGAAGTCCTCGTCCAATAGTGTGGGTATTTTCCTTTAATATATCGAACACAGTGATGTCAGTTATCACATATATTAATGTGGTATTTGTGAACATTTTGTAACTTCGCCTACTTTTTTTCTTTCATTGGTCTACTAATAATAAAGAATGGTCCCAGTTTACAAATGATTACGCAAATCCTTAAAAATAACCATCCTCCCGCAATTTACAAATATATTGGTGGGCATATTTTCGTATAATGTTCGAAAATGAAATTATAAAATATATGCCAAATATATAAAACTGTCGAAATTTGGCAATATTTTTCTTCGACAAGCATTAAAGTTTATAATATTTGTGACATCACAGACTAACAGTCATAAATGCGCAATTGGAGACAATGCATGCTTTGAAATTAACAACCATGGTTTTACACAGAGAATTAGTGTCCCAGCCGTGTACATACTACAGCATTGAATGATTCATTTTTGACCTCATCGAATTGTTAATTAATTGACGTATTGTTAATTTCCTATTGCAAAGACAGTGTGAACAATTTTGAGCACCACAACCGATTTAAAGATCAATGTAGGATTATCTTGATAAGAACAATAGTTATTTTAAAGATCTTCTAATTTACTGCAATTTTCAATATAAGATATGGCTTTGAAAACATTCTGTTACGAAAGGGACTCATTGTTTAACCTAGTAATATTTAGCTGAAAACTGAAAAATTTTCTTGAAACAATATCTATTTTACTACGTTGTCTGGACTTTTTGTATATGCCTCAATGTAGCTAATTTTGACGGGTTATTGTTGTTGCGATGAATGAGTGGGCCTTTTGTTTTTAAATGGTCTATATTCAGTAATGATTGAATTTATTTAACGATTAAACTGATTCACGTGCTATTCAGATTGAAATAGAACCATACTACAACATTTCAGTCCAGAATGGGGATGTGGACATTGTGATACTATTTTTTATGATCTTTTCCGTTATTATGCAGAAATACGTCGGATTTTTAAGGGAAAAAATAAATGTATTGTTTCAGATGATGAAGAGTAATGCAGATGTTACATTCAGTTTAAGACAGACCCTCCTGTTGAATGTATGGTATTATTTACCATATCATCATTGTTCATATCTTGAAATCTGTGATGCCATCACAGAAAATAAGACTTATTCAGCTGACTCATCTTAAAGATTGTGATGGGAATTGGAGAGGGTTGCTGAACCTATTGTGTCTTGTTAGCTCACAGAGATGAAGTGTAAGAAATTATACTATACTCTCAGCATCGACTTACAGTTAAAGATAAGGTCCTTACCAAAGATATTACTTGTCATATTCTTAAATGATCGTGTATTTCAGGCTTTTAAGGGCTAATGGCTCTAAGGAAAAACAAATTATGAAGTGAAATTATGAAATTACCAACGTCAACCTCTTTGCTCAATCTGACAAATTCTTCACAGAGAGCTGAAAACATCTGTATTTTCAAACTCCTACACAGTTATTGACATACATTCGGACGGACAGCTCATATTTAAATATGCCGGTTCTGTCTTTTCTGATAATTATGATTTTATCAAGAAGGTACAGCCAAGGACTGCCAGTGCAGAATTTGGATAGCCGACTATAGAGGTGAATTCATACATCTTCTAGATCTCAAAGGACAGTTCCTTGCTCTCATCAAGTAGAAGTCAAGTGGCCCAAAAGGCATAAGCGTGAATGTTTACAATTACGTTTTTTGTAGCCGACTACAAATATAAATTGTCAAACTCCAACAGAGTTATTAAGAGAGCACTATGACACTTTCTTTTCTAAACCATACGAATGTTATAAATTACATACAGGGTGGATACACTGACCACAAAAAGGTGACCTGATAAAAACAACAATTTTATTTCCTAAAAAGCAAAGTAAAATTACACAATTATAGCTTTTTTTTTAAAATAGATACAACGTTGAATATCATCGTTGTTCAACCGTCCGTTAATCAAAAAGCAGTTTTTCTTGTATTTTCTTGCACATACATGTATCTTTGTTTAGCTTTCTCTTGGGCAATGACTATATATCAAAATGTTCAGATGACTTTTGCTTCATGTATCTACATTGATTTTTTGTATTAAAACAGATACGATATTCTTCTCAAAACTTTGTTATCCAGGAGTGTGTTCGCTAATTATGACGTCATCTCACACGATGCTGAACCCGCCATCCATGGGCGTGGTCAGTCCTGTCATGTTGTTAGCAGCTGGTGAACACAGAAAGACTACATAGTCCCCGATCTGTGAAAAAATAATTCATTTTGTCTATCTCTCTCTCAAAAAAGAACAGGCAAGTTTACCTTACATAATATTCAGTTAACACAAAAATCACGTACATGCACGTGAAAAAAATGCAAAAGAGGTAAAACTGAGGGGTAGCTTTACGGAAAAAATCGAGAATATGGGATTCATTTTCGTTGTTCCCGGCGTCTTTTAGAATGAAGATATCATTTCAACACAAATGTGCATGCCGTTTTGACATATGTTACACATATTTCATGAACACGGTTTTGACAAGTAATACACGCATTATAACAGTGGCGAAAGTTGCAACACATTTTACACGGGTAACAAATGTGGTTATGGTTTTGAAATATATTACATGAATATGATTTCGAAACGTCTTAAACGCATTACAAATATGAATAAGGTCTTTGCGCAGGCTACATCTATTACAAATAAGGTTTAAACACGTTTTACACGCATTGCATAAATATGGTTCGAATGGTTTTGAATATTACCAATTGTGTTTTCGGTTGTAGCATAAATAAGCAGTTTCAATAATGAAAACTTTTAACTGTTTACTATAGCTCTCGAATTAAAGTTGAAATTTCAAAAAAATAAACAGTGCGTCTAGATTAGAAGAATAGGTATTTTGTTTACCCCGACAGCAAGGTCATGGTATGAATTACGTCTATAATTTGTCTAAAATTGCATAAGAGAGGAAACATACTTAGCGGATATAAACACACCCATTTATTAGAATGTCTTAGAGGCACTGACCTGTTTTGGTGTGGTCAACGTTTTTGTCGGAACAGAATTTCGAATACCTTCCTAAAAGGAAAAAAGGGATTATGTTATTGAAATACAAAAAAAAAAAAAAGAAATCACATGGCCGCCTTGATATACTTTACACATTAACTAAATTAGCATTATATGAAATATGAAATAAATAGCACGTTATATGCACAAGTATGATTTCATATCTGGGCTATAAGTGTTCACTTGCGATGCAGGTGGGTGATATTTCTATATCTATAGTTAGACAAAAATGGTTTTTGTAATTAAATTCAATGTAAAATTCTTACCAAACTTTCCTCACGAGACTGTCCAGTTTCTTTCTTCAACGAATCCAGAAAGGGGTGAATAACTTAAAATATAAATGATAAATTTTACATGTAACACGGGCTAAACATTTTAAATTCCGTCAAAAGAAATGTGTGTAAAAGGTTACTGAACAGTGATTGAATGACAAAGCTCTGTAATTCAGTCATCTTTCCATACATTTAAGTCAACATTCAGTTGATTGTGGGGCAAAGGTTAATCCATCGTCTCAAGCAATGTGTCCGTAAGGCGTTCTTTAAGATGGAAGATAATCGTATTTATATATCGCGGGTTGCGATGATGGAGTTCATGCTGTCATTAGTGTGGAAATAATGTCTGACAAAACTCGATTCAATCACTGAAAACGTGACAGGATTGAAACCTTTTAACAAATAGTTGTCAACAGGCAATATTGGTTTTTAGATAGTAAATATTAAGATCTATAAATATATCTTTCAATGTGATAAGGAATAAGGTGATATTATAAGTACATATAGGAATTTGGGTTGTTTTGCGCTTAACGGAAATTCCCGAGAAGTTTTAACTTACAAGGAGTATCAACAACATAGGGACAGATGGCGTTGCAAGTCACCCCGTACGGCGCCATTTCCGCTGCTATGGCCTAAATTTGAAGAAGAAAAAACAATCTCAGCTTGCTTTGACAAATTAATTTTAAACCTTTATTCAAGGATTTATGTATTTTATATATTATCTCTATGGAAATTAACGAAGCTGCAGAATCATTCATTGATGAGGAAAGAATATATTCGACAATGAGACATAGAACGCATGGATCAATGCAGGACAAGTACATACAAAACAAACATCTACAAGACCTTGTAAAGCTTATGGTGAAAGTTTGACATACCTTAGTGAGGCCAACAAGTCCTGTCTTAGAAGTGCAGTACCCGATTAAACATGGCCAGGTGAGCAGTCCGTTCGTCGATGACATGTTTATAATTCGGCCCCACCCTACACAGCGAATCAAAACAAACGAAAAATTCCTCTATCATGACTACATGTAACAAATCATCATTTGTTAGTTCCATCTCGTATCTGTCTATACCTCTCCTCCTCTCTTTCCTTTAATCTACTTGGTTTTTTCTGTGTCTTTTTGTCCATCCATCCATCTGTCTGCCTCTGTCTGTCCGTCTGTCTGTCTGTCTGTCTGTCTGTCTGTCTATTTAACTGTCGGTATATCTGTCTCTTCATCTCTTTCTATCTACATTAATATTTCCTCGGTCTCTCTATCTCTGTCTGTCTATCCATCCAGTTTTCCGCCTCTGTCTCTGTTTGTCTGTCTCTATCTCATTTTCTCCACGTTATATTTCCTGTGTCTGACTTGTCTCTGTCCGTCTGTCTGTATGTCAGTGTGTCTGTCTGCATACCAGTGTGTCCGTCTGTCTGTTTGTCTGTATGTATGCATATCTATATTTCTTTTGTCTGTCGCTGTATCTCTCTATGTATGTCTGTCTGTTCGCTTATCTGTCTCTCTTTCTGGTTTTTAAAGTTTCATTTACATCTTAGCGTACGGGTCTTAAGCTATTATATACCTTTCTCTTTCATGGATTTGACGAAGTGTTTGGACAGGAGAAATGGAGCCGTCAGATTTACCGCCATTTCATTATCCCAGGTCTCCACAGTTTTCTCTTCCATTGAACGGCGCTCAGTCAAGGCTGAAAAATACGGATAAAGACCTGAGTACTCTTTATGCACGCAGGCGCATTCGTATTTTGAAACATTCTCTCAATGTATCTCTCTAATCGGGCATTATTGTGAAGACTCTCAGTGAATAAACTAGTGTTGTAATTTTTTACCATCGGAAAATTTAAAGTTCATTTGTAGTCTGCGTTTTTGCGCGCGTATGTGCATCACAGGAAGACTATGGTTTTAATCAAAACTATCGACATCAAAACTTTATCAGTTTTTTTCTAATTTAGATATAAAAATATACGAGAGCCTCGTGATTTTTGAATGTATACCATACCTTATACATACCATTGTTATCATTTCATTTCTGGGTATTTACTTTTTTAACGAATGTATTGCATCTGTTATCACAAAATTAAAAAAAAATGTCAATTATTGAACAAATTGTTCCTTATCTTTGTAAAAACCAATACTGCTGCTGTTCTCTCACTCAGTATCAACTCACCTGCATTGTTTACCAATATGTCGATTCCAGATGGGAATTCGGACGCTATAGTATTAAACAAGTGGTCAATGTTCTCCCTATTTAGAAGATCACACTCAAAGAAGAGGACATCCTTGCCAGATCTAAATGTAAATGTATAAACATTTTAGTATAATTCTAAAAGTAATTTATCAACAATGTGCCATTTTATTTAATCTGCGACAGGACATAATTGTGCGGGTTTTACTTGTATGTCAACAAAATATTTGAACACGTTGAAGCTGTAATGTAAAGACATATGGATCAAGAAAAAAATCCATGAAAATTGAACTATCGCGCATTACATGACTCGGCATACATATGCGCTAAACAATGGCTTACATCTCTCTGATTTTCTCCATGTTTTGTTTGACGCTGTCTGACAGACTCCGGTCGGTGCCCACTACAGCAAATCCAGCCTCAGCTAATGACACAGCAATGGCGGACCCAATACACCCGCCAAACCCGGTAACTAAAGCTGTTCTACCTTTCTGGGACATGGTCGTCTTAAAGAATCATGTAGGTCATTTATACAATTACAGATAAAAGAACTTGATAATCCGACTAGCTAAACCTTCCGCATATCTAGTTAAGCGCTATCAATATGCACACATGCCTGAAAGTAGACTTGCACTTATACATCGCCTGAATTCATGAACGGTATGCTGACATTCTTTGCAAATATACAAGTACAGTACATCAAGATATCCCTGACATTGAACCCTACTGTTGAAGAGAACCGTTTATAGTCTTAATGTATAAATTAAAGGGAAGGGAGTTATAACGTTTTTCGTCACGGGTTTCATTGATTCTTTGATTTTCTGTACTTGTTTGAATACACAGAGCACACCTACATGAAATAACATCGCGTGTATAGTCAAATTATGACTATTAGATTTGGTTATTCTGTTAAATTATACATGAACCTGTAACCTACTAATTACGATATGTACATCACTGGATACACACATTAAGTCAAAAGCTTTTAATGACGATATTTATCATTTTGTTGGACAAGTGACCGCTCTTCAGTGTGTGCATGCGATTGAGATGACGTTTTACAAATGCTGGTTTTCGTGTTTATATTTTATTTTCCTTTTTTGTTCACATACTTTTGGTAAACAAGACACGGAAAAATGCCCGGTAATCAACAATTGAATGTTAAAAGTGATGAATATATTAATGATTTATCAATTAACAAAAATACGACACCGAGGGAAAGAGAGTGACTCTTATCGCCAATAAATGAGTTGTAATCATGAAGTCGTGAAAGCTACGTTTCGTTTTGTGAACGGTACGGTACGGTACACTTTGTGAACGGTACGGTTCGTTTCTTGCACGGAACGGTACGGTACATTTTAGAGATATGGTAGCACGTTTCAGGGTCTGTACGAAATTGAAATTACAACATTGACAACAGACACATACTTATTCGTGCCAAAGGTTTGGATTCTGAATGAATGTCGATATAAACATACGTGATAATGTAGACTTGAGCAAGCGCACCCCCCCCCCCCCCCCCCCCCACAAAAAAAATTATCAGCGGTAACACAGATGTAAATGCGAATTATGTGGCAGGTTACATGTATATAGCAAACAGCATTTTACAGCTTCAAATGTGCATCTGTAGAACTCTTGAGTGTGTATGCCCAATTTTATAGGTCATACGATAAGAATTACACACATATTCATACTAAGACACACACAATTAACACATATTCCGATCTACAAGTTTACATGACTGTCCAGATTTCTTTAAACCTGATTACCCTCTATAAATAACTCGTGACCCAGTTTAAACAAACTAACCTTGGTGTTGTGTACAAGGGTTCAGCCAAAGGTAAAGTCACACTATGCACCGCGCTTCTCATTAGTGTTGCATTGTATAAAATGAATCATTAAATTTGCCCTTTCAAAATTTTAATTTGATTTAACTTCATTGAATACTTGACGAACTGAACGAAAAAACATGTGGCGTACATTCAACACTTTGAAGTGAAATTATACAGATAAAGGCAATAAGAAGTTTTTACCCGTGATTCCGTTTTACCTGCAAACTCCAATAATTGGTTTAATTCATCAGTTAACTTTTCTTATAAGTTCAATGTACGAGCAGTCTAATTAAAACCATTCCCTTTCTCCGTTCACTCGTCAGGGTCTGACAGGTATCAACCCTTCCCTGAATAGCCGGAAGTGAAAGTCGTGTCCTGCTGACCTCTTTGTTAACGGTCAGACCCTGTCCACTCTAATAATCAAAGTACTGATAGTACTGAAAAGCATTAACTTAGCTTGGTTATGAAGGAAATTTACTGTGTGCAAGCTAATAGTTAGAAAGAAGCGTTTATTTTTTTTTTATCTTTCAGCTTTTGTTTATTTCATCACTGCTTGGCAGCCCCTGCAATGATGTACCTAAGCCCCGCACTCTGGATTCACAATAGCTTTATATTCACAATAGTCCATGCAACTTTGTGCGTAAACCCCTGAAACTGGTTCCCTTACCAGTTTGAATGGTGTATATTTCTGCTCATATGGGACGGTTATTTGATGCACCGGAAGTAGAAGAGCGCTTAGCTATGCTTAACGCTTTAAAAAGGGGTGGTTCAAATCGGACTGTTTTACAAGGTATTCTGTACGTTTTTACAACGCTAAACTATTTCTCAGCCATCTGTCTAATAATGTGTTTTGAACTCTTTGAAATGAAATTATTTAAACAGTAAAAATACCTTGTTGATGATCATGAAACATACGACATTTTCAAAACTTGTTTTTAGTTTTGACGGTTTTGAACAATTATCCCTAGGTCACATTTACATGTAAGCCGATGGTCGGGCGAACAAATTTTCCTCGCATAAACTAGAAAGGTTATCAATGAGAACATACTGTACATAGGTAGCGGAGGGCGAGATCGAAACCGACTAGAAATTTCTGTGGGCTGGAAAAAAAGACAATATGTCAATAAGAACATAACGAAATTCAGCAATATGGTGGTTCAAAACTGGTTTTTCTTTAACAAAAGTCAACTAGTTAAGATGGTTCCAGTATTGCATACTTAATCGAGTATTAGCTACCAATTCCCTCCAATTAAAAATGAAAACTATTAATACAGAACTATGCTCATTTTGTAATGCTCATGTTGAAACTCTGACACACTCATTCTGAGAATGTATTTATGTTGATGCATTATGGAATAAACTTGTAGAATGGATAAATAGTGCTTTAATTGTTGATATAGACATAACAGTATTTGATGTTATTTTCGGTAGATATCGCATATTTCATAATATTTATAACCTTGTTCTAATGATCACTAATAGATACATATACAAAAAGAGATGTTGTAATCAAATATCATATCTTATCACAGTGCTAAAAATGATGTTTTGTATTTTTTGTATTGAACAATATATATGTATGACAAGAATGGTAATAGCTCTAACTTTGCCAAAAGATGGGGGATTTTTGCTCAGATTGAATAGTCTATGACATTATTTATACTTGCTACTTAAGATACACTACATTGTTCCATTGTTACTTTCATTTTTATAACCTTTTATTTTGAAGTACATACCATAGATATATTGTATAAATGTATTATAGTTTGGATGTTTATATGTTTACTTGTTTAAAAATGTCTATTTAATATGTAATAGGAAAACAATTTATAAAATTAGTGTAAACCTATAGGGTTTGAGACAATTATTTTAATCTAATAATAATAAACATGTTGATCTTTTTTTTATAATATATTTACGATATAATATATTGACCTTTTACAATGTACTTACTATTAAGTACATTGACCTAGAATCTGATCGGGATGTGAAAGAGTAAGACTTTTCCGAGACTTTTCCGAAGTTGTAAACAACCTGTTAATCGGATTAAGGACAGTGTAAACAAAACCAGGATGTACATCTATTTAGGAGAGCCACTATACGATCCTCCATACGATCTGGACCTGTACCAAATAAACTGCTGGAAAAGACGTTTTATGTCTCTTATTGTCTTACTTCTACTAAGTCAATTTGGTGCCGTGACTGACCAGGATTGGCGAAGTACTTTTAGACAGACCTTTTAGAAACAAAAAGGTGAGATACTGTTTTTCTGTTCTACCTAGTTTGTTTTAGCTGACCACTTTACTTGAAATTCTAATTTTTTTTTAACAATTGAATTTTAAAGTCAAAATTTAAATGGCGAAAGTACCATCTTTTGGGGATGAGTTATCAAAAGCAATAGATGATTTAACTAATCAAATGTCAGAAACTGAAATTTTGGATGATCAATGTAATGGGGAAATGAGTTCAAATTGCTTTCCGTCTACAAGTGGAAAAGGAAGTGTAAGGAATGATGAGGAGGATACAAATATTAAAGAATGGATGAATTTTATTTTAAATCAGGTTAAATCAGTAACTGCTGCAATTGCTGTTCCTATTTATCAAGTTATTACAATCTTTGAGGGGGATCCAGAAAAATTTAAACAATGGATAAAAGACATAGAAAAATATGCAAAAATGTCTGATTTGAATAATGAAGATATTCCAAAAATAGCATATGTAACTTGTAAAGGGTCTGTGGGAGATTTTATTAAAAGATATTTGACAGAAATAGAAGCTTCGGGTGAATTACCTAGCCGGAATGATTTAAAACAGTTTTTAAAAAATAGATTTGCTAAAATAACAGATTCACAGCATGCATTGGCAATCCTGAGAAAGATGAGACAAAATTCCAATGAGAGTGTACAAATATTTGCCGAAAGAATTTTACAAGTTGCGGAAGATGCATACACGTCTGAAAATTTGGAACATGAAATTATTCAAAAACAGTTGATTGACATTTTTACTGATGGGTTATCATTTGATTTTTTGAGAATGAAAGTTTTGAGAGAAAATCCTAAAACATTAGAAATGCGTTACAAGTGGCAATGAGGGAGCAAAATTTGCGCAAACGTTTAGCTTTAAGATCTCAAGATAATCGGGGTGACATGTCCTTTACTCAAAATTCCACCAGTACAGTAGGAAATAATTTTTTATTAAAATTCCCTGAAATTAAATCAAACATTTTTCGAAGAGAAGAACCAATGGAAATTGATCATTTTCGAAATCAACGATGTCACATGTGTGGAAAAATTGGGCAAAGAGCAAAATTTTGTCCTTTTCAAGTTTAAGCAAACAAATCAAATCCTAATCAACAAAGATCCAGGGTACATATAAGAGAAATTTCAAATGATTTAGAACGGGGAAGGTGTCATTTACAGTGTTGGCATTGTGAAAAATACGGTCATGTTCGTAGAAATTGTCCTGAAATGTATAAAGGGAAGAGGCCTTTTTGTTATCAAAATGCATGCAAACCTCCGTACAATTCTTGGCGAACAGCAGGAAAACTAAGGGTCTCTTCATAATGAAGCCGATGAAGAGAGAATAAATAAATGTGATTAAAGATGTATATAAAATAGGTTTAACTGTGAATCCGAGTTCTTGTCTTGTTAAATTTGGGGAAAATAAATTTAGGGCTTTAATTGATACTTGGGCTGAAGTATCACTAATTAGTAGAAAAATGTACAACAGTTTAAACTTTCCACCTAAAGTAAATAAAAATCAAAAACCTTATTTACAAGCTGCAAATGGTGAATCACTTTCAGTTGTAGGTAGAGTTAATCTTTCCTTTAAAATGAATGGGCTTCCACTGTCTCATAATTTTTATGTAACGGAAGGGCTTAATAGATGTGTCATTTTTAGAAGAGATTGGTTAAGAATGAATGAAGTAAGGATATACTTTGACTTCGGGTGTTTAAGAATTGGAAAAACATATGTTAAATTACAAGAAGATATTCATATTTCATCTTTGGTGAGAATAGATAAAAAACTTGTGATTAAATCACAAACAGCAGTGGTCTGTCATGCAAATTAAGCTCAGGTTTTCAAAGAAAATATGGCGATATTATCGAGATTCAAAACATTGATGTATGCATTAATGATGAACCAGGGTTATTTATTAAAGCTTCAGTAGATAGAGTCAGTAAAACGCGTAAAGTTTCAATTTTAGTTGTTAATCGCTCTAACAAAGCGTACGCGTTGAAACGAGGATTTGTTACCGGAAAAGCAAAATCTGCGAACAAAAGCGAGATAAATAATTTTAATTTGTCCAACAATAATTCCAGTTATTCGGAAGATCTTAAAGAGGTTGACGTGCCGGAAGAATATAAATCTTGCGTTCGGGAAATAGTTCAAGCCAATAAAGATCTATTTGCAAAACATGATATTGAGTTGGGCATACGGAAACTGTTAAATGAAAATTGAAATGGGAAATCATCCTCCTATTAAGAATAGACCGTATCGCACTCCGTTGAATGAAAGACAAACTATTGATAAAGCTATTGATGAAATGTTGGCTGCAAAAATAATCACCAGATCGCAGTCACCATGGTCATTTCCGTTAGTAGTTGTGGGAAAGAAAGATGGAACTCAGAGAATGTGTGTAGACTTCCGGTCATTAAATAAAATTGTTACACCCGCGTCATATCCGTTACCCCTCATTGATGATATTTTAAGTTTATTAGATAAATCTAAATATTTTAAAACACTTGATTTAAAGAGTGGGTATTGGCAAGTTCAGTTAGATGAAGAAAGTAAAGAAGAGACGGCTTTTGCGTGTCATAAAGGTTTGTTTCAGTTTAATAGAATGCCTTTTGGTTTAAATAATGCGCCAGCAGTATTTTAGGAATTAATGAACATTGTTCTACAGGGATGTGAGAAATTCGCGACCACGAATCTTGATGATGTTCTTATATTCTCAAAAACTGCCAGAAAACATCAAAAGCACATTTGGGAGATATTTCGTCGAATTCGTGAACATGGTCTCAAGTTAAAATTAAAGAAATGTATGTTTTTCCAACAGAAAACAGAGTATTTAGGGTTTGTAATAAGTTCAGAAGGTGTTAAACCAGATCAAGAGAAGGTACAAGCTATTCAAACACCACCAGCACTAGGTACAGTAAGAGAGGTTAGAGGTTTTTTATTGTATGTGTAGTTATTATCGTCGTTTTACACCAAACTTTTATAAGATTGCCGAACCACTGATAGATCTTACACGTAAGTATTCCCGATTTAAATGGACAGAACAATGTCAAATTGCTTTTTATTTTCTTAAAGAAAGTTAAACAGTAGTACCTTTACTCGCATACCCCGATGTCAACAAACCGTATGTATTGTATACTGATGCTAGTGACAATTATTTTGGGGCTTGCTTAACACAGAAAACAGATGAGGGAGAGGAGAAACCCATTTATTATCTTTCCCACAAACTTAGTAAGACACAAGAAAAATGGTCCACAATAGAACCCGAAGCATATGCAATACACTATGCACTACAAAAACTTGATCATTATTTGCATAATGCCACATTTACTATTAAAACTGACCACAAACCCTTAAAATATATAATGGATGCTCCTATGCAAAACAAGAAAATACAACTCTGGGCAATAAGTAATGCTGGATACAATTGTAAGGTTAAGTATATTGAAGGTAGGTATAACTGTTGTGCAGACCTGCTTTCAAGACTTCCATCTAATACCCTGGATAATAAAGAAGGTAAGGATGAAAATGAACCGAATCTAAGTTATTTGTTAACTCTGATTTTAAGGTACATGATGATTTGATTAAGCCATTTTTAGATTTATTAGAACATATCGATGTTCAAGAATTACAAAAATCAGATGAACAAATTGTTAAATAAAAAGAAAGAATTCAGAAAGGAAAAGCTACTCGATTTGAAGAACAAAAGTTTTTAGAGATTGAAGGACTCTTATATTATTTGGCATATGGAGATTCCGAATCTCCAAGACTAAGGTTATATGTTCCTCAAGAATTAGAAGAATTTACTCTAAAACAATATCATGGCAACTTAGGACATATGGCAGTAGACAAAACTTATGATGCAATAAGACAAAAGTATTATATTCCGAATATATACAAAAAGTTAATTCATTACATTGAACAATGTGTAAGTTGTCAAACTAGAAGTTCCAGAAAAAGTCATCCACCTGTACAAGAAACGGAAATTCCCCCTTATCCTTTTGCTAAGATTGCACTTGAGCTGTCAGGGCCTCAGCCAACCACTCTCTCCGGAAATAAATACATTGTGTCCTTGATAGATATTTACTCAGGTTGGCCGGAAGCATTTTGTGTAGCTGACAAATCAGCTGATAATATAGTTCACATAATTTTGGATGAGATATTTCCTCGGTATGGATGTCCTGTACAACTTTTGACAGATAATGGTACGGAAAATGTTAATAAAAAAAAAGGAAGACTCCCTCCGGGAATTAAACATTCATCATATTACTACCTCTTATTACAATCCGCAGGGTAATAGTAAGGTAGAAAGGTTTAACAGAACTCTTAATTATGTTATGGCTAAAAAGGTACAAGAAGACGTACAAACTTGGGATCTTTATCTAAATTAAACTTTGGCAGCCATCAGGTTTCATGTAAACGAGTCCACTAAATACTCTCCATTTTTCCTGTTGTACAATAGAGATGTAGTTTTACCTTTAGATACTATATACTATATCAAAACCACGAAGAAGGTACATGGGGGAAGATCAGAATCAGGTTGCATTACATAATAACATAAATCATAAGTTCATAGAAATCTGAAAGAAGCTAAACGTAAGCAGAAAATGCAAGCTGATAAAGGACGTAAGGAAGACATTTTTCATGTTGGTGATCCTGTCTATTTGAATAATCATCGCAGAACAGGTAAGCTTGATAAACGATGGGAACCATATTACCGCATAATTGAACAAACAGGACCGGTAAGTTTTATTGTTAAAAACCAACTTAATGGTACCACAACTAAAGCACATGCTAGGCACCTTCATCATGCTAAATTAGACGAATGGGAAATACCACAAAATTGGGGGGAGGAGTTTTAAGACAAACATAGTATGTAGTTCCACCGGAAAATAGAACAGGAAATGGAAATTGATGAAGTAAAGAATGTTCATGATAACCACATTTTGAAAATAGGCTTCAATAATAAAGTAAAACCACCTATAACACTAAGAACAAGTTTTAATAAATTAAATACGGGATGTACGGAAAGCATGAAACAAAAGTTTAAGCCAGAAGTAAAATTAAGAAAGTCTCAGAAACATAAAGTGTGTAATGGGGATACAAGTGACATACTTGCTGTTAATCAATTGATTAAGATGATGGGGAAAATGTTACAAGTATAAGTATGTTTTTTAATTCTAGAACAAACACGACTAATATGCGGAAGATTACAAGTGGTCAAGCGAATGACAATAATTGGCCAGATCTACCCACCATAATTAAAGTTGTTTTTTTTTAAATTCAACGGATAGTTCAGTAAATATTTCAGGTATATTCATTCGTTATATACTTTAAAAAATTTAGTAATTAAAAAAATATATATATATAATACTAACTATATATTTCATTTTTTTTAAATAGATGATAAACAACTTCGAAGATTATTTGAAATTAATATTCCTGGCTGCTCAATTGCCATCAGTTCCAAGGGATTTAATTTCTATTAATCTACACAAGGGATTTAATCAGGAACTATGCCAGGAAGTCAGATATATTAGAGAGTGCAGTAAACGGCATCAATATCATCTCATGGTAGGACCGAACCCTCGTATTCATGATTTTCGATTTTTTAGGAAAAGCCCTTTCGTGGAGTGGGTGAAGTTATATAACGCCCAACGACAGATCTTCAAGGATTGGGGCTTTTCGGAGAGGGAGGCTCGGGAAATAGCCATTTCTGCACTGGATACATATCTCCTGAAAAACAGACTCAACGATCAATTAAAACAGTGTTTTTTCTGTCCTCTTAGTTCATATAAACATTTTGCAATGACCTCAGAAAACCATAATCAAGATATAACGTCTTTAATTACTTACGATTATTTTAAGTTTGCGTTATATGTTCAAAGTGTTTAAAAATTAAAATATATACTGTATACAATTTAAAGTGGGTGGTCAAGGAAATATATCTTATATGAATCAAAGTAATGCAATCAAGAAAATCATACAATTCAAATTTTTAGAAAAATACCACTCTTCTCAAATATTTATTGAAATTAATAAATCTGTTCAACAGAAAAAAAATGGAAAACGGGTTTAGCAGAAAATTTATCTTCTTTATACTGTTATCTGTTGTTTTGTTGTTTTTTTTTCTCTGTTAGCTACAAATTTTTTTTTAACACAAATATAGATATTATGGTAGACATAATTGTAAATAATTTAGATTAAATATTAGTAAAAATATTATTCACGATTAAATTTATTTTTTGTTTTGTTTTATTCAGAAAATGGCCGAAGGTTGGAGGCAACAACCAATTCTCAAACTTAGTTCATCAAATCGTTCCGTTAAAAAGAAAAGTTAAAGTGTTCCTCCCATAAATAGCTTATTATATCCCGAATCTCATAAATCAGTCAAAGAAAAAGATACAAAAGTTAGAAAAACACAAAGTACAATTCCAAAACAATTACAGCAAAGTATGGATAGAGATCCTATTATACTCCGATTACGGGAAAAGGCACAGGAAAAAGATCAAGTACAAAAACAATTAAGGGAATTGGTTCTTAATGTGAAAGCGTTAAAAGTACAACCAGTGAAGAAGCATCCTATAGTAATTATCCCAAGACCTGCTCCAGTGACCTGCGATGATGAAGAAATTATTTTAGATGAAATTTGTCAAACGATATCAAACTTGTACATACCATATTTAATTAAACAAAACATTAATAAGTTTCATCGAATTTTGGAAGGACAACGTACCGAACGTGTCCTGGTTAACCGGGAATTTTTAAAGTTGCGAAATTTTTATGATTATTGCTATAATAAGACAGAAAAAGACAAACAATGGAAGGAAACCATGCCAGCCTATTTCATTCATTTTTTAAATTTATATTTCCCAGAATTAAAACATGACGGGTATATAAAGGAAGAAACAGAACAATTAAATTTTTTGATACGATTCTACTCTTTTGATAAAGATTTTCAGTAAAATACATTAAACAAATATACTGTATTAAGAATTGCTGTGTATTATTAACCTATTCAACTTTTTCAGCTAACAATGAGGTGGTGGTTAAGACACATAATTGTTTTAAATGTTATTTCTATAATGAGTACTGCCATCATCGTTAATCATATTGTAGTTTTTGAAAAAATTAAAAATATTGCTACAACGACATGAAGGTCTAAATGGATAGTAGAAACGGTTATTACTTTAGATCCCTATGACAAATTGTTAAATCAGTTAAATCAAGGTTTAAATGTAATAGGGAAATCATTGAATAATATTATGAGTCAAGAAGCTAACCATGCAATTAGAAATGGATCATTGTTAGTGCAGTTCGGGAGAATGTTAACCATGCATGATACTATAAGTAGGGATGTGAAACAGCTAAAAAATAGTTATCAGTTTGTTCGACAAGAGTTTCAAGAACTTCGCTCTATATCCAATAATGAAAGTTTGGTAAGAGAAAAAAGAGCACTATTACCTATAGTAGGAAAAGCTTTATTTTTATTTGGTACCTTGGATGAAGATGATCTTACCGTTATTAGAAACAATATTCAATCTCTTGCTAATAATCAAATAAAAATAAAACATTTGATAAAACATAGTTTAACTATAACTGAAGCTACTCAACGTTATACTAAACAAAATCGGGATACTATTAATAAAGTAATTGAATCTTTAAATGCAACTTTAAAACATCAACAAACCATTTCCAGAGAAGTAAAAAGTATTCTTAAATACGAAGAAGTTTACGTTGAATTTGACCGTGCAATTAGTGAAATTTCTGAAACAATAGGAATTCCTCGAGATCATCTACAATTTATTCGTCTACAATTGAATATGTTGTCTCTAGGACACTTGTCACCCTCGGTTATAGCACCAGTAGATTTACGTCAATTATTAATGAATATTCAAAAACATTTACCTACTGAGTTTCGTTTACCTTTTAGTCCTGAGGAACAATTGTGGTCTTTTTATAAAGTTTTACCTTGTACAACCTTGTTGGAATACGATCGTCTTGTCATTGTATTGTCAATTCCGTTATTAGATAGGGGAAAAACGTTTGAATTATATAAAATGCATACTCTTCCCTTACCAAACCAAAATAATAATCAAACTAATTTATTGGCCAAATATGAGACGAGAGGTAACGCAATTGCAGTAGATTAAATTTGCACCACTTTTGCTATGTTAAATAATAACAGAGAGTATTTACCCAACTTTGCTGTTTATGGGAAATAAAGTAGTAAACCGGCGAATCCTTAGAAAATAACGAATGCACGATTTTGCACCATACCTAGTTTGTAAAAGATGTTATAACCTTAGACTCTGGAACATTACTTAAATTGGCATTACGCAAGAATAGAAACGGTTTTCGTTTGTTCTGAATTCAACATCCTTATTAGAGTCTGTTATCAAAATCATTCCCAAGTGTCCTGCAATCGGTTTCCGCCATTGTTCTGCTGCAGCATAGAAAGAAGACTGCTACTGTTTCGGATGATAGAAATAATTAGATACCACAATAAACAGATGCTGCCTTTAGATTTAACGGCGGTTCACTGAGTTGCATATGTGGTATTATCAATCATATAATCATTGTTTATATCTTGAAATCTGATATATGTGCTGTCATCATAGTATAATTATACTTTTTGGGAGTTGATTTTAATCAACTCTCCTATGCAGTTACTCAGACAAACCGAAAGTGAAACAGTGTTTGGACCTCAGCACAAATCAATGCCGCTGACAAGACTTAGTTCTTGAAAATAATTGATGAATTCAATGTAATGTATGCTAAAGCATTGTTTTTCAAGGAAACTTTTTATAAATACCTTGAAAATAGTCAGATTTTAAATTGTACGAACAATTTAAATATTTTTTGTATTCGTATGTATTCCTACGCCAGAGTTCAATATAGTCTCGTTCATCTCAACGCTCGGCTGTCTCCGTAAATCCTTGTCGGAGATTTACGGTGTCAGCCGAGCGTTTGGTTAAACGAGACTAGAGTACAATATTGCTTGGATCCCTACAATTTTCGAGAAAAGTTTTTATCACGGATACATAGTTTCATTGAATTAATTTTATCTTTAAATATTATTTAATATTATTCATGTGGGGGTTTCTTGACAATCTTGTCGAAAAAGTCCAAAAATTCATATTATTAAAATGTGCGTAATTCAAATCAGAAACTACATGTACTTGTCATGCAAAATAACATATCATTGATTTCAAAATATATAAACATCGACAAAATCAACTCCAATCAGTTCTTCAGTACTTTGATTGAGTTAACTCACCTTGAAAGGTTTGAGTAAGAAAATGGTTGCTGAATTTTTAGTGTCTTGTCAGCTTATAGGGACAAATTTATGGAAGCTTATGCTATGCCCTCAGCATCGGTTTCCACATAAAGTTAAAATTCCTTAAGCTTTCTAAGTTATTACTTGTCTTAAGTTCTTACATGATCGTGCATTTCAGAATATTAAAGAACATTGGCTCTATATAAATACAAAATTACCCAGTTCGAATACCAAGGACAACCTTTTCTTTTCAATCTGCCAAATTCCTTACAGAGAACACAAATCTAGACATCTTTGTTGATGACTCAGACGCCGGCAAAGTTGTCGTACATCTGTATTTTTCTGACTCAAACACCTACAGAGTTATTGTCGTTTATCTGGATGGGCAACTCATGTTTAAATATACAGGCCATGCCATTTCTGATTTTTTTTATCCAGAAACTATAGCCAGGACAAAATATTAAGTGCAAACTACAGTGGTGAAGTGGTGAATTCATACACATCTCAGATCTAAAAGGAAAGTTTCTTCCTCTAATAAGTGGAAGTTAAATAGCCAATAGGTATAAATGCTAACAGTTACCTGACCCAAACAAGAGGCCACTGGGCCACATCGTTTACCTTCTTGTAGCCGACGTCAAATATAAAATGTAAAGCGTCCAATATCTTTTTGAAAAAGGCACAACGTCACCTTTTTTCTAAACCAAACGAATGTTCTCATTTTCATATAAAACAGACACCCTGTATCAAAAACGTAAATTGCTAAGAAAATCATTTTATTTTCTGTTAATGCAAAGAAAAAAGGAACAATAGCTTTTTCAGAAATATATACAATATTGACTATCATCGTTGTTCAAAATTCCGTCATTTACATTTTTTTTCCCTTTTCACATTCAAGTATTTTCCATTTCATTTTCTCTTCGGCAATTGCTGCTCAATAAAATGATCAGATGACATGTTACCTACAATTCCTTTTTCGCGGTAAAACCAGATACGATTTTTTTGTCGAAACATTGTTATGCAGGGGCGTGGTCACTTATTATGACGTCATCTCACACGATGCTGTACCCGCCATCCATGGGCGTGGTCAATCCTGTCATGTTGTCAGCAGCTCGTGAACACAGAAAGACAACGTAGTCCCCGATCTGTGAGAATAAGATTTGTTATTATTATTTTTCTCTATCTCTTTTTCTTTATAAAAAAGAACAGGCAGTTTGACCTTACATGATATTCAGTTCACGCAAAAATCAAGTAAATTCACATGAATAAATACATGAGGCAAAACTGAGCAATGTCAATATGCCATTTTTTTCTTTCATCAGTAAAAATCTTAGAAATCATGCAGAAAATCTTCACCTGAAGATATCATTTCATAAACGCTTATCAAAAGTTGATTACGTTTAAAGACGTTTTACAACTGCGACATTCAAGAAGTTTCGATGTGTAATACACATTTTAAACGTGGCTAGTGTTTGGACACAATTTACACGCATAACACATGTGGTGATGATTTTGACATATATTATATGAATTAGATTCCAGAATACCTTAAACACATTATAAATAGGGAAAAGGATTAAACACGTTATACCTCTTACAAATAAAGCATTGACACATTTTACTCGCATTGAGTTAAAGGGACGTAAACAAGATTTGAGCCCAAAAATTAATGTTTAAAATGGTTAATATATGTATTTTTAATATTTTTCAAATTTGAAAGTCAAATATTGAATTACAAGCAAGATACAGAGTTTGAAATTCTTTCTTTTGTAAACAAATCTCGAGTCTTGTTATTGTTTATATACGTGGTTTATTGGTATATGTTTCAAGCAAATGTTGCTTTCATCTGTTGATAATATTATTTATAAACATATTAAATCAGATTACCTTGTCTACCACGATTTTGTCAAAGAAATGATAATTCTTTCTTTACATTTTTTGTAAACAAATATACGACTCGATCTTTGTTAACATAACAATGAATTCGTCTCCCTGTATCTCTCTCATTACTTGACTTCTAACATTCAAACTTTGGTCAACTATTCCAAATGCATTAGTAAACAATTCTATACATAAAAAGTTGATCTCAAATCGTGTTCAGGTCTCTTTAATAGGTATCGAAAGGTTTTATATATTTACCAAATGTGTATTAGGTTGACTTTTGACAATATAACTTTAGCATGCCAATAAGCAGAAAACGTGTCAGCAATGAAAACTGTTAAACATAGCTAATCGAATTTAAAAAATAAAAAGCTAAACAAAGCATGTATGTTAGAAAACTATGTATTTTGTATCCGACAGCAAGGTCGTGCTATGAGTTGCGTATATAAGTTGACAGTGTATAAAATTTCCTAAGCAAGAGAGAGGAAACATACTTACCAGATGTAAACATACTCATATATTAGAATGTCTTTGAGGCACTGACCTGTTTTGGTGTAGTGAACGTTTTTGTCGGACAAGAGTTTCGAATATTTTCCTAAAAGGAAAAAAAATTGTATATCAATGAAATCATTTTCTTTGATTTTTTCTCTAAACTTTGTCAATTTTACAATTTTACTAGATTTCTTTAAAATATTACTGATATTGAGGAAAGAGAACAATTATAATTTACAAAGGTACCTTTTTGTCTTTTATAATCAAATCAAGTTATTTTATGCTGGTGTTAGTTTTGCGTAATTAAAAGCTAAATATCAAAAAACAGTTTACCATTGATTAAATAAAAGATTTCAAGCTCTTAATAAAGTCTTAAGTAAATAAACTCCAAAAGATTTCATAAGAAAAAAAAGACATGGATAAATTTAGGAGAGACCT
This sequence comes from Magallana angulata, assembly GCF_025612915.1. NCBI lineage: Eukaryota > Metazoa > Mollusca > Bivalvia > Ostreida > Ostreidae > Magallana > Magallana angulata. Next base: position 20,040,862 of record NC_069112.1, read on the forward strand.
CACCCCGTCTTCCCGAAAACACTTAGAAAAAAAGGTAATGTAAATGATTTCTTTTTGCACAACCTTCATAACAAAAGAAAAAACCATAAAATAGTATAAATTTAAGATTCCTGTCCAGAATTAATTCAGCTGTTTAGAATATTTTTCTTTTCAGTGTGTTATATTTATGAAAAAAAAAAACATATGGTTAAAAAGCTACGTATACACAAACAGATCAGCGCATGTTATCATTTTATTATCTAGACTTTAAATGTTCATGAAAATTACAGGTTGGCGATATTTCTACATTAAATCTAATAGTTAGACACATCTAACTAAAAGTTATCAAATTCAATGTAATATTCTTACCAAAGTTTCCTCACGAGACTGTCCAGTTTCTTCCTTCAACGAATCCAAAAAGGGTTGAATAACTTAAAAAATAAATGATAAATTTTACATGTAACACGGGCTAAGCATTAAAAATTTTTTTTTCTAAGCAATTAAAGTTGTCCGAAAGGTAAATGAACATCAGAGATCTGTCATTCAGTCAGCTTTCCGTATATTTAATATAAGTTAACATTCAGTTGAATTAAGGGCACAGGTTATTCCATCGTCTCAAACCACGAGTCCGTAAACCTTTCTCTTTGATGGAAGAAAATCGTGTGTATTGGTCGTGGGTTTTTAAGATCGTAAATATTGACATTATAATCCATAGATTTATCTTTCAATATCTAAGGAACAAAATGATGCCATTTTTGGGGTTTTGGTTTTTAGGTTTTTTTTTTTTTGTTTTTTTTTCTATTTTGTTAGGATGTAATTTCGTGGATGCCCCGATGTTGAGTTCAGTAAGAAAACTAACTCTTACAAGATTTGTTTTTCGTCGAGGATGTACTGTTTTTAGCTGACAGATGTCCACGAATACCACGAAAACTGAGTCACTACGAATGCTAATGATTCCACAGTATAGGAATTCGGGTTGTTTTGTGCCTATCGGATACGACCGAAAAGTTCCAACTTACAAGGAGTATCCACAAAGTACGGACAGATGGCGTTGCAAGTCACTCCGTGCGGGGCCAGTTCCACTGCTATGGCCTATAATTGAAGAAAAAGGAATTTCAGCAACCACTGACAAATAAATAATAGATTCTCATTTTATATCCACACATTTATGATTCATTAATATATATCTATAAATGTTAACAAGGTTGCGAAATTGCTCACTGATGTATTTGACAGTGAGACACACAATGCTGGACCACACTTTGTAAAGGTGATGGTGTTTGTTTGACATACCTTAGTGAGGCCAATGAGTGCTGTCTTAGAAGTGCAGTACCCGATGGTACACGGAAAGGTAAGCATACCGGCCACCGAGGACATAATCATAATTCGACCCCATCCTACACAGCCAATCAAATCAAAACAAAAACTCACCTAATATGAGTATATTTATCACATTTTCATAATCAAATGTACCAAGTATCTGTCATTTGTCTTTCTATACCTCTCTTCATAGAGTACTTCTTCGAGTTTTTTATCCGTCTGAATATCCATAAATATTTTTGCCTATTTCTGTCTGTCACTCTCTCTATCTCTTTATATCTACATTTATATCATCTGATTGTCTGTCTCTATCTCTAGATCTGTATATCTTATGTCCGTCCATCCATCTCTCCGCATCTCTTTCTCTTTCCCTTCATTTATTTTTCATTACATTTATGTTTCCTTGTTCGCTTATCTGTCTATCTGTCTATCTGTTTGTGTGGAGATATGTCTGTCTGTCAGACTGTCTGTAGATATGTCTGTCTGTCTGGAGATATGTCTGTCTGTCTATCTGTCTGTGTGGAGATATGTCTGTCTGTCTGTCTGTCGTCTGTCTGTCTGTCTGTCTGTCTGTCTGTCTGTCGTCTGTCCGTCTGTCTGTCTGTCTGTATATATTTCTGTCTGTCTGGAGATATGTCTATCTGTCTATCTGGATTTATGTCTGTCTGTCTGCATACTGTGGTTTCATCAATATTCATTGAATACCAATTTTCGTTGATTTCGTTGTTAAGTTGATCAACGAAATTAAATGTTCATTAAAGTGCAATTTCTATTCACTTTTTGTATTGATAGGGTCATTAGCCACGAATTTACGTATCCTTAATACAATGATTTTCACTTTATACCCGAAAATTGATACCCTTGAATATGAATGAAACCACAGTATATGTCAGTATTTTCTTTCTCTATATTTCTCTCATTTTTTCTCTCTTTTATCTACACAAAATATCCATATGTTTTAAAAGTGGAAAACCATCTAGGCCTATAGATCGTAAGCTTTTATTTACCTTTCTTTCTCATGGATCCGGCAAAGTGTTTAGACAGCATAAATGGAGCCGTCAAATTTAGCGCCATTTCATTGTCCCAGCTCTCCAGAGTTTTCTCTTCCAT